>NC_083287.1:21883420-22192760 GCF_963506605.1 Zootoca vivipara | reverse complement strand
CAATTTCTATATCATGCCTCAATTATCTTATTATTACCTTAACTAACAAATTTCTATATTATACTTCAATCATCTGTTTTTTCATATTAATTATTTAACAACAATACTTATTATACCTTTATATCTGAATCTTAATATTCTACTCTACCTCTACAAATCTACCTCTACAGCCTCCCTATACTTCCAAATCTTATCTTAAACATTTCTAATATTACAATTATTTCTTAAATAATTTTTAAATTTCTTCCAATCTTCTTCCACCAACTCTTCCCTCTGGTCACGAAGTCTCCCGGTCAGTTTCAGCCAATTCCATAAATTCAATCATCTTCAACTGCCATTCATCCACTGTGGGTATATCTTTAGTCTTCCAATTCTTAGCTAATCCTAGCTGCTGTTGTGCCATACAGAAAAAAGTGATATCTTTTTTTAGTAATTCCTCTCTAACTATCCCAAGTAGAAAAGCTTCTGGTTTCTTAATAAATGTGTTTTTCAACACTTTTTTCATTTCATTATAAATCATTTCCCAGAAGTTCTTTACTTGGGGACAGGTCCACCACATGTGGTAAAAGTTTCCTTCTACATTCTTACATTTCCAACATTTATTATTATGTTTATGAGGAATTTTTGCTAGTTTTACCAGTGTAAAGTACCATCTATAGTTCTGCTTTCTCATGATAGTTAGCAAATTAGGAAAAGAGTCTCCAAAGTTCAATGAGCTGGCCTCCTAACTAGCTAACTAGAGTGGGTATCAGTAATTTCTTTCCAAGTTTTCCTCGCCACCTTTGTATAAGCTGTGAGGAAATGTAAACTTCTGTAAGAAGGCCGATTCCCTCAAAGTAGAGAATTAGCATTGAATTATCTGATCTTTACCTTGGGGAGGAGGTACCTCTGCATTTAATTCAAATTGCACCAAGATATCAAGAAGAAGTTGCAATCTCCAGTAAAGTGGTTTTCATGCTTGCTGTGGCCAGCAGGGTTATAATTGTCCTCCACAGCATGGTTACTGCATCTGGTAAGGATACATATGTAAGATAAGAAGACCAAATCTGATGCAAAGAAGACCAAATTGATGCATTTATCAATTTTTTTCATTCAGCTGCAGATGATCTTAACCAACATCAAATGGGGGGCGGGGGGGCGGTCAGCTCACCTTATCCTTAACTTATTCTTAAATTTAAAAAAACAACACCTAAGCATTTATATTCCTTGGATAACATGTGAAGCAAATGATCTGACGGCTTTCAAATGCTCTTGCTCATGAGGAAAGAGTCTTCTTTTCTCTAGCAACAAGATTATCGTAAATGTTAAAAGTAATGATGATATTAATCAGGTCTGGCAGCAATTTAGAAAATCACATGGTTGATAATTTTATATCTTTAAAATTGCATGTAAAATGTAGCGGGGACCTTATTAACCATTAATTTTGTGACATCAGTAGGTTTGTTTTTTTTTAATACTTGAAACGAATGTATGTCATACACAGCTCCTTTAATTATTGCAATACCTTTACTTTCCACTTCATCATATATTTTACTGGGATGACTAAGATTTTGGAGGCTTGCTGAAACAGCTCCAGAATTAGCATTACTCACAAAAAGTACCCTCAACCTGTCTCATCCCAATCAAAATTCTGAGGGGCTTTAAATTTCAGACACCTTTTACATTTTGACTGAACGTTGGGTGCATTTATGAAAGCTGTTTTATGGTTTCAATTACAGTTTTGACCTACTGAGCCCAAGAGGAAGCCTCTAACATACACAGACAGGCTGATCTTGTGGCTCTAGTGTATCAGGGTGAATGTGATGTAGTCACCATCATCTGCATCAAGGCAGGGGTGGAGAACCTGTGATTCTCCAGGCATTGATGGACTCCAGCGCCCATCAGCCCTGGTCTACAGGGGCAACAGTCAGGGATGAGGCCAGTTGTAATCTAACAAGATTTGGAGGACCACAGATTCTCCATCCTTGCATTAGGTGGTGGTCAACAAGACTGAACTGCTGGGACCTTTCACATCCTCATGGCTATGTAGACCCACAGGCACCGTCAAATGGTAGTTTGTGCAGAGATCTTCTGCCTCTGGAAACTGCACTGCAGGAAACTGTGGGAATGTTAGGGATGTGGATTAGGATATATTATTAGATAGATCCTATCCAAGCTTGTGTTAGCAAGCTTCCAATATCAGCAGAGTGACATTCCCCTTTTGTGCGCAGCAAAGCGTGAGCGTTAGGTTTGTTAGAACCTCTGCAACAATATTATACTTCAATATTATACTTTAATACTATACTTCCTGGCAAATCCCCTTTGTCCCTCTTAAAAGAAATACACGACACAATAGTATTAAAATAAGATAGTTTACTCACATGACATCCTGAGTTAACAGCATAATCTCAGAAAGGCAGGCTTATGTAGAAAAGTTACAGATATGTACATCTGGAGTCTACTTAGTAAAGTGAGGCTCCATCTGGTCTCTCTCTTGGCAGCAGGCCAAGAGGGAGAACCATCCTAACTGGAGATTCTCTGGAGATGTGTTCCCACTGAAGGAGAAATGGCTAAGAGAGAGAATGGCTGCTGGCTAGGGGCTTTTGTCTGCCAGCGAATCCATCTCATCTGCATATCTGGAGGAACAGGAACTTAGTCAGGCGTTCCCCCAGGTGAGTTCCTCTTAGTGGACACTCTAGGAACTGTTGTGACTTGTCTGCCCCAGTGTTCCATCCCACAGAAACAAAGCAATCAGTGCCATTTCCCCCATCGCTGTTGCACCTGTTACCTTCCTATGCATGCTTCCATTAGCTTTTGTATAGTGCCTGGAGATATACAAGTGGAAGGTGATTAATAAATATTATTAATAACCATGTGAACGGATGGGCCACAGCTCACGGGCAGCCCATCTGCATGGCCTGCAAAAAGGTGGTGGTATAGGAGAGGACAAAATCCCTGTCTCTTTAAATATTGAACTGCCTCTGGAGGCAAGCCTCCTTAAGCAGCTGCACATAGCTGTCAAGTTTTCCCTTTTCTCGCGAGGAAGCCTATTCAGCATAAGGGAATTTCCCTGGGGGGAAAAAGGGGAGAACTTGACAGCTATGCAGCTGAACTAACTCCTGGTCCGTTTCCAGTCTCTTTCCTCCATTTCCTCCTGTCCATTCACTGAAGCTCTTGGCCAGGTGCGTCTGCTGATTGACATGTGGGAGTGGAGGGGGGGGAGCTGCAGTAAGAGGCTTATAGGTGGCGATGGACCAGTTGCGGAGCACACTTTCCAAGGAGCAGGGGAGGGGCAGCTGAAGGCAGGAATTGATGCAACAAGAATTTTTAAAGATTTAGTTCCAAGGGTGGGTGTGTGTGCATGTGCCTCTGTATCTATCCATCCATTTGGGCTCCACTTCAGGCAGCAAATTGTCTTGGGCTGGCAAGGCAAGGAAGGCTTGCCCCATCATGCAGCTGCCGTTGGAGATTTTTTTGCACAAGGTGACAAAGTCCAGGCTTTAAAAAAGTATTTTATCCTTGAATCAGCTGATCCAATGCTGGTGCTTTGAACTGTTGTAGTAGTGTATGTCTGATTTTTATATTGTTTCATTGAAATATTTGGTGTAAGCAAACTTGAAAAAAAATCTATTTAAAAAGTGCATCATTATTATTTTATTTATTCATTCATTTTGTTTTCCCCAACCTGATGATCACCTGCCTCCACCCTTCTTCATCTGGTTCATTGTTCTTGCAGCTCCAGTAGCAAAAATGGACCGAAGATTCTACAGATGAGTGCTTGCATCTGGCGTCTTGCTGCAGGGAACTTCTAAGGATTCCAAGGCAACGTAAGTGTTACTACATGGACCATTCCTACTTTGGGGGTGCCTTGGGCAGTTGTTTCTGCAAAAAATCTCCTTCTGTGTCGGGTGGCCTGTCACCAAACTCCTTTACTGTGCACTTGAATGCTCACTGTTCTGCCGAGATGGGGACAGTGTGGTGCAGCTCTAACAGGCCATCTTAGTGTATGTACTGTGTTCCCTTGCTGGACACCAGACACCAAGGCAGAATAGAATGGTACTATTAGTTCCCATGATCTGGACACTAGACTTCTGCTGATGCAGCCTAGAATAGCATTAGCTCTCTTTTTTGCTGCTGCTGCATCACACTGTTGACTCATGTAAGTTTGTGGTCCATTAAGACTCTAGATTGGTTTCACATGCACTACTGGCAAGCCAGGGGTCCTCCTCCTTATATTTGTGCAGAGGATTCTTCCTGGCTAAGTGTAGAGCTACAGTGGTACCTCGGTTTAAGTACACAATTGGTTCTGGAAGTCTGTACTTAACCTGAAGCGTACTTAACCTGAAGCGAACTTTCCCATTGAAAGTAATGGAAAGTGGATTAATCCGTTCCAGACGGGTACGCGGAGTACTCAACCTAAAGTGTGTTTAACCCAAAATATGAGTGTCATTGGTTCCGGAAGTCCATACTTAGCCTGAAGCATACTTAACCTGAAGTGAACTTTCCCATTGAAAGTAATGGAAAGTAGATTAATCCATTCCAGACGGGTCCGCGGAGTACTTAAACTGAAAGTACCCAAACCGAAGCATACTTAAACCGAGGTATGGCTGTATTTATCCCTGTTGAAATTCATTTTGATAGTTTTTGGCCCAGTTCTCCAATCTTGAACCCTGATTGCAGTATGCCTTCTTCTGCGTTGGCTTCTCCTCCCAGTTTGGTGTCATCTGTAAATTTGATGTGCATCCCCTCAATTCCTTCATCCAAGTAATTTATGTTTACCTTTATTATATGATCATACTTTTTCTGGTATCAAAGGTATATTTTAGTAGCACTTCAAAAAAACAACCTAGCATGGATAGTAGTAGAGGGGTGATAACCTCACTCCTCAATTGGATTGGGAAAAACCAGCCAGATGGGCGGGGTATAAATAATAAGATTATTATTATACCCCACCTCTGCTGCTCCTCATTCCCTAAGAGGGGCAGAAAGCCTTTTTTTTTAGGAGGCAAGTGAAAGACTAGGCCCCCATTTACACAGGAGAGACCCTATAGATCTTTACCTTGGCAGCAACTGACTACAAGACACACAGTGCCTGGCAGAATAAATGCTTCATACATCAGTTGCCAGTAGAGAATAAACTGGCCTGACCAATCTTAGCCCTTTGAAAAAGAAGGGATGGTCAAAATTTTATTTCCTACATGGCTGCTTCTGTCAATCAGGCCTCAAATAGTTACCCATAGGAAATTTAGGCTGCAAAATCCAAAAGTAACAGTATGATAATTTAATTAAGGGTAAAGGGACCCCTGACTGTTAGGTCCAGTCGCAAACGACTCTGGGGTTGCAGCGCTCGTCTTGCTTTACTGCCGAGGGAGCCAGCGTTTGTCCACAGACAGCTTCCGGGTCATGCTGGCCAGCATGACTAAGCTGCTTCTGGCGAAACCAGAGCAGCGCACAGAAACACTGTTTACCTTCCCGCCAGAGTGGTACCTATTTATCTACTTGCGCTTTGACGTGCTTTCGAACTGCTAGGTTGGCAGGAACAGGGATCGAGCAACGGGAACTCACCCCATCGTGAGGATTCGAACCACCGACCTTCTGATCGGCAAGCCCTTATTAAATATTATTAAAATATTACAAGGCAGAGAACAAGCTTTGTTCTTCTCAATTCTTTTTCAAGTTGAATGTAAAGCAAAAAGCAGCAAGAATTTGGATAGAGGTGCACAAACTGATCATGATGTAACCTCTCTGCAGTTTGTAGCAAGAGGGTCACACAGACTTGCATTCCAAGCCCCATGCATGTTTTTCCGGGTCTGGGAGTAAGTACCGGTGGCCGGAACGGGCCATGTGATTAGGTATGCGCAAGACCGGAGTACTGAGTTCAAGGGAGCACATTCCGGGCTATAAGGTTGCTGCAAAACAGAATTCAGGATGCACCAAGAGCTACTGAGACGACCTGCCTCGCCATCTGTGTTGTGTAGTGGGCAGTGCGCCCTCTGCATGTGCTCAGAGGCTTCCTTTCTCCTGTTCTTCAGCGTTCTGGGGTCGAACCTCGGCTCAGATTAAGTCCTGGGGGGTGGGTACCGTACACCTCTTCAAAAACTGCACGTGTGAATGGGCGCAGTTGCATGAAGCCCTTTTCGCTGCCGCCTCCGGCAACTGCACCGGGGACGCTCCCTGGGACTTATCCCGCCCGCCCTCCTTCCCCCCGGGAGCGGAGGTGGGGGCTCGCCTCTTTCCAGCTTCTTTCTCCCGAACCCATCTAGCCGGAGATTTTTTCCAAGCTGACTCACAGAACTAATGGCAGCGTCCTGTCATCCCCGGCGCGGCAAGCTGTTGCTTGTGCCGCTTGCGCTCTCCGCCTTCGCCCTCCCTCTCCTCCTCCTCCCTGCGCCGTGAATGGCTGGAGGGGAGGCGGGCAGGGGCGGAGCCCAGCCAGGACACGCCTCTCCGGGCCCCGCCCACCGCTCGGCTCTCTCCCTTGAGCAGGGACCGCAATGATTTAGAAGTTCAGGAATCCCACGTGACGTCACGGAGGGTGATGTAATGCTTCTCTAAATAGAACGTATTGTAACCTTCTCTCAGTCCAACGTGGTTCCTTCACCCAGGCTGCTTGCTGGTCCTTTCCCTGCTTACACTTGTTGGGTAAGTCCCTCAAAATACGGAGCTGCCTTTCTGATTTCCCCAAAACGCAACTTTACATCGCGTTGGAGGGGTGGAGAAACAAAACAAAACAAAACAAAAAACTCGCCTTACTTAAAACTTCTCGCTTGCAGGGGGTTTGCTGCTGCTTTCTTCTTGCCCCAACGAGCGCGCGCGTGTGTGCTAATTCACACACACACACACGCGGGGCAGGTACTCCGCAGGGCAGAAGAAAACGCAAAGTGGCGAGGGGGGAAAGCAACAAAAGCGATCGAGTAAAATTTGCGAAATGTTTGTAAACGATGTCTTTTCTCTCTCTCTCCTTTTTTCTGTTTTGGTTGTGCTGCTGTGTCTGGGATTTTTCCCGGGTCGCTGCTACAAGTTGATGGTTCTTTGGGAATGACTTTCACTTGGGAGAAGGAGCCGCTCTCGCTCTCAGCTTGGCGACCGGGAGGCGAGAATTGGCTAGGTGGAAAAGTGTGGGGGAGACCCGAACCGGGAAGATGTAACGGGGGGATGCGGGCGTCTCCGCGCGCTCCGCCTCTTTGCCCCGTGCGCTGGCACCGTGCGTTATCAACTGGGAAGATTTATCTGTTATTGGTTTATTTATTTGCTGGGGGATAGTGTGTTTGTGTGTGTGTGTGTAAGGAAATAACCCGCCAGGGCTGTGAAGTTTAAATGGGGGGACTTCGCTATATAAAAGGCGAAGAAGAGGCAGAGGCAATCTTTGGCGACCGCCAAGTGCACGAAAGTTTGGGCGCTTGTGGAACCAAAGCGGTGGCGAAGAAAGTCGTCCGCTTGCTGTCAGGGAGACTCCATCACTGAGATCCTACCTGTCTCCTCCACCCCCTGGCCCGACAAGACTTTTGGGACTTCGATGACCCGAGAAAGCCCTTCCCCCAGACCCCGAAAATTGCTGTTTCTTAGCTAGGAAACGATCGCTCAGGCGCGGAGAACGGTGCGCTCTGCGTGTGCTCAGAAACACTCCAGGCGTGTTTTTTTAAAGGTCCCTGATGGGAGGGAGGCAGGCAGGCTGGCAACCCGTCCCCTGAACTGTTTCTTTTAAATGCCCCGTCCCCTTGGCTGGGGGGGGGGGACTCCTGATGCCATCGCCACTTGCCCGCAAAAAACCAGAGAGGTAAACCTCGTGGCCAGCAAGTTGCCACCACCGCCGATCTCTTAGGTTCGGGGGAAGCGCTTCGTAGGGCGGACCTCTAGGGAAAGAGCGACTCGGCTCGCCGCCCCCTGTCCTGTCCCGGTAGCCCCGGGACATCTTCCTTGCTGGGTGGAATGACAGCGCTCTCCTTCCCCACCAGTTCGCGGCTGCCTCCCCACCCCACCCCCTGATCGCTTCGGATCGCCAGCGCGAAAACTTTTGAACTCCGCTTAGGGACTAAGGAGCGACCAGGAGAAGTTTCATCCTTTGGCCTGGGACCATGTTTCATCCTTTGGCCTGGGCCATCTCGGCGAGGGGAGAGGAGACTATCTCTCTGCGCCCTCCTTGCCGCGCCACCTTTCCATCGCCTGTCCCCGCGTGGTCCCCTGTTGTTCCAAAAAAGCTTTCGGAGTCGGTGGGTGTGTGGGTGTTTGGTTGTTAGGTGGCTGCCCCTTCCTTTACACACACACACAGTGTCGCCCCCGCCCTATCTGACACTCTCTCTGGGAGTCAGAGGCTAGATCCCGGGCCATTACGTCATTCTGCAGGCTAGTAAAATGTGTGATTAAGAGACTCCGATCTTGGGGGCTGGGGGTTGGCAGGAGGATCAGCAATCCGGCTGATCGGGCGCTGCTACCTGGCTCCAGGTCGACAGCTCTGTTCCGATTCCTTTAGATCCAACCCCCCCCCTCTTAAACAGTGGGATATGTCTCCCTCTTCCCCCCAAACCTCTCCTCCTTGACTAAGTTTTGTCCTCTAAGAAGAGCGTCAGAAGGGGAAATACCTGCTAAGCTCAACTTGCCTGCTGCGGTGTTTGCGCCATGCTGAGCGATCGTCGAGATCCAGGGCTCCTAGGAAAACTTCACAGCGTCAAAGACAAAGAGCTTTCCTCCAGCACACACCCCTTTCCCCTTTTAACCGGGATAGTAGGCAAGTAGTAAGCCTGTCTCTTTAAATCCCCACCACCAAGCAGCGCGATGAGAAGTTTCTTACATGGAATCGGGCTGATACTGCATGCGCAAAGTTTGGAAGAAGGAAAAAGGTCTGATCGGGAAGGGAGAGTTTCTAGGGATTTCCTGGTCACCACAGAAAGGTTGGGCGAGAACATTCCGATCCCGATTATATCTTACTTGGAAATATCCTATTGAATTTCCCGAGGTTTTTCCTTTTAAACCCAGGGAGCTTCCAGTTGTAGCAGCCTTCCCACTGGCTCCTCCGGACACTGCACTTGGCTGAAACTAGGACCTGAGAGAGATTTGGAACTGAGGTGCCTTGAATCTAGCAAGTCACCTCAACTAACTCCCAAGAAAACTTTTTCTTTCTGTTTTTTTGCAGGAAGAAACTGTCATGGTGAAACAGTGACTATGAATTTAGGCGGGTAGATTATTTCAATCCAGATCTTGTCTGTACATTCACATATGCACACCAGGCAAATATAAAATCTGTGAGTGTATTTATATAATTTTAGGTTCTTCTTTTTGAGGGAAGAGGCAACTCAACTCTTAATTGTGCTGCGGCACAACTGGGGGGTGGAGTATGCTAAGTTTTGAAAGCTGTCTTTAGCATCTTTAACTTTTTTACGCTTCAGAGAGAATTTTCAGCAAGAACTTTAAACTGCTAAATCTCATTCTTGGGACTCCCCCCCCCACCCTCTTGTGCAGGTTGCAAAGCCCCAGAGAGAAGTGTGATTAATGATCAGCTATAAGTGATTAGTGGTTTTATTCAAACTGTTACCTCTGACCAGAAGCACACATCAGAGGATTAAGTGGCTCTTTTAGATAAATGCTCATTAGTGGAAGGGGAAAATCAAAGATAATAGGCAGGCACACAGAGACAACTTTCTAGGAAAATCACTCCTGTCTTTGGAATAATAAGCTCTGTTCACAGAAAGGCACTTTAATTTAAAAGTTGCTTTTATCTTGTAAATCAAAGTTTGATGTAGAAGTCCACCGGGCTATTATAACCTAGATTTTCCCATATCCACAGGACATAGATTATCCTGGTTGTGATATTTCTTTTCCTTATAAAGAAACAATTGGGATCTTGAAAGAAACTAATCATTCCCAAGTGCAAGTATCTTAAGGTATCCACTTTGAACATAAGCCTGAGAGACCTGTTGTCGGGTAACTAGATGGCGCAGTACAGTAGACACCCAAGAGATCTATAGTTCTCCCATACAGCAAGCAGCAGCAGCTCACTGTGTGCTTCCAACAAAGTTGATTCTGTCCCGGGTTTAAGGCTAGACAGTTCTATACATTTTTAGTCACATTTTCCAAGCGAGTTAAAGGCTTGTGGAAAAATTAATCTCGCCGCTTCAAGAAATGGAAGGGGTGAGAGCGGGTGGTGGGTGTCAGACACTTGATTAAAGTACTGTAGTTACTTGGAACGGGAGATCTGCTTTCAACAGTGGATTGAACAGCTAAAACTCCACTAGTCTTACATTCAGAATCATAGACTCAGACAGGTTTTCCATGTTACTTTTACTGTTGAGAGAGAGCAAAATATGGGCACTAGGAAGGAGAGTTGACTTGTGAATTGGGTGAAGCAACTTATCCTCCAGAATGCGATTCTTTCCCCGCTTGTCTGCTCTTTTCTTATGCTGTCTATGTGCTATCCTGTGTTGTGTGGTGAATTATTACCTATTGCTTATTATACTTTGTAAGGTTTCATGATATTGATGCTCTACTTCCATTTATGTATCAATCTTGTGCTGGGAGACAGAGCTCAAATAGTAAATTTGCTTGCATTAGACAAACAAAACAACTTGTTTATTATGTGGTGCCCAATGGTTACAACTGCTCAGGCTAAACTCCCTTTAAAAAGATATCTCTGTCCAATGAGTTGGGGAGAAAGAAGTAAGACTAGGGGTGGTATATTTGACTTGAAGTGTTGCTTAGGATTTCAGTATAGGTATTCTGGATATACTTCTCTTGTATATAAAAAGGTGAGGTCTGAGACAGATCCGTTTACACAGCAAACTGTATTAGCAGCAAAAATTGGTGTTGCAATTTAGACTGGAATGCGAATGGGGTTGAGGAAAGGGGGAATCTCAAAAAGAGCATACAGTAGTTTGAAACAGCAAGGAAAGCCAAGATAGAGTGGGCTATCTATACTTTGCTATGACTCTTCAGAAGTCGCTGGCTCCATTTGTCTAGATGTTGTACATTATGATATTTAGT
The DNA here is from genome assembly GCF_963506605.1 of Zootoca vivipara. Lineage (NCBI taxonomy): Eukaryota > Metazoa > Chordata > Lepidosauria > Squamata > Lacertidae > Zootoca > Zootoca vivipara. The sequence goes on along the minus strand of NC_083287.1, from coordinate 22,181,807 downwards.
GCAAGGGCCCTTTCTAGAATCTAGAGAAGTGTTCCTAGTCTCTTGGCCCAGTTATTACAATCTTTTTAAAACATTGCACCTAATCTGATCTTGCAATATTCCCACTTGGAAATCAGTCCTGTCTAGAAAATAGGGTATGTCCAATAAGTGATTCTCATACACCTGAGTTTATTTCATGCTGTGTGAGAGACATCGATCATCACATGTGTGATGAAGTATGTCGTGTATTGGAAGTTTGTAACATTTCACAAACATTTGCTCACACCAGGTTTAGAGCTTAGGCAATAGGCACTGCATACTGTGTGTGAAGCGGCCCTTAGTTGGAAGGGGGTAACTATAAATTGACTTAAGACACTTGATATTTTGCCGTCCTCCCATATTAGCAAATCTTTATTTATGCTGGCAGTAGGGACAAAGCAATTCAATCTGCACACCTCGACAGAAAAACCCAAACCCACTTTGAGATATTTTGTACTTCAGCACAATACAAACCTGGGTGCCTATCATGAAAATGCCTCTGCTTTTTATGATCTGGGCTGCTTTAGAATGTTCTGTTCTTCCTTTTTTGTGTGGAAGTCATCCGATGTGTCTAATTAAAAAAAAATTGTGCAGGCCACATAAATCAGGAAGCCGCCTTTGGTGTGATCTGCCTTTAAGTGGAAACCAAGTTTAGGTTCATATGAAATTTCATACAACTGACTGTCTTCCTGATGGCGGATAAAATTAGCCCTGTGTAATATTTCACAATTTTCAAGTTCCATCAGCGTTTCTTTTCTTTTGCCAAAGTGTATTAATCCGCAGCTTAAAACACTTACTTCAGCAAGTTGAAAATTATCTTCGACAGAGGATAGTAAAATTTTGTTCCAGTTGCTTGTTACCTTTGTCTACACCTCTTACTACTTTAAAAATGGCTATGTAGTTACTTTTGTTTAAAATCCACATTAAAGTCTAAAGGCTGTTGACACTCCCCCCCCCCCAGTCATTCCATTTAACTGAATGATCCTTTCCTGAATTGGGTTTTGGATTTGCATATAGATTTTTTAATCGTTAAGAGGCTAACCAGTTTCACCTAAGTCATTTAAAATGTATTGCAGTTCATATAGTTGCTAGTTCACATCCAGACACATATCGTTACCTGATTTGTTTAGCCATGCTGTAGCTGTCTGGGCATGGATTTGAGAGTAAAGAACTTGCACCTCTAGTTGGTGTGTGTTAAAGAGTTACGGTCCTGGGATGAAGTTCTTAGCACAATTGTGTTGCTTGAATTCCACTGTAGCCAGTGCAGCAGCATGCAGGACTGTGGTTCTGGTCTTCCAGATGTAGAGTGTTGCCAAATCTAATATCTGAAGGCTGCAAATCGTGTACAGTTTGGTCCATGTCACATAGCTGCATCAAGGAGGTACTTTGTGAAGCATAGCACGAAATCTTAAACAACAGGAGTTCCCACCCAACCTGAAAGCCCTTTGTTTCCGTCTTCAAAAACTTAATGAATCATGATGTTGACTCAGTTTGGTGGGATGCAAAATCTAAAAGGAGGTGTGATATATTAACTACGGTATGAACCAAATCTTCAAAGCCGTGCTAACACAACAGATGTGTTTCTCTAAATTACTTTGTTAAATTTGGAAACGGAGGCCAAACACACTGTCCTAATTTTTAGTGCTTGCATTCAGGCAATACTGTCTCATTTGGGAAGTTAATTGAAATGTAATTCATTTGCAGATAAATATAAGTAATGCAGATTGCTGCCTTTGCATTCCAGTCCTGAGCATGTTTGCATTGATTTGAGTGGAACTTACTTTTAAGTTGGGGTATCATCAGTGCACTACTTTTCTGGGTAAAAAAAAAGAAGGTTACTTGCAATCCAATCCAATAATGTTTACTCCAAAGTAAGTACCATAACTTCTAGTGTTGCATACTCCAAGCAAATATGAATGGAATTGCAGCTTTAGTAAGTGACTAGGTCATAGCAATAATTAGACCAGAGATTATATTCTGGTCTAATTGAGTATCAGCCAAGTTAAAAAGTAGGAAAATGCTTATACAAGGAAGTAATTCTTTGAATATAATTGTTATGCTCATCATTCATGTTCCGTAATAATAACTGTTTAATGGGGAATAATGGGAAATAACACTGTGTTGAGTTTTTATAGCTAAAACATATTTGAGATGTTTTCAAGTCTGAGCCAGCCAGCATCTTTATAATACCGTAATAGCTTGCTTGGTGTTCCCAGGGACACTTGCATTGCGTATATCCTGCTCTTTTGAAATAAGGCATATGGGGTTCTCTAAAATGCAAATTAAAACAATGGATAAAACAGAATGCTCCCAAATAATTGGCTAATAAAAAACTGTGAATGAACAAACAGACAAAGAAACAAAATAAATAAATAAATTGCAAAGCTGCAGAAGAAACCAAGTAGGTCTGCTAGGGAAGGAGACCCCTTGAAACTCAGAAAGGCCTGAATTGTCTTCTGAAAAAGCGTAACTCTTGAAAAGCCAACAGAGAGGAGGCAGATCAACGTCCATTATTATTATTATTATTATTATTATTATTATTATTATTATTATTTTATTATTATTTATACTGCAGGGATCTGGCTGGGTCACTCTGGGCAGCTTACAGCACATACAAAACATAATATAAAACAGAAAAAACACCAACCATTGAAAGCTTCCCTATACAGGGCTGCCTTCAGAGGTCTTCTAAAAGTCTTCTAAAATAAGAGTTCCAAAGCCTTGATTTCCATGCCTTGAGAAGACATGTACTCGATGGAGAATCTCTATACGGCAGCAACCATACATTCCATAGTTATAACCACACTTGACAACTGCTATCTGCTCTATGTGAGGCTGCCTTCAAAGGGTCTGAATGATTTGGGACCAAGCTGCTTGAAAGACCACCTGCATCATATCAGTGTGTCTGAGCTGATAGGCTTTGAAGGCCCTGCTTATGGGTCCATCGCTAAGAATGGTTAAGTCCGACGAGCACCTTTCTGTTTGTTTGTTTGTTTGTTTGTTTACTTATGTATTAAATCTGCATGCTGCCCCTCATCTGCAGATCTCAGGGAGCACAAAATACATGGCAAAAACAAGAAAAAAATAAGCATACGTAAGCACGGTGACCCCATTCCCTCCCCAGAATGGCCTCTGCGCTAATGTATTTTTTAATACATGTATTTTTTTACTGGGCCTTAAAGACCATTTTATTCCCAACTGCTTTTAATTGACATTGGTGCCGAGGATTTGCCACTTTAAGGTGTGTGTGTTTGCTTAATGAATTTTCTGCTACTTGTTTATATAATTTTATTCTGTTGCTGTTGTTTTATCTGCTGTTGTTTTAATTCTTTCAGATATATGAGTGTGTCTTGTTTCAATGGATTTAATATTGTGCATCCCCTTAAGGGAATAAGTGAGATGATTGATAGATAGATAGATAGATTTTTTAATTTTATTTTTTTGAGAAAAACTCATTGAAACAAGGTCATTTAAAATTCTGGGCAGGGTCTTAAAAGTACAGATTGGCTCATATGGGAGAAGGCAGCCTCTAGGCCAGGCATCCCCAAACTGCGGCCCTCTGGATGTTTTGGCCTACAACTCCCACGATCCCTAGCTAATAGGGCCAGTGGTCGGGGAAGATGGGAATTGTAGTCCAAAACATCTGGAGGGCCGAAGTTTGGGGGTGCCTGCTCTAGGCTTCTTGGGCGTCTGAAACTGTGCAGAGCATTTTTGGTGCTCTCGATATTGTTGGATTGCAGCTTGCATCAATCCTAGCATGATCAATGGTCAGGGATGATGGCAATTGTAGTCCAGCAACATCTGGATGGCCACATGTTGTCGTTTACGGGTGTAGACCATGCTTAACTAGACCAGTAGTCTGACTTGGTGTACGGCAGATAGATATACTTATGTTTGGCTGCCTATTGTTTTAAATTTCAGCACCTACCCTTTAAACTGGGCCTGGGAAGCCACTTGGATCTAATGAAGCTGTTTGAAAATTGGCATCGTATGTTCCCTATGGCCCGCCCCAGTTGACAGTTTGGCAGCAGCATTTTGACTCTGTTATCTTTTCTGAGAACTCTTCAAAGGCAGCTCCATGTTCTCTTCCTTAATTAAAAGTTGGCGTTCTGATTTTAGCATGCGGTTGGTGATTGTAGTAAAACGCTTGAATATATGGAATTGTCCAAGGGGAAATGGCTGGTTTTGTTTTGTTTTTAACAGGGTGTTATAAACATAATTTATAATATTTTTCCCCTGGGGATTTTCAAAGTAAAATTTAAAAAAGAAGACTTAGTATTATTTCCTGAGCTTGTAAGATGTTATGCTTTATTATATATGAGAGAAAATTAGTTTGGAGAACTTGGAAGTGACTTCTTTGAATTTCCAAGCAGAAGGGATATGGATATACACACACACACACACACACACACACACACACACACACACACACACACTGGTACCCTGTTTCTCATATTTTAAGACATACCCATAAAATAAGCCATAGCAGGATTTCTAAGCATTCAAGGAATATAAAACATACCCCGAAAATAAGACATAGTGATAGGCGCAGCAGCAATGCTGGCCGCGGCAGGAGGAGAAGGAAAAAAATAAGACATCCCTTGAAAATAAGCCATAGTGTGTTTTTTTGAGGAAAAAATAAATATAAGACATGTCTTATAATATGAGAAACACGGTATATATCCTCTGCTTAGAATTTCAAAGAAGTCACTTCCAAGTTCTCCAAACTAATTTTCAATAAATATTTTAGATAGTTACACTTACTAGTGTTAGTTTAATTTGATATAATGCTTGTAGTTTTTGAGATCTCTCATTGTGTGATTCTACTCTAGGACCATTGTAAAAAAAAAAATGCTCGGCTTGCTCTGTGTCCCTGTTGGTGTTTAGCTTGCATTTCTCAAGTAGCACCCTCTCATAGACCCACTAGGTATTAGCATCCCATTTCACCTGTGCTTAAACAGCTGTAGTGACTCAGTTTTGGGGGGGGGGCAATCCGACATATTCGGTATGCATAATTTAGAACCAAGGCACCCGAATATTAGCATACCATTATGTTAAGGTCTTTCTTGAAGGGCCACCTCAGGGCGCTCTGAGATACCACACCCCAAATGATCAATCAATCAATAAAGATCAGTGCCAGATTTACGTATAAACTAAACAAGCTATAGCTTAGGGCCCCACTCTCTTGGGCCCCCCCCAAAAAAAAATTAAAGAAAAAACCCCCACTGGATGTACATTTCTAAAATATAAAATAAAAAACAAAAAACAAATGAAATAAAACCTACATACAGCAACAGTGGCAAATGGCTTTAGATACCTATTAGGTCCATAAATGACCATGTAGCATATATTCAACACAAAAAACAGTGACAATTTGTTGTTGACAAAGGACAGCTGGACATATAAAGGGCCCCATTACCTTCAGTAGCTTAGGGCCTTGTCAAACTTTAATCCGGCCCTGATAAAGATGCAAAACTGTTATGACATGATCAAAGAAGGAAAACATTCAAGAGTTGCCAGCTTTCAGATGAACCTAAAGTAGGTCTCTGGATTGTGGGCCAGGTGATTGTGGGATGTAATGGTTTAGTAGTTCATCAAAGGAAACAGCTGAACTATAAGGAAAAAGGATGAATTAGCTAGGAAACCTGAACAGGTTACATATTCATAGAACCCATACACTGGGACACAAACTTTAGTAATCACTTATAACTCATTCTGCTGTGTGGCATTTACAGTGATGGTGGTAAAGTGAAGATCATTTCTATTCGCGTGTGATGGGATTATGTCTGAAGTAGGGATTGCAATCCATGTAGTGATTGTAAATTCAGAATCAGGGGGACAGTATTAGTCTGGATTAATTAGCACAGAGTGCACGTGTGTGATCTTGCTTATGGGGTGCAGCAGTCAGTCTTCTGAAATTACAGTAGTGCTGCTATCTGATCCTTAGTTATTTAGCTCTCACCACTGCTCTTAGTCTTCCTTATAGCATCTGTATAATGCTACAGAAGACAAACAGCACTCTTAAAAAGTGCTGTAAGAAATCCAGTATATACAAGTTAAGGGTCGAAATGACCCAATCCACAAGGGTGGCCTTGTGTCCCATTTTATAGAGGACAGTCCTCTATTTGTAGAGCTGTCAGTGGACAGTTCTCTGCTTGAAGGAGTCCTCTACTGAAATGTCTGTCTGGCCGAAGTCTAATTTAAAGATAAATAGAAGGAACAGCAGGGACCTTGAAATTACCTATCAACAGTTAGCACTTGAATGGACAGCAGATTCAGCAGGAACATACCTGGTCACCTGCCACGATGGCAGCAATGTATTGTATTTCTCTTTAAATTAGAGTCATTCTTTCTACAGATATATATATTAGCATATGCAAATTGTATACAGATTTGAGCCCTACTTTGCCCTCTTTTTGGTAATGCATAAGTGGACACCCTATCTCTCCCCCCACCCTACAAAACAAATCATTGAATTGGGATTTTTGTGGCCTCCTGGCTTTTGCAGTTCCTGAAACACAGATCCTGGCTATTTACACATTCAGGGTGATCTCCAGTCATGGTTTCCTCAATGGACTTCTGTTTGTATGCAATGGAGTTGCCTTCCTCTCTTCTGCACCGCAACTCCTAGAGCCTCAACCCCCATCCCACCCCAAATCTGCTGTGGGGGATTACTCTCCAGAATAGATGGGGTGTGAAGGTTTTCAGGGAGAGAACAGGAAGGACATTGGATCTGCCGTGAGTGTGTGTGCATGCGTATTGTACATGCAAAAATAGAAGTGTACTTTTGTTTCAGCCTCACAAAAGCATAAATTACTTGGTTGCATGTGAATAAGCCCAGGGACAGCATATATGCAGAAGGGCATAAAAAACAATTCAGGTGAAACTTCAAATAATCTGGCTGCACCACATATAAACATACTTCATGCTGAATCAATTTTTGAAACGTTGAAGAGCAGGCTTTGAAAGAAAAAAGATAAACTTTGGAAGACATGGCATGAAATCATGGGCAAACGTACAAAAAATGGATTGGAGTGAAAGGAGACATTTGTCCATACCTACACTTTGTGGACATTTATTTATTCTCTTCCTTTCTGGAATTTGTTTCTTACTTTGCCCTGCCAGAGCCACATACCCCTATGCGCAGCTAAACTGATTCAACCTTTTTGCAGGCAATGGTTTGTGAGCTCTTTTATTTAGGACTACAGTTCTAAATATTGGGCTTTCTTATATGTGTTTTGAATGTTTCCAATGGGTTTTTGGACTTGGTATACAAAAACCATAAGCTAAAGCTTGTTGAAGTAGCAAGTACCAGTGCTGTTTAATGTACTTTAGCTATGATGTTAAGGTAAAGGTAAAGGGGCCCCTGACCATCAGGTCCAGTCGTGTCCGACTCTGGGGTTGCGGCGCTCATCTCGCTCTATAGGCCGAGGGAGCCGGCGTTTGTCCGCAGACAGCTTCCGGGTCATGTGGCCAGCATGACAAAGCTGCTTCTACGGTAGCAAACCAGAGCAGCACACGGAAACGCTGTTTACCTTCCCGCCGGAGCGGTCCCTATTTATCTACTTGCACTTGAGGTGCTTTCGAACTGCTAGGTTGGCAGGAGAGCTATGATGTTACCACAGTCCAAATGTTTAAGGTTATGGCCTATGATTTACATAACGGAAGCCTCAATCCACATCGTTCAGTTTCCTTCAACAAACCATTAGGCTATCTCACATAATGCTTTATATGGAATGTTTCATCTGTACACCATAGATTCTATTTTTTTTTTAACCCAAATATCCTTCAAACTTTTTTGCTTTGATTTAACTTCATTCCTATTTGTATGTGCTTTTCTTTTCTGCTGTTGTCTTAATTTGAACACCACTTCTCTTTCCTAAGCGCCTTCTATTTTATTTTATTTTCTGTGGGTGCTAGTCTGTGGTTTAATTGGGATTGTAGAATTGGCTGTAAGGGGCATAGTCTGTCAGTAGGGATTTGCTCTTTAACTCCCATCTTAAACCGAGTTATTTGGAAATGAATCCCATTTGTTTGCTGGATAAATGGGCCCAAGGTTGGAATGTTTGAGTTGCCAGAAAGGAAAAGGTTGGGTGAACAAGTACATTTGCAATAGCATTAAATTTAATTTTGAATTCTCTTAAATACAGCCTGTCAGTAGTCTCACCATCTCCGTTTTTCCTAGAGGCAAAATACTTCCTGGCACTCTACTGGGTGCTTGTGACATGGCTACACTTATTGCCAGCTTCTTTGTGCTTCAAAGTTAATTTGATGAAGGCTGCAGTCCAATAGTTTCTTTCCATGGGGAAAGCTCCATTGGACTGAATGGGCCCTATATCTGATTAGACATGCCTAGGAATGTATCATCAATGTTAGGATTGTTGTTGTTGTTTAGTCGTTTAGTCGTGTCCGACTCTTCGTGACCCCATGGACCAGAGCACGCCAGGCACTCCTGTCTTGCACTGCCTCCCGCAGTTTGGTCAAACTCATGTTCGTAGCTTCGAGAACACTGTCCAACCATCTTGTCCTCTGTCGTCCCCTTCTCCTTGTGCCCTCCATCTTTCCCAGCATCAAGGTCTTTTCCAAGGATTCTTCTCTTCTCATGAGGTGGCCAAAGTATTGGAGCCTCAGCTTCACGATCTGTCCTTCCAGGGAGCACTCAGGGCTGATTTCCTTCAGAATGGATAGGTTTGATCTTCTAGCAGTCCATGGGACTCTCAAGAGTCTCCTCCAGCACCATAATTCAAAAGCATCAATTCTTCGGCGATCAGCCTTCTTTATGGTCCAGCTCTCACTTCCATATATCACTACTGGGAAAACCATAGCTTTAACTATACGGACCTTTGTCGGCAAGGTGATGTCTCTGCTTTTTAAGATGCTGTCTAGGTTTGTCATTGCTTTTCTCCCAAGAAGCAGGCGTCTTTTAATTTCGTGACTGCTGTCACCATCTGCAGTGATCAAGGAGCCCAAGAAAGTAAAATCTCTCACTGCCTCCATTTCTTCCCCTTCTATTTGCCAGGAGGTGATGGGACCAGTGGCCATGATCTTGGTTTTTTTGATGTTGAGCTTCAGACCATATTTTGCGCTCTCCTCTTTCACCCTCATTAAAAGGTTCTTTAATTCCTCCTCACTTTCTGCCATCAAGGTTGTGTCATCTGCATATCTGAGGTTGTTGATATTTCTTCCGGCAATCTTAATTCCGGCTTGGGATTCATCTAGTCCAGCCTTTCGCATGATGAATTCTGCATACAAGTTAAATAAGCAGGGAGACAATATACAACCTTGTCGTACTCCTTTCCCAATTCTGAACCAATCAGTTGTCCCATATCCAGTTCTAACTGTAGCTTCTTGTCCCACATAGAGATTTCTCAGGAGACAGATGAGGTGATCAGGCACTCCCATTTCTTTAAGAACTTGCCATAGTTTGCTGTGGTCGACACAGTCAAAGGCTTTTGCATAGTCAATGAAGCAGAAGTAGACGTTTTTCTGGAACTCTCTAGCTTTCTCCATAATCCAGCGCATGTTTGCTATTTGGTCTCTGGTTCCTCTGCCCTTTCGAAATCCAGCTTGCACTTCTGGGAGTTCTCGATCCACATACTGCCTAAGCCTGCCTTGTAGAATTTTAAGCATAACCTTGCTAGCGTGTGAAATGAGCGCAATTGTGCGGTAGTTGGAGCATTCTTTGGCACTGCCCTTCTTTGGAATTGGGATGTAGACTGATCTTCTCCAATCCTCTGGCCATTGCTGAGTTTTCCAAACTTGCTGGCATATTGGGTGTAGCACCTTAACAGCATCATCTTTTAAGATTTTAAATAGTTCAGCTGGAATATCATCACTTCCACTGGCCTTGTTATTAGCAGTGCTTTCTAAGGCCCATTTGACTTCACTCTCCAAGATGTCTGGCTCAAGGTCAGCAACCACACTACCTGGGGTGTACGAGACCTCCATATCTTTCTGGTATAATTCCTCTGTGTATTCTTGCCACCTCTTCTTGATGTCTTCTGCTTCTGTTAGGTCCTTACCACTTTTGTCCTTGATTATGGTAATCTTTGTACGAAATGCTCCTTTCATATCTCCAATTTTCTTGAACAGATCTCTGGTTTTCCCCATTCTATTGTTTTCCTCTATTTCTTTGCATTGCTCATTTAAGAAGACCCTCTTGTCTCTCCTTGCTGTTTTTTGGAAATCTGCATTCAGTTTCCTGTATCTTTCCCTATCTCCCTTGCATTTTGCTTGCCTCCTCTCCTCCGCTATTTGTAAGGCCTCGTTGGATAGCCATTTTGCTTTCTTGCATTTCCTTTTCCTTGGGATGGTTTTCGTTGCTGCCTCCTGTATAATGTTACGAGCCTCCATCCATAGTTCTTCAGGCACTCTGTCCACCAAATCTAAATCCTTAAACCTGTTCCTCACTTCCACTGTGTATTCATAAGGGATTTGATCCAGATTGTATCTTACTGGCCCAGTGGTTTTTCCTACTTTCTTCAGTTTAAGCTGGAATTTTGCTATAAGAAGCTGATGATCTGAGTTACAGTCAGCTCCAGGTCTTGTTTTTGCTGACTGTATAGAGCTTCTCCATCTTTGGCTGCAGAGAATATAATCAATCTGATTTCGATGCTGCCCATTTGGTGATATCCATGTGTAGAGTCTTCTCTTGTGTTGTTGGAAGAGAGTGTTTGTGATGACCAGCTTGTTCTCTTGACAGAACTCTATTAGCCTTTGCCCTGCTTCATTTTGAACTCCCAGGCCAAACTTGCCAGTTGTTCCTTTTATCTCTTGATTCCCTACTTTAGCATTCCAATCCCCTGTAATGAGAAGAACATCCTTCTTTGGTGTCATTTCTAGAAGGTGTTGTAGGTCTTCATAGAATTGGTCAATTTCACTTTCTTCAGCACCGGTATTTGGTGCATAAACTTGGATTACTGTGATGTTAAAAGGTCTGCCTTGGATTCGTATCGAGATCATTCTGTCATTTTTGAGATTGCATCCCATTACAGCTTTTGCCACTCTTTTGTTGACTATGAGGGCCACTCCATTTCTACTACGGGATTCTTGCCCACAGTAGTAGATATGCATTGGAATTCAATTAATGCGTTCCTATGGGCAAAAAAAAATTAAAAAAAATCCAATGCATTCCTATGGGATTCGCTAGACGAATTTTTCGTCATAAGAAAAGACCCGTGGAACGAATTAAATTCGTCTAGCGAGGCACCACTGTACAATAAAGGCCATAAAAATATAGACTTAAAGCCATGCAAAACTTGTCAGGATGCTTGAACCCAAATATATCTACTCAGAGGCGAGTCGCACTGAGTTCAGTGGAAATTACTCTTAAATAAGGATTGTACTGTACTGTAAATGTGGGAATCTCAGGGCAGCCGTTCTCAGATTTCTTTGGAGGTGTCTTGTCTAGAAATTGACACAGGGGAATGGCAGTTAAACATTCAACAGTGTAGCTAAAGAAGATCCAGTGATATTAACTGCTGTAGTCTACCTCTCTAAGTAGCAATACTCCTTTTAATTAGTTTCCTTTTAACCAATTGTTAAAACTTATACTTATTGTCTATTTTTAGATATTCTTGTTTTCTTTTATTGTTTTTTTGTATTGCATATTTATGTGTGCTGGTCAAGAACCGTAATAATAAATCAAAGCAAATCATTCAACAGTGGAGTAGAGGCTCTGAAGTGTAAGAAAGTGAAAGCTAAGTTTAGGAAATTCAAAGTATCATTTCAGCGCGTTTGTTTGCTACACTTTCCTTGGATGCTGCTTAAAACCGGTTCAGATTAGCATTGTTTTTCTAGAAATTGCCACTATTTGAATAAAGAATTTTCCCTTTTTTTGTATTCAGGCCATATCTATTTCCCACATAGATGAAAGAAACAAAGTATTTCTTATTCTCATAAAGTACAGTATCTCTCCACTGAAAACCAGCGGACAATAGTGCAACTGGCTGGAGATTTCAATTCCCATGTTCCTTAAAGTGTTTATTACACTCTGTATTGCTGTATTTTAAACAATGGGCACAAACCACACAAAGATAAGCACCACTGATTTCAATGGGAAAGTTCAGCAATGTGCTTAACTTCAGCAGGATAGGGCCCTAAATGATGTTTGCTTTCAAGGATGGCATTCACACAACTTAGAGAAACAATGCACATTGTAATAATCCCCGCTTCAAATTGTTTTGTTTCAGGTTGGCTCCAGTCCATTGAAGGATATCAGTATATCTAACCTGAAGCAAAGATCTTTAACATTTCTTCAATTGTTCACATGGGCCAGGATCCAAAGATCCAGGCCCAGACTAGACGAGACACCATTAACACAATTAGCCTTGAAAAAAATAAAAATGGAGCAGGTGAGGGTGTGATCTGGGTTGGGCCCATGTTGTGTGGGGATTGGTGGGCTTTTTATTCTTCGCTCCTCACTGTGTGACTGATCTGGATTGGAGACCCCACATCTGTTATTTACATCAGAATACAAGCTCCCAGTCAAAGATTTTGATGCAATTCAAAGCAGGCAGAAGGGTCTCTCTGAGATGGCTCAGCATGGTGGGGAGGGAGGGAGGGAGAAAAAGATGGAAGGTCCTAATTCCCATCATCCCAATTCAGATCCTGACCTGAATTCAGGTCCATGCTAATTCACTCAATTTCTACAGTGATACCTTGGTTTACAAACTTAATCCGTTGTGATCTGGGGACGACAGGCTGGAACTAAGAGACACAGCAGATGTCTTTTCACTGTCCTTTGAATCCAGTGCTGCCCTTAAGGGGGAAGCCAAGCCCTCAAAGGATGCGAATACTCTGCAATCCCTCCTTCTAGGTGCAGGTTGTATATATGTGTAAATAAAACCATACAGTATATCATAAAGACACCATAGTCCAGTATACCTGAAGGAGCGTCTCCACCTCCATCGTTCTGCCCGGACACTGAGGTCCAGTACCGAGGGCCTTCTGACGGTTCCCTCGTTGCGAGAAGCCAAGTTGCAGGGAACCAGGCAGAGGGCCTTCTCGGTGGTGGCGCCTGTCCTGTGGAACGCCCTCCCATTAGATGTCAAAGAGAAAAACAGCTACCAGATTTTTAGAAGACATCTGAAGGCAGCCCTGTTTAGGGAGGCTTTTAATGTTTAATTGTTTAATTTCATTTTTCTGTTGTAAGCCGCCCAGAGTGGCTGGGGAAACCCAGCCAGATGGGCGGGGTATAAATAAATAAATAATTGTGCCTTGTTGTTCCCAAAGGGAACACAGACCCTGGTAAGTGCAGCTGCACGCTCTGGAATCTTGCACCACTCGTGAAGATTGGGTTCGTCTCAGGGGTGCCAACTTGGGCCCCAGTTATGGAGGCCCAGTGCGCTCAACGTGATGTCATACAATCCGCGGTCTCAGAACCTGACTTCCAGTGGGTGGTCTCAGAACCACTCTTGTGGGTGCTCAGGCCCCCAGTTGCCTCTGGGTGTCATGTAACAATATGTATGCAAGCCCTGGTGAGATTGATCCAACACTCTCTTTGAAGAATCAACAAGTGATTTCGGCGACTCGAAAAGCCTTTTATCAGCTTTGGCTGAAATGCCCGCTGGGACCTACCTGAATGGAAATAGCTTGGCCACAGTTCCATACCTGTTCCTATCCTTTGACTTCAGTGATTAAAATTAGCCAGGCACCAGGCGTGTTTTGTGACTGGCACAGGTCCAATTGAGACCACGTGGAAATCTCTGGATGCCAGGTTGGCGACTGAGGATATCAAAATGCCCCTTAGAGAAGGATCTGAAATATTGTCTTTGAAGCTTGAATTGGTTTTGTTTGATTTTTTTTTATTTGTAAACCTTCATTCTTTAAAATATAAAGTGGAATAGAAATAATAATAATAATAATAATAATAATAATAATAATAATAATAAAGCCCACTGCAAAACAAAAACAAATAAACTAAAACAGCACCTAGACATTCCATTGTGGTGACCGTAACCTAGGTTTAAGGTGCTGTTTGGCGATTAAATTACATATACCAGTATGTGTTTCTAACACTGCTTGGCTTGGCCTATTTATATCAGCAATCATTACAGCAGCTCTGTAAGGTAGTAATGGTTTGCAGGGTAATGCCTTTTAATGAATTCCTGAATCACAAAACTAATGGTCAAACGCTGTGTTAGATAGCATATAGCATGCAGCTACATGCCTTGTTTTTCTTAAAGTTTCTTAAGTTAATAACAGCGGGGTTGGAGAGGGTTGTTATTGGGATCAAATAGCACGGGAGGGGGGGGGCTTATCCTGTCCCTTCCTTTCCCAACCACAAACCCCTCCATCACACCCATATGGCTATAAAAATTAGTATTTTTAAAAAATCTCATGGGTGCCAATGGAACTTTTTCTTTTAAGCTCTGTAGCCATACATGGGGTTTTTTGGATGGGGCTGTTGCACTGATAAACCTCCCCTCTCCATAGGTTGTAATCCCAATAACAAGTGGAGGTGTTGGTCCTCTGAAACTATTATTACTTTAAGAATAACAAGACATTAAGCACTACATGTAGTTTAACATATGAGCATTACTATGAATCTGCAAAGTTGATCTGGGGAGCACCTATTTTATTTTATTTTTATTTTTTCATGTGTACTGCAAATTACTACATTAATACGAGACAAACTGTGGTTAAGGTGAATAGGACCAGACAATTACGGCAGACTGAAAAACACTGTGGAGGGCTGGCAAAAATACTTTGCCCACATTTGTCCACAGATAAAACGTCTGCCAAAACATGTCATTCCCTTCCATCACTGAGAAGTCGTTACTCAGATGCAGTGCTATTTTTCTAGAGAAAGAGGTGCCAGAACTCACCACGAACGCTTCCCTTGTTCTCTTATAATGGGAATGGCGCCCACCTGAGAGGTGCTGGAACTGAGTTCCAACTGAAAAAAAAGCTCTCCTCAGATGTAATCCGTAAAAACAGACAGAAGTGTTTCATAACTAAATATACATTCCTGTGAGTTGGGAGATGAATACAGCCCTGAATTCACTGAGATTTACTTGGGAGATAAGTGTACTTCTTTATTTATGTATACTGTGTCATAAAATATATCGAAGTGGTTTACAGCAATAAAAACATAAAACCATACAGTGGTGCCTTGCTTAACGAATGCCCTGCTTAACGAAATTTCCGCTTAACGAAAGGATTTTTCGAGCGGAGGTTGCCTCGCTAGACAAATTTGTTTTATGAAAAATTTGTCTAGAGAATCGCTGTTTCCCATAGGAATGCATTGGAATTCAATTAATGCGTTCCTATGGGCAAAAAAAAATTAAAAAAAATCCAATGCATTCCTATGGGATTCGCTAGACGAATTTTTCGTCATAAGAAAAGACCCGTGGAACGAATTAAATTCGTCTAGCGAGGCACCACTGTACAATAAAGGCCATAAAAATATAGACTTAAAGCCATGCAAAACTTGTCAGGATGCTTGAACCCAAATATATCTACTCAGAGGCGAGTCGCACTGAGTTCAGTGGAAATTACTCTTAAATAAGGATTGTGGCCTTAACGTGATTATTCATCCCTCACTTTTTCAGTGGAAGAAAGGGCACACAAATTGTTGACATGCTGCATTGCTATCCTTTACTGGAATTTCCCATAAAACTTTTTTTTCTGAGGGAAAAAAAATCTGTGATTTTTCTTTCCCTCATTCAACTCTCCAGAGAAAAGGAAAGCCAATTGTAGAATTTTAGCTGAATGCTCTCCACCATTTTTTGTGTGTGGTGGCTGCCATCTTCTTCTTCTCCCCTGCCATGGCCAGTGCCTGGAAAGCGGCTAGTCCCGAGGCATTGTGGAGGGTGCAGAATGGTGGCCAGGCTGCCAACTCAATAGCTGTTGCTGCAAAGTAAAGGAAAACCTTAGGCCAAAGAGCAGCAGTAGTAGCATCTGTATTGTTGCCAGGGTCAGCCTCACCCCTGAGAAACTGTTGCAGAATTTGCCCCCCCCCGGCAGAGGCGAAGCAACCTGCTCCGGTACCTGGAGGGGTGCTCATCCCAGGGGGCATGGTGTGGCGTGCATCCTGGAGACGTGGCACACATCCAGGGGGTTGTGCGATGAGCACACTGGTGGGTGCCGCCAATCAATGGTCAACATCTTGTTGCCCCCTTCGGAATGGTATCTGGGGCAGACCGCCCCCACCCACCCTCAGAACGCCCCTGCCCCCTTGAAGAAAATTGGTGAAACGATTTCCCTCAATTTCTCTTCCCAGAGCTGGCCTACCTATGAGGCAGGGTGAAAACAAGAGGCGCCACAGAGGAGATGTTCCAGCACATAGCATTGCCACTTGTCTTGCTTACCCGCAGGTGGAGAAACCAATTAGCAATGCTTTGAGGAGTGCCCTGGCTCCCACTGAGTTTGGCAAGAGCCAGGGCATGGTGGTGGAAGGGGGGGCAGTGGCAGAAGTGCCGAGAGGGGGCAGGGGGGCTGGGGTGATGCAGGAGGCAGCAATTCTCGTTTCACCTCCTTTGGTGAAATGGGATGAAATATGCCAAATAGGATGGAGAATTTCAAGAAGCTCTTTATAATTTATCACCTCAGCTTTCTGTGATTCTCATTCCACAAGCTGGAGTTTTACCCAGGGAAACATGATTAACATTGTGGTTCTATAATGTGTGCTCAGTGGGGGTGCCGGCTTGCCCCCCCACATTGAGGGGGCCTGGCGTCACATGACGTGTCCTGCCCTGCACATGAGCGCTCGCCTGGCTGCAGGGGATGGTAGCCCCCTCAATATGTGGGGTCGGCCCTCTGCCCACAAAAATTGAGGGGGCTGAAGTCCCTTCCACCCCTATATTAGTTGGTGCCCCTAGTACTCAGATGTAAGCACCAGTGAACTCTGTGGGACTTTAGGTAAACAGGTACAGAATAGTAATTTGAGAGGAAATTCATTTTCACTGTTTCTCATCTTCTGATCTCAATTCATTTTCTGTTTCTTTTCCTTGTGACTGAGCTTGATGATTTTTTGATGAGTTGATGGGCTTTTAATCTCTATCTATCTATCTATCTATCTATCTTCTATCAAATTATCCTTATTCTTGAAACAGTTTGCTTTCTGCTAACTTCTTAGACTTCCAAAATTTCAATGAACTTGGGCGTTTCCTCTCTCTCTGTGTGTGCGCACATGCATGCATGATGTAATTTTGCAGTAGTTGTAAAATAAACAAGTAAAAAAAGAAAATCAGGCAAAGAAACAAATGTCACAGTTGTGCTTCTGCTTTAACCTGACACCTTATTTATGTAAACTCATCTATATGTTCTTTAGTTTTATGTAGCTCCAGTCCTTGCACTGAGAACGTGCTGATTCTAAACTTCTCAGGAACTCCTCATAGCATTCAAAAAGAGTTGCACAATAGCTATGTGTGTACTCTGCAAGGCATCTAAGGTAAAGTGCTTTTCGCCTCTGTGCGTAACTGATTGGGAGAAAGCCCTCCAGACTGCAATAACCAGCAGAGAATTATTAAAACCAAACTATTATCCCTTTGTCAAAAATTGTAAATGGCATTATTTACACGGGCCTCAATATAAGTACATTGTTTTGTGTTCTCTTTGCTAACTCCATGACTGACTAAACCATTATTCTCTGAACGCTGCTCTGCTGAGATCATCCATGACAATGGTGTAAAAACAAACATGTTTTAACACGATAAAGTCACTATATAATTTTAATGTGGTGTTCCCTGCGCCAAAACCTACGTGTTAATTTCAGCTCCAGTCATAGTCGGTGAAAACATCCACTTCTTCCCCCTGCCCCCACCCCCAAATTGAAAAAAAAAATCGTTTCTAGAAAGGGGGAGCAATAATTCTGCCCAGTATTGCAGTGTGCTGAGCATCAAATAATCCAACGTGATGCTAAGTATTATGTATTCACACCCTTCATCAGTGGGAACAGAGGATTCCTAGCACTCCCCTTAATCACCTCCTTCCCTCAAAGCTTAGAAAGATTTCCAGAGACTCTTATAGCTTCATTAATTCAAACCCTTGACATATGCTTGGGAGTTAAGTTTTCTTTGTTTAAAGAATCAGATGTCATCCTCCCAGCAGATTGTGAAGATAAGGCCCATTTCAGCCTTGAGTTTCTGAAAGAGAAGTCTCCTTCCTGGAGAACTTCTGGAGACCAATTTGAAAACTAGACTTGCTACTTAAAATGAGAGAGAGAGAGAGAGAGAGAGAGAGAGAGAGAGAGAGAGAGAGAGAGAGAGAGAGAGAGAGAGATAATATTCCCCAAACCATTTAGGCTGCAATCCGAAAGGTACTTGCTAGGAAGTAAGCCCTGCTGAACACAGTATGACCTACTTTTGAGTAAACATGGATTGGAGTCCACTCTTTTCAGCTCTTATTTAGCAAAAGGCATCATCTTATACATGGGAAAATATGGTACTTTTCAGTGGAAGAAGCAGCTATATTCAATATATAAGACCTGAAATGATCAAACACTCAAAACAAGCAGGACTAGCATCTAAGTATTGCAGTGTGGAGTGCAACTTTCATTCTGTCTAGAGTTGTGGCTACTCTCTTATATTGTCCCCCTCTTCCCTCAGTATTCTGTCAATATCTGGGCTCACTCAGTCTACATTGTGTTGTTTTTGGCATCCCCCTTTAAAACTTTTTCCTTAACTTTTTTGTGCTCCTGGGACTTCCCTAAGCCTACAAATGCCCCCTCTTGTGTGTCTGTGTGGTGTTGTTTTGTCTATAAAAGCACCAGCATCGGAAACAGACGGAAAAATGGATTGCATTTCTCTTGTCTGAGGGACTTCTGGCGGTTCCCTCAGTGCGAGACGTGAAGCTACAGGGAACCAGACAGAGGGCCTTCTCGGTAGTGGTGCCCGCCCTGTGGAACGCCCTCTAATCAGATGTCAAATAGATAAACAACTATTTGACTGTTAGAAGACATCTGAAGGCAGTCCTGTTCAAGGAAGCTTTTAATGGTTGATGTTTTGTTGTGTTTTTAATGGTTTGTTGGGAGCCACCCAGTCAGATGGGTGGCAAAATAATAAAGTTGTTGTTGTTGTTGTTGTTGTACCTCAGCTTTCTGTTTAAAAGTGTCCAGGGGGATGAATTATTTAATTCTCTTCTATTAGCACTTTATGATCAAGAGATTATTATTGTTTTTGTATGACATGGAAACATTTACTTGGGAAGTGTAACTTTCCCGCTTTGCAGGTAAGAGTAGCGTGATGGTTATGATTTAAAAAGACAGGTGTAATACGGATTCCTGTTTTTCCCCTTGCCGTCTTGCTACTAGCAGCTTCAAGACTGGGCTGTTTAAATCGGGGAAACAGCCAAAGAGAAAGAGTTAAAGAACCAAACCATAAATCCTTCTTCCTGTTCCTCAATCTAAAATTCCCCTCGTCCTCGCTGCTTTTAATAAAGATGTTGGGACATCCATAACCAGATCTCCATTATCAGATCTGGTTTGGCCCAAATCTTCCCTGAACTCAATGGCAGTAAATCTACTTCTGCTTTGTGAGGACGGATTGATGGATTCTGATGCAGAAATTGATAGGGATGCCTGGAGCAGGTCTGAGCAGGTATTTACCTTAACGTATTACAGTATATAAGAGAAATTAGAATGTCATTGGTTAATTATCAGCCTTGAGTTTAAAGAGGCAACTATTTTTCTCATTCCATTTGGATGTTCCATGACTTGGCTGTGCCCAGTGCCGGATTTACATATAAGCTAAACAAGCTATAGTTTAGGGCCCCACTCACTTGGGGGCCCCCCAAAAATTAAAGGAAACAAACCCTGGATGTACATTTCCAAAATATAAGATAAAAAACAAATAAAATAAAACCTACACACAGCAACAGTGTTTTGTGTTGTGTAGGCTGCTATGTTGTAAATCAAGATCCCAAGAGACTGCGATCTACTCACAGAGTTAAAAACTGGCAGTGATCTACCTCCTTTTTAGGGGGTCAAGTCAAAGTTGTTGAACTTTTTTTAGGGAGGGGGAAAGCCACGTTTTTTTAGGGGTGCAGGGTAAAAATGATGAGCTTCTTTTAGGGGAGCCAAACTTGTTGAGTTTCTTTGGGGGGAGCCAGTGATCTACCACAGACGTCCAGTGATCTACCGGTAGATCACAATCTACCTGTTGGATCTGCCTGATGTAAATAATGGCCCAAGCCTGCTAGCCTTTCGTTATGTGCAAATGGCTTTAGAGACCTATTAGGTCCATAAATTACCTTATAGCATATATTCAACACAAAAAAGCAACAATTTATTGTTGACAAAGGACAGCTGGACATATAAAGGGCCCTATTACCTCTAGTAGATAAGAGCCTCATCAAACCTAAATCCGTTCCTGGCTGTGCCCCACCTTCCACTCTGCCTGCTTTCCAGTCAAACTTGGAGAGCGTCTAAAATTAATTGTGGAATGGTGAAATGCACAGTTTATCATAGTTTGAAGTTTGCACAGCCCCCCTCCTCCCGCCACCTTTGTAGGCTATCGGTGTGCACGAGTGCATACGCAGTGATTTAAAAACCACGCAGAAAAGTCTTGCACTATGATTTAATCAGGGCTCCTGTGAGAATAACTATGGCCATGGCATGGGTTAAATGAATCACAGGGCAGAAACCAAATGGAATAATGGAAAATTGTGGCAAGCTGTACATAGTGCATTGATTTGAACAAAGTTTGGAAATAATAAAAGAAGAAGGAAGCCTGGCAGATTTCTAATGATCAGATTTCCGATCATCAGATTTGCTGATGATTTGCAATATGGTAAGTTGGTACTCCAGTATGGAGAGACATACTGATGGTGATAATTTGTAAAGCACGAATAAAACTTACGTATCTGAACAGAAAATTGGCTCAAAATTCGTTGACATTTGTAGCACTTTTTAAAAGCCCTCTGCATCCTATTTCGTACTGTTGTGTGCAAAGGGACTGATTTTGGGCTGTGTGTGATTTCTGGCTGGAAAACTTGCATTTCTGGTTGATTCGCTGTTTCTACAAGTTAATTGAGTTTGCAGTGCGTGAACACTCCACAGCTTTCCTAGTAGGAGCTGTGCAAGTTTAATCCCTCGACATTATACTGCTCAGGTGAGTAGACTACTCATATGAGCAGATATTTGCACTTACTGTAACATATAAATTGGAAAACCCTCTCTCCATCTTACAATACCAGGTTTTCAAATCCCTGTGATGAGGATTCCTGAAGTATTCCTGTTTATCTACTTGACCCAGGCAGTTCAAAGAGTCTCATGTAGTTAAAACAGTGTGCACATTTGCAAAGAGACAGCAAAACACTGCAATTTCCCCACAATACATGTGGAAAAGCTTGATCTGGGCCTCTCTGTTGTGCCGGTCTGGAGCTAGCATATCAAAAATCAAGAAAAATATTGCCCCTATCATTTGCCAGGGCTTCAGATGTGGCAATGGCTCTGCTGCCGTGTATGGAAGTTTTTAATCTTCAATGTTTTATTGCTTTATTATTATTATTATTATTGGTCATGCTATGTGGGGCTGATGGGAGCTGGAGTCCAGTAATATATTGTGGACCACAGGTCCTTCACTCCTGGCTTAAGGCTTGTCCATGCTTCTGTTTGTCCCGTGCCCACATGGGTCCAAGAGGTTTTCTGCTTGTGCTGTGTTTTCTATGCTCAGGTCTAAGCGGTTTTTAATTTGTCCCACTATTTACTGCTGAATCAGAACAAAGGTCACTTTGCAGCAATGTACTCTAGCATATCCTATGGTAGAAAATGTTTGTGCTGCTTTCAATTTGTATCAATGTACCATTTTAAAATGGATAGCTTCATGATGAGATCTTCATTTATTTTTTAAAAATGTCTACAATAGCTTATAGCAAGTAAAATCCACTAACCCCGCCCCCACCTATTTGTCATTTGTATTAGATATATTTTCTAATCGCAACGTTCTCTATAGATAAACAGTACTTTTTCTAATGTTGCTTTGAACACCTTTACTTAATATCTCCAATGGTTACTGTGCAGAATAACCTTTGACAAAATCTGCTACTTACTAGTATTTATGGCTTTCCACAAGGTGAAGAGGTTAGTTTCGACAAAGGGCAGGCATTAGTGCCTTTTTTCAAAAGCGTTTAGTGACTTCTAGCTCACAAACATGCCCGGTGTTAATAAAACATGTAGACATATGCTGTAAAGTCTCTCTCTCTGACTGCTTTTACTGTAGACTAGGGCTGCGGTATGGTTATGGATCTTAGGCAAGTCAATCGAAGAATCTTGGCATTTTTGTACCCCAAAACCCCCCAAAAACTTTTGGTCTAAACCACTGAGCCTAGGGCTTGCCGATTGGAAGGTCGGCGGTTCGAATCCCCGCAACGGGGTGAGCTCCCGTTGTTCGGTCCCAGCTCCTGCCAACCTAGCAGTTCGAAAGCACGAAGTGCAAGTAGATAAATAGGTACCGCTCTGGAGGGAAGGTAAACAGCGTTTCTGTGCGCTGCTCTGGTTCGCCAGAAGCGGCTTAGTCATGCTGGCCACATGACCCGGAAGCTGTCTGTGGACAAACGCCAGCTCCCTCGGCCAGTAAAGCGAGATGAGCACCGCAACCCCAGAGTCGTCTGTGACTGGACCTAACGGTCAGGGGTACCTTTACCTTTACCTTTTAAAAAAAGCTTTCGGTTTTTACTTTTTGAAATATGGCAACCCTACTATAGACAATCAAACTGTTCGTCTTTAGATGTCAAATATACTATTCCTGGTCCTTCCCAGCCTTCCTTGGGATACAGTGAAATATATTAGAATTTTATTACATAGTTGAGTGGCCTCACACAGCAAAGCTACCTGCACATGTACGCAGGGTGGATGAGTTCTTGGTACACAGTGGGGTCCTGTGTGCATGATTCTCATTGTTGACTGCTACACACAGTTTTTGGTTCTGAAAGCGTGAAATTCGCTTGCTTGATTAGGACCACATAGGCAGGAAGTTGGTGCTCTGTTCCATTGTAGGTTGTTTGCGTAGGGGACTAATTTCAGTGCTGCTTCATTTTGCACAAATATCTTTGGGTGAAGCCCATAACTCTATGATGGCTTCCATGATGTTGTGAAGTTTGGCTTCAACTATGCACATCTGTTCAATTCCTGCTAACCTGCTTTGTTGCAAAATAAAGCCTTGCCCCAGTCCAGAGCTCCATAATACAGTCATACCTCGGTTTAAGTACGCTTCGGTTTGAGTACTTTCAGTTTAAGTACTCCGTGGACCGTCTGGAACGGATTAATCCACTTTCCATTACTTTCAATGGGAAAGTTCGCTTCAGTTTATGAACGCTTCAGTTTATGAACAGACTTCTGGAACCATTGGGTACTTAAACCGAGGTACCACTGTATATCATGCAGGCAGTTTGCTACTGTAGATTTGTTTACTGAATGAGCCACGCTATATTTGAAGACTTTGTGGGGGTTCAGAACTATTAAAGCAAGTGTTGTTGTTTGTTGTATAACACTTTCAGCAGAATTGCATATCGCTCTATCAAGTGATAGGACACATCCCTTTCCCAGCAACTTCCCAAGACATGAATTGCGTAAGAATTTACATGTAGGAGTGTTTTGGCATATTCTCCTATACCAAGTATTTTATGGTACTTGTGTCTTGCAGCTTGAGGCATTTCATGTTAATAAATTACCTGAAAGAGACATCTGTTTTATTGGTTAAAGCAGATAACTGGCTCCCAGAATGCCTGCATTGTGTCACCTCTCTCGGGGCCCATCCGCCTGTACTTTTTGCCCCATGCTTATCAGTGTACAGGTCTGTGCTTTAAAGCTCTATGTCTGAGCATTCCCTCTGTCACTTTCCCTAGGAAAACCCATTCTTGAATGCTGAATCGGAACAAATGGCAGTTTGGATTTTCCATGGATTGATTCAGTGGTAAAGAGTGGGTTTTCTTGGGGAATGCACCTTGGCAAACAACAACAACAACACCCTAGTGTTTGTACATGAAGCTTTTAAAAGACAGACCTGCGTCTAAAAACGTGGCACAAAGTTAAATCTGGACGAGCCCTTAGTGTGGTTATCATCCCTCCTCATGCTTGCAAGTTTTTGTTTGTTTGTTTGTTTGCAGTGCCCATGTGATGTTGTTGGCATCAAAATGCCAACTTGCCTCTCCCTCCCCCCCCCTATCTTTTTCTGGGGAAAATAAATTCAACTCCGTTGTCAACTACCCATTGACAGTGACTCATTTGCCCCCGTCTGGGAGCTTCCGCGCTTCCTTTGCCTCCCTCCTCCCAAACAGTCTTTTCCATGACATTTGGCAAATGCCCCATTTTCCAAATCCTACTGTAACCAAGCCTTCGAGGTGCAGCTGAAATGAGAGCATGTTCTCCATCTACCCCACCTCCATTTCCCTTTCCTCTTTGTTCTGTCAAACCTGTGCAAAACCTTAGCTTGTAAGGCCCTTAGGATAAGGACTCACCTCCTATTTATTTGTCAAAGCCTCATGCACATTGAGGATGCATTAATAAACAACAAAAACAGGCAACAGCTCTGTAAATCATGTGCACAAAAGTTGTGGTTGTTTTTTAAATGCATTGAATTTATTATTTTGGTCCGTTTCGTCCTTAAGATGGCACTCAGGATCAAAGAAAAGCTTTAGGACACCAGCATTGGTGTGCAATTATAGATCATGCGTCCCAACCCAGCACTGAGCCAGGGGTTGTAGTAGATGAGATCCAAACTCCAAACTTTCCAGCTGTTAAAACAACAACAACAACAACAACAACAACAACAACAACAATAATGATGATGATAATAATGTATTATTTATACCCTGCCCATCTGGCCAGGTTCCCCCAGCCACTCTGGGCGGCTTCCAACAAAATATCAAAATACAGAAATTCATCAAAGATTAAAAGCTTCCCTAAACAGGGCTGCCTTGAGATGCATTCTAAAGGTCTGGTAATTGTTGTTCTCTTTGACCTCTGGTGGGAGGGCATTCCACAGGGTGGGTGCCACTACCGACAAGGCCCTCTGCCTGCTTCCCTGTAACTTGGCTGCTCGTAGCGAGGGAACCGCCAGAAGGCCCTCGGCGCTGGACCTCAGTGTCCGGGTAGAACAATGGGGGTGGAGACGCTCCTTCAGGTATAGCAGTGGGGCCCCTTCCCTTCAATTAAGATGAATCTTATTAATGTAATTTTTAGCATCAGGTTGTTCTGAGTTTGATAAATGTCAGTGATGAATTAGTAGGGAAAAGGATGACTGGTCTGAGAGGCTACTATTTCTGTGCTCCCCTCCCCCCCCTCCACACACAAACACAAAATGCCCTCCCCTCACCACATTTTCCCTTTGGCCCCACGTAATTTGTGCCTAAAAGCTCTTCCTCAAATAAAAACAGAGTAAATTGTAGACGCTCCTTCAGGTATGCTCAGGTAAAATATACTCCAGGTATATTCAGGTAAAATTCCTATTATTTTATCATCATGGAGGAGGGACGAGAGGCGGCGGCAGAGTGGCTCATGCCATCAGTGGCTGCTGATTGACATCAGTGGCTGCCCATTCAAAAAAAATGCCATCAGTGGCTGCCCATTCAAAAAAAAAAGTTGCCCCTTTATTCTGCCACCTCTTTAAGTTGTAGGTTGAGCTTAGAGAACAGAAGCTTTTGTTGAGCGTCCAGGTTGCTGTGGGTTAGAGAGGGGGATAGTTGAGTGAGAAAGTGGGGATTTTTCTTTCCTAGTTACTGTACATATGTTTCTTGAAGGCCGTATCCAGATGCTGAAATATGCTACGCAGTGATTATGAGACACAACAACAAGCATCGCTTTGATGCTACTGCACAAAACACCATAGGATAGAAAAGCACAAAATGAGCACTGCATGTCAAACAGCTCACTAGGCAGGCAGGATTCCTTCATCCTGTGCGCAGCAAGCGAGAAATGTGCATTGTTTTCTTTTTGCTCAGAAATGCCTGCATATGGAAAATGCAAGTCTGAAAGTGTGAAATATCATCAACAAGTAAGTTGGTTCTGTAAAAGATACCATCTCGCGTGTGTTATCGCTGGTAATGACGGTTTGCACACGTGTCATAATTGGCCTCAGACTAGACGGAAAACTCCTTCATTGTGGCTAAACTATGGTTTAAAAACAAATGCCTGCTTATATCATGTCTCGTGGCACTCAGCCATGCGTCAAACCTTTAATCTGCCATCTGGGGGGGAAATAAAATCACATGTGATCCACGAAACCTTTTATTATAGGAGGAAGGTTTTGAAACTCTAAATACAGTGAGCGCAAAGAACAGGGCCATCATCACAAAGGTCAAGGGAGTGTAAATAAAATGCAGCGGTAAATTCTGTTGGTGAATGCGGAGAGTGGGAGTCTATGTTGCGGCTAAAGATAGCAAGCTTTTGAATTTCACAGAGTTACACTGCAGGCAGGATTAAAGCCAGAATAAGAATCCTATGCATGTTTACTGAGAAGCAAGACCTGCAATGGAGTGTGCTGCTAGGTGACTTGCCTAGCCTCAGAGAATTAAATAGTGTTTTTGGAAGAAGCCGGATTTGTTCCAAAGAAGTGAAAAACACATTTGTTTTGACATATGGTTGTCTACATGACATTGTTGGTTCGGACAGATATAGACCCTAAAAACTTTTCACTGTAAATTCACCTGTACATGATAAATTCACAGAATGAAACTCAAAACAGTTTCGGTGATGCAAATTCTAGGATAGCCTGAATACATCTCTTAGGTGGTTATTTATACACAAGAGACAAATTGTTTCTGTTTTGCAGAGTCAAAAAGAGTAATCATATAAAGCTTAAAAAAAAGAACAACAAAACATTAAAATACAGTAGTCCATCAAACATTAAAAGCTTCCCTAAAGTCAAGCAATTATAATTAAATATGGGTTTTTATACATGCAGTCTGGTGTCAGCAAGGCCCACCGAGACTGATCCCTGGTCTGTACCTGAGCCCACAGATCTGCATTTAACTTATACAGTGGCACCTTGGTTGTCATACTTAATCTGTTCCAGAAATCCGTTCCAAAACCAAAGCGTTCCAAAACCAAGGCGCGCTTTCCCATAGAAAGTAATGCAAAATGGATTAATCCAGACTTTTAAAAACAACCCCTAAAACAGCAATTTAATGTGAATTTTACTATCTAACAAGACCATTGATCCGTCAATTGAAAGCAATAAACAATGTACTGCATCCACACAATCAAACAGTCAGTAGCTGAACTGGGTTCCCCACAGAAGTGTGGCACTCAAAACGGAGCAGGTTCGGCTTCAGAAAAAAGTTCTCAAACGGAACACTTACTTTCGGGTTTGCAATGTTTGGGTTCCAAGTTGTTTGAGAACCATGGCATTTGAGAACCAAGGTACCACTGTACTGGACAGTTGTGAGAATTTCTACAATGCCCCCAAGTAATCCTAGTGAAGTTGTCTCTGCTGCCGTTAAGCTTGCTAAGGTACCCTGCTGGTGTGGGGAGGGGCACTGGAGGGTACTTTGCTAGCAGCTCCCTCACATCTCTGTGCATCCTACCACCTAAGCTTCTGTCCAAAGGGTCAGAACTTCCATCACACATACCTTCCTTTAAACTCTACCTGTGCATAGAAGAAGAAAAAAGTTATCTCTGTCGTCAGTTCTCAGACTAACATGTTAAAGCAAGAGTGTGTGCGTCAAGGCTGTCCTGCACCGCTTTTATCTAAGTTTCTCCTTACTTCTAGAAAAAAGAAAGTTTTGTATTTCACCTTTTGGTCTGTGTTCTCTCCAATGCTACAGTTTTATTCACACAACAGACTTCCACATGTGCAGCAGAACTTCTCTGGCTGGCTGCGGCCTCTGATGTGCACTCAAAATCTTCTCCAGGAGGTTGAGGCACCCTCTGGAGCAAATTTTGGGGGCACTTGGGGCAAGGAGAGGAAGGGAAAGCCCTGTTATATGAGCAGAAAGCAGCTTGTGCTGTGTTTGATACAATCTGTTGTTTGTTTCTGAATTAGATTTTTCTTCTTCATTAGATTTGTGTACACTGAGCAACTCTAAAAACTCTCTTATATTAATGAGTCAAATTCCAGTGCTAACATAATTAATACTCTCAGGAGTTAATTTCCCTTCTCCCTATTATAGACACTGTCCCACTGGCTAATGCAGCCACAGCAAACTGTGTCTGAAATATAACTTCCTAATCTGTTGGCTGCCATTCACAAATGTCTGTCCCCTTTTTATACCTGAGCAGTGCAGAATTAATTACCGTATTTTTCCGTGTATAAAGACTAGTTTTTTCCCATAAAAAATAATGTAAAAAATTAGGGGGCGTCTTATATTCTGGGCCATCTCCTCCCATTTTCTTAAATCTGAGTCCCCCCCCCCAAAAAAATACATGGAGCGTATTACCCTTATACATGGGAGTGTCTTATAGATGGACAAATACAGTACAGTATGTGCATTCTTCAGATTTTATAAGCCCCCAAATCCTCATTTGTCATCTTTTTGGGTACAGTCTTCTCAAGACTGATTGCAATTTAAACGTGCCCCTTTTTTTGCATTTTTGACACCGTTCTAAAGCGTGCATCTGATCTCCTGCTCCCCTTTCACACAAACCGGATTGTCTTTCTGTTTACACTAACGAGTTTGTTTGAAAGCTCGGGGAAGCCTAGCAGAGCTCAACTTCCCAGGGAACACTTTTATCAGCTCTTTCTTCTTCTCATAGCATAATTGCTTTGGGATTTGAAGAGTTGGAATCATTGCCTGTAAAGTATCATCAGCCTGACAATATTTAGCAGGGAATTGGAACCAAACTTCAAAAAGTCCTTAAATTGGGGGGCGGGGGGCGGCGGCGTGCGGGCAGAGACATTTCTTTAGTCAGTACAAATGAGTTTCATTCAGATTCCAAAAGGGATTTATTTATTTTTGCGGCATTAACTGTGTCATTGTATTTAAAGTCACAATATTCCTGTGCCCACATTTGCCATTAGAGGCTGCTGTCACCCTGTGCTTCTCTTAAGTCGCTGGGCCTGCATAGCAGTGAAATCTATCTCTCTGAGGGAAAAGTCGGAATGAACCAGACTCTTTTGCTTATCTGCTTTAGAGCTTTGACATCTGAGTTGAAGAAATGACCCCTGCAGCTTTCTGTAACCGAAACCTTTTAAAATAGATCACTCTACTGCCCCTCACCCAGGCAAAGGGGGGTTTGTGTTTAAATGCCCATTCAGAAACGTAATCCATTTTTAAAAACTCTTTTTGAATAGTCAGACTACTGTACTTCGTGGTTTTTGGTTTTTAAATACTCCTATCAGAACTAGTCAAACACATTGAGGCATTCCCCCCCTCCCCCAGTTTAAATTCAGGAAATGTTACCAGTTGCTTTAATTATGTTTTGCACGGCGGTAGAATTGTTGGGAGAAACAGTATGGATACAACCTTTAGATACAACCAACAAAGCCTCGCACATTTTGTATCCTGATAATGTTAGATCCTGAACTTTAAAACCCACCAAGAAGAAGTTATTCATATTTTCATGCCCTCATATATCACATTCAGTTGACAGGATCATGAATCGCGGTGTTCTGAGTGCCCATTCACACTTTCACCCCTCCACACAATTTAGCATGTGGGCATATTATTGCGTCGAGAATGCTTGGTGTGATCTAGGTTACATGAGCTGGAAGCTGTGGGATGGGTACAAAGGAAACGTATGGACCCAAAGATGCCCTATTGCTTTTTCTGAGAGTAAAACCTCTTTCAGTTCAATCCGGAAAGAATTGAACTTCTTTCAGTCCAATCCGGAAAGAATTGAACTTCTTTTCAGTTCAATCCGGCACTTTCCTCCAGTTCTGCGTAACATAATGTTTTGTTAGATTGTTATAATAATCTACAGGCAAAGCCATTGTGTTTCATTGATTGTACAGCATTTGTTGTTGTTTAGTCGTTTAGTCGTGTCCGACTCTTCGTGACCCCATGGACCATAGCACGCCAGGCACTCCTCCTGTCTTGCACTGCCTCCCGCAGTTTGGTCAAACTCATGTTCGTAGCTTCGAGAACACTGTCCAACCATCTCGTCCTCTGTCGTCCCCTTCTCCTTGTGCCCTCCATCTTTCCCAACATCAGGGTCTTTTCCAAAGATTCTTCACTTCTCATGAGGTGGCCAAAGTATTGGAGCCTCAGCTTCACGATCTGTCCTTCCAGTGAGCACTCAGGGCTGATTTCCTTAAGAATTGATAGGTTTTATCTTCTTGCAGTCCATGGGACTCTCAAGAGTCTCCTCCAGCACCATAACTCAAAAGCATCAATTCTTTTGCTTTTGCTTTTGTACAGCATAAAAGAAAACAAATATCCAAAGCTCTTAGGGTTAGACAAAACAATGAAGGATAAAGGTATGAATGGCTAATGGTAATAATGGCAATATACCACATACAGGATCAGAGGCACTGTGACACTGAATACCAGTCATTGAAGAACTGGAGTGGGAGAGGATGAATGAGATAATGGGGGCCTCTTGTAGGCACCTACCCTGTTTCTCCGAAAATAAGACGTAGTCATAAAATAAGCCATAGCGGGATTTTTAAGCATTCAAGGAATATAAGCCATACCCCCCAAATAAGCCACAGTGATAGGCAGTTTAACCTTGTAGGTTAAACTGTACCATACTTAAGAGAGAAAAAATAAGACATCCCCTGAAAATAAGCCATAGTGGTGGTTTTTTTGTTTGTTTGTTTGTTTTTGAGGAAAAATAAATATACGACGGTGTCTTGTTTTCGGAGAAACACTAGTTCATCACTGTGGACTACAGGATCCTGGATTAGATTGGTGTTTGGTTTGACCCTGCAAAAGTCTTCTTATGTTCTTACTGTCAATTAATCTTAGTTCTTACAATCTTACAAGGTTCTTATACAGTAATAAGTGCTTTTTTCGGTGGGGGGGGGCAAAGGGATATGTATACTGCTAAACATTTTGTGAATCTCTACTTTTGTCCATTTACTGTATTTAATTCCCCCAATTTGAGCTATAAAATGGTGATTTGCTTGAGTCAAAATAAGAGTACCCCTAAACATTTTTTTAGAAAAAAGCACTGCTTACAATTAATATAAAGTTATTACATTTAAATGCTCTTAGTACTACTACTAGTAGTAATAATATTCTGTCACTAAACACTATTATTAACTACTTAATAATAATATTAATAATAATAATAATAGGAATACAATGTAAGCACCAATTACTATTTTCCAGGGTTCTGATTTCATGTGAGCTGCCCTGAGATCTACAGATGAAGGGCAGTATAAAAATTTAATAAATAAACAAACAAAATAATAATGAATTCTACAAGGTCCACGATCCTCACAACACTGTTGGCAGGTGTTAAATGTGCAAGCCAATCTTAAACGTATTTACTCGAAAGTAAATTCCGTTATTTTAGTGGCCTTTACTTCCAAAAAAGGAAATGTGCATCATACCATTTCCTCTGAAATTCTAAGCATACTCACAATAAAATAAGCCCTGTAGAATTAAGTGGACCTTACTTCCAAGTAAACAAGTCCGGGGCTCACGCTGTTAGGCTTGTAAATAATTCATATATATCTTTGAAAGCTGTTCCACAAATTTTGCTGACTATCGCTGCAGAGTCTTAAATTGATGGCATTGATTCATTTAAGTATAGCCTTTGTGCTCTTTGAAAGCTTACCAGATGTTTAAATTGTTTACAGCAAGTAAAAAAATAAAAATCAGCATTTTACCAATTAATTGCATCGTAACACATTCTGTAGGTGATGTTTTGATTTGGAGCAATTTGTTAAATGGTACTTGAGGGTTGCTATTTGTTTCCGTCTGTTAGTTGCTTTGCTAATATAATTATTTCATGCGTAGACAGTTGATGCCATGTTGATTCCAGAGAATAAATTAAATAGTGTGTGATATCCAGCTATAAGGCTATGTATACACCAAACCTTTAAAGCACACTCAAAACACATTTTCTCCCTCAAAGAATTCTGGACACTGTAGTCTTCCTCTCACAGTGTTACAATTCTTGGAAACCCTTAACATACTACAGTGCCCAGAAATCTTTGAGGGGAAGAATGTGCTTCAAATGTCTGTAATCGGTGTGTACTCAACCTTAGTCATACTCAGAACAGACTCTCTGAAATTAATTGACTAAAGTTACTGAAGTCTACTTTGAGCATGACTTAATTAGAGTTGCCGTATTTTCTTGGCAATGTTGTTGAGCTTTTTTGAACTGCCGGTAAATTTCAGCGATTTCTGCCCGGACGCTGTTTACGAGGACTGAATACCAGCTATGTTCAGGGGCATAGGGCAACCCTAACTTAGCTGGACATTACCCAGTAATGTTGCTTTTCATTATTTTTATCTAAAGAAGAAAATATTGTCTAAGTTACACAAATATTTTTTTTATGCCTGCTGAAGAGATTTATTACGATTATATTATTCTTCACCCCAGTTCTAGCAATGTTTAGTCAGAAGCAAATCATACATGTGTACACAAACCCTTATACATGTATTGGCACGGGGTTTTGTCTGAATAAGGCTAGGCAACAAGGTAGCACGGTATTTAATAATAATAATAATAATAATAATAATAATAATAATATATTATTATTATTATTTATACCTCGCCCATCTGGCTGGGTTTCCCCAGCCACTCTGGGCGGCTTCCAACAGAAGAATAAAATAATCGATTAAAGATTAAAATGGTACAGGAAGTACTTTGCATATGCTGAAAATAGGATTGGTTTGGTTCTGTCTCCTATTTTTCAATGCCCTCTAACACTCAAAGATATAGGAAAGAATGTAGGGGCCTCTGGGCATATGCAAAGTGAATTTCCTTCACTACTGAGGACATGCATGTCCCCATATATTAAAGATGTTTTCAGGGCCGTAAGTGTGATTGTCAGGGAGGTGTCATATTTGAAATCTATTTAAGCACTTGCTCCAAGCAAGGGAAAATCCAATCACCAGGTGTTCTCCAGGGATCTAGGAAAACAAAACATGGCAATTAAACCATGATCTCTTTTGTAGCTGGGTAACCCACAGAGCCTAGGGCTTGCCTATCAGAAGGTTGGCTGTTCGAATCCCCGCGTTGGGGTGAGCTCCCGTTGCTCGGTCCCAGCTCCTGCCAACCTAGCAGTTCGAAAGCACCTCAAAGTGCAAGTAGATAAATAGATAAATAGATAAATAGGTACCGCTCCGGCGGGAACGTAAACGGCGTTTCCGTGCGCTGCTCTGGTTTGCCAGAAGTGGCTTTGTCATGCTGGCCACATGACCTGGAAGCTGTGCTCCCTCGGCCAATAAAGGGAGATGAGTGCCGCAACCCCAGAGTCGGTCATGACTGGACCTAATGGTCAGGGGTCCCTTTACCTTTACCTTTAACCCAAAAACTCAGCGATGGACAAGAGCTGCCTAAAGCATAAAGCCATACCTTCCAACTGTTATATTATCTCATTTTACTATGTTTTTCTGGTAAGTTGTGTTGAATATAGTGGAAGGAGTTCAAAGCCAGGAAATCTGGAATACTTCCACAGCTGATTTGTCCATGACCCCATCGTATAGCTTGAATTACCATCACTGAGAGCCATGTCGGAGTGAGATCATTCACAAATTGTGTACAGGTGCTTCCCCGTCTTGAATCAAGTTCAGCATTCCTAAGGATGTCTTAGTTTGAAATTCTAGGTATTTTGCACTGGGATGTGTGTGTTACAAGAAATGACATATTTTGAAGTTAGCTTTCCAAATCATATCTGCCAGGCATATGATCTGTTTTAATTCCGTTACGATTTCTTGCTGTCTAAATGCTAATTTCAATTTTTCAGATGTGAATGGTATAGTAATCACCGGTGCTATTTTTCTGGGGATTCTCGAGGGTATGCAATAACGATACTTCTTCTTTTTTTAATGTTAAAAGTATGGCAGTTACTGTATAACAACTTCGTGGTAAGTACCGGCACTTTTTTTTTTTTGCTTTAAAAAAAAGCACTGGTAATCACATTGGAGGAAGAATTGTAGAAGCGATGCCATGCCTTGCCCCCATGATTGAGGGGGCCAGGGGCCATGTGGCATGCTGATGTTACTTTCTCACACCACAGGGCATGCTGATGTGCCATGTGCACACTCTTTGACTTGCAAGCCTGATGCAAGCACACCCTGCAGTGTGCATGCACGACCGCTGTGGAATTTTGAGGGAACCTTGAAAATATTTTGGGGAGGCTAATAATAATATATGATTGTTATTTATACCCCACCCATCTGGCTGGGTTTCCCCAGCCACTCTGGGGGGCTCCCAATAGAATATTAAAAGCACAATTAAACATCAAACATTAAAAACTTCCCTAAACAGGGCTGCCTTCAGATGTCGTCTAAAAATCAGATAGTTGTTTATTTCCTTGACATCTGATGGGAGGGCGTCCCACAGGGTGGGTGCCACTACCAAGAAGGCCCTCTGCCCGGTTCCCTGTAACCTCCCTTCTTGCAGCGAGGGAACTGCCAGAAGGCCCTCGGCACTGGACCTCAGTGTCTGGGCTGGACGATGGGGGTGGAGGCGCTCCTTCAGGTATACTGGGCCGAGGCCATTTAGGGCTTTAAAGGTAAGCACCAACATTTTGAATTGTGCTCGGAAACGTACCGGGAGCCAGTGTAGGTCTTTCAGGCTTGCCCCCCTCCGTCCTCTGATTAGGAGTGATGTGAATACTGTTAGAATAATTATGTTGAAAAGGGGAAGCAGAATATACCAGGAAAAAGGGGGTGTCCTAATGCGAATAACCTACTAGTTGTACTTGATGATGACAGCGGACGAGATGGTTGGACAGTGTTCTCGAAGCCACCAACATAAGTCTGACCAAACTGTGGGAGGCAGTGGAAGACAGGAGTGCCTGGCGTGCTCTGGTCCATGGGGTCACGAAGAGTCGGACATGACTAAACGACTAAACAACAACAATTATGTAAAAGGAAAATATTTCAGAGACTTTTGGCTGAGTCACACATGCAGGGACATCACTTGATTACTTGACGTTTGACAGCTGAATGTGTGAACTGAATCTGCTGAGGGGCATTGAATTGGAAGTGATGTTATGTCATATGTAACTCCTGTTAGTGATGGCTCAGATGCACATGGAAGCCATTTTTTGCCATTACAGTTAAGGGATGAATATACAAGTGTCTGGCAACTCGATATATGCAGTTTAGTGGACAGTATTGGAGTTGGACCTCTAAGAAGCTAAGCCATGTATCATTGTCGTTGTCGTCATCATCATCAACACTGCCATTGTTTGTTTGCCACCTTTGCCATTTTTTAAGGCAGCTCAGAACATTTTACATAATTCATTAACAGTTACAAGATGTAACAAAATCCTGAAAAGCAGAGGCAGCCTATGAAGCTAGTTAATGCCATGTTCTTCAAGGGAGTAGGCATTACACGACTCACAAATGCAGTCTTTGATTTCATGGAGTCCTCTGTTTGAAGGGTTGTGTGGTCCAAGTCTACTGTAAAGATAACAAACCATACGAAGAAAGATTGGGGACCCTGGAGTTGTCCATAAACAATTAGCACCTGGTCAGCAGACTGGGATGCAGTTTATTTCTGTTTAAATCACCATTTCCTAATTTGCATTTATACACCCCCAAAATAGCCTATGTAGATCTGTGCCCTTTTTGTGTGTGCTTGATATGTTCCCTTCTTTGGTGATTGAGATGTGCTCAAAGTCAGGTGCTTGCTCAGCCATGAATTTATGGAGCAAGTTCTCTTACTGTCTCTGGTGCCTTCAGGGGGTTAGGGTGGTTTGCACAGGCACCCCTCCACTGAAAATGTGCTGCTGGGGGAGAGCTGTGTCCAGGCATGTGGGAAACTAGTGGCTCTTCTGCTGGCAGTAGCAGGCGAAAAGTCCTGAAATGGGGAAGGGGGTGGGATTTCAGAGCAGGACTCCTGTACCTGCTGAATCCACAGCAGCTCAGATTCTTTGAGTCTCTCAGTTGTACCAGCTGGGAGCAGGAACTGCAAAGGTAGGAAATAAAGTTCCCCCACATTCCTCCCTGGCCAGTAACAAGCCAGCAGGGCTTGAGATGTGCCAGAGAACTACTGGTATACCATTCTCAGCAACTTCACTTAGGTTTGCTCTGCAATGCGTCTGTGTATGGAGCTAAAGGTTGAGAGGGCCACATTTCCTCAGTGGCAGAAATATAAGGTGACAATCTTACCCAAACTTGGTGCTATATGAGACAATGTGGAGCTTTGGAAGAGGAGGGTTATGTACTCTGCCCCCAATGTGGAGACACATCTTGCATCTCTCCCCGAAAAAAGTGAAAAGTGAAAGCAGCGTGTTTGAGCATTTATTTTCACAAGGAGCTATCGCTCTCCGGGGCAAGGAGTTCCACAGCTCATTGTCAATCACTGAAAATATTTATCTACATGGGGGGGGGGAAGGAAGGGGTGTGTGGTGTGTGAGGGCCGTCCAGGGTGTCACCACTGAGGGGGGTGACAAAATGCCGGGCGGCACTCACCACAGGGCCTGCAGCACGCCCGAGCCACGCGTCTCTCCTGGGAGTGACGCGGTGGCTTGGGTGCCCGCAGGCTCCACGCTGCCCCAAACAGTCCACCCACCGCCTCCCCCTGAGCTGTAGGGCGGCTGAGTGGGAGGAGGCAGGCAGACTCCTCAGAGGCCCTGTGGAGTGTCCTGCCCTGGCTCGCCCTTGCCCACGGGTGACTGGCCCCGCCCCCATGCGCAGGATATGCGCACCGCCCCAGGCGCCCAATCGGCTTGCTCTGTCGCTGTCTACGCGGCAAGTTTCTATGGTACGCACAGCTAATACTACTTGCATGCAGGGGTGCCAACCTGAATAAAATATTGTGGTGGCCCAGGTAAAATATTATGCGGGGCCTGCCCCACATAATCGATCACATGACACAGTGTACACACACCATTTGAATAGAAATTGGCAAAAAAAAATTGTGGGGCCCCGGCCCCTTCAAATATTTTATTGTGGGGGCCGAAACCGCCATGGCCCCTAGGAGTTGGCTCCTATGCTTGCATGCCCAAGTAAGCTGAAAGCTCAAGAACTGTAAAGGAGTGGTCTCCTAGGTGGGTTAGCCCTAAGTGGGGTTGTTTTATTAAATTCCCTCTGTATTTGCTACATGGTTTTTCGATTACATTTCCCACCTTCTCATTTTCAGGGAAGGTACATATTTTTTAGTATGAATAGGTTTGCGCTGCCATTGGGGTCCTTCCCTGAGAACCATTGCCCAATCAGTCGTGCCAGTGACGATAAACTACTGAAAAACAAAGGCTGTCTTGTTTTTATTTTCTTTTTCTTTTGTTTGAAACTTGTGGTGCTGATACTCCTTAAGGGACCCTCGCTGTCAGTGTTTTTATTAATTTTAATTCATTTTGAATATATATATATTCATGGCATGGTCAGGCTTTTCACAACATCCTTTGCACCAAGTTCAATCACTGTTTATTTTAAATACCCCCCCTCTTTTCAAGTTAAAGTTGACTAAGAATTAGCAGTGGGTTTTAGTTGTATATAACAACTTTAAAATCACATGTAGGTATATTAAAGCCATAAAGTTTTAAAAACACCACGGCATGAAGTTTAAAACCTTTTCTCGTATTAGAGGAACAAGTTTTCTGAGAGGGGAATGGTATCAACTTTCCACACAACTTGTGTGTTTTCTGACACCTGCCCTCCTCCGAATGCTGTGTTGGAAATTTGATTTATTCCATTAACAAACCATTGCCAGCAAAAGGCAATACCCACTAAAAAAACGAAACCCAGTAATGAAATACATGATGAAATTTTCAACTCGGCCACATTCCCGTGTGTTAACAGGTTCTTAGATCTCAATCCCTGTAGAAAATTTCCCCAAACCTGAGCAGTATAATCTAACCACTTTTTATTACTACAACTAGAACAAACCACTAATCCTCTGAGTAAACCTTTGAAAGCATTAGGCCTCCTTTATGGTGAATTCCTTATACGGTACACTTGCCAACGTTACCTCTGGTAACAGAGAGAGGATACCCCATCCTCCTCTTTATAAATATTTTTTAATGCAAAATCATTTTGTTTGCTTTTGTGTAACATGGTCCTAGACACAATGATAACAACTGGTGCTAGTAAGCTCTGTGGTTTTTTTTTTGGGGGGGGTTACCTTACAAAAATGAAGCTTCTGTAGTTTAGGATGTATGTAAAAGTTTGGGAGGGGCATAATACTGAGCTATAGTAGAGCTTTCTTGACCTGCTCTTTGGCTGTGAAAATATCCCAGGTAATAATTGTGCTTTGTCCTTCTGTATAGATATCTATGAGCAATTCTGTAATGCAAACAGAACTCGGTTTTCCTAAATTTTGTATTATTCAGATATTTACATACAAGATTATTTTGATAAAGGAAAGTGTGTTGTGCTTGATTTTCGCTGCCCTATGCTTACAATATGTATGTTCCGCAGGAGGGGTAAATAATTTCACCTAATGACAATTCGCAAACCAGGGTGACATTGTTCTGATAAAACTGCCTGCTTGATTCCAGAAATGGGCTTTCAACTGAAAATGCTCCTTTAAAAAAAGTAATTCAATAGTGTAACAATCTTTTCTCCAAAGGAAAATTGAGCTATTTCATAGCTCC
Source organism: Zootoca vivipara (assembly GCF_963506605.1). NCBI lineage: Eukaryota > Metazoa > Chordata > Lepidosauria > Squamata > Lacertidae > Zootoca > Zootoca vivipara. The sequence goes on along the minus strand of NC_083287.1, from coordinate 22,143,243 downwards.
CGGGCACATATCAAGCTCTTTGGCAGGTGTGTGTGTGTAGGAGAACGGAAATGATCCTATATGTGCAAGTAAAGGCAAATCTTCCCATTCCAACAGAGATCTCTTGTCACATTTTTCTTTCACTTGCCGAAGGAATCTCTGCTCCATGAATCTGACAATGGGCAGGGTTGGCCTGCCAGGCTCTGCAATATATTTACATGTGCTACCTGTTCTGCCAGTGATAAATCCAAACTATCGTCTAGAATCTTAGAAATCTACTCTCCGTCTTGCTCAGTTGGAGGAGCTGAGCTTGGATGCTGTGTTTATCCTGCCGGCAAATGGCAACAGCCGTCAACTCCATTGTGAAACTAATAGCAGGACTCTCATTCTGGAGGAATGAAAAGACAGTGGTGTCTCTTAATCTAGTTAGCTGCGTTTCTGTTGGATGTGCCCTAAATTTCACGCTCGGCTTCGGCCTCCTCCTTTGACAATCTCCAGAGAGCCCTTGGGTACAGAAAGCCATTATGTTAATTGGCTAGCAAATTTGTTAAATGTGCAGAATGGGCTAAAGGTCACTACATAGGCAGTACATCACAGTGCAGAGAAGTGGTTAAGTGTTTGGTAGTGCTCCAACACAACAGGAAAAGGAGGGGTTGCAAGGGCACAGAGCTGCACAGAGCTGCATTTTCAAGACATAATCTGCTGATTTCTTTATTACTCCTCATTGCATTCAACCCAGCATGCATCTGTTGCACTGCTATAGCCCTTCCATAAGCCCAACACACTGACATACAGTACATTATAATGCTAGTTTTAAATGGCCCAGGGCTAATGATCACCTGGATCCACCCCATTTGCTCCTTTCTTCTTTCTTTATATCTGTTTTCGCCCATTCCCCACTATGGTGCATGTGACTTCTCCATTCTTGCTTTTTTAGTCCTTCAGCTGTGTATAAACAAGATTTTATTCTAACACCAGTTTAGACTGAGTACTTGGTGCCCCCCCCCTGTGTAGTCCAACATGCAACCTAGATTTTTGCATTTATTTTTATTTGCCACCCCCTGTTGAGAGTCTGGTCTTATTCCCAAAATAAAAGCTGGTTGCCAACTGATTCTGCATTACCCTACAGAGTGTCCATTTGCAAACAGATGAAAGTTGTCCCAGCAGTAGGGGTTATATCTGCTATTCTTGGGTGTATACGAAGATTGCAACCACCTCTTTCTTCACCTTGAGTGCGTGCAGGAAGCAAAAGGCATGGATACCCTATTAAAGGGAGGGTTTTCAAATGTATATCGAGTAGCCACACCTACCTTGGTGGGGGTAGGATCTGGAATCAATTTAGACTAAAAGCACCATGTTAAGGACAAGCACAAACGATTCCAGATTGAAGATTCAGGTAGGTAGTAGCCGTGTTGGACTGACGCAGTCGAAATAAATATATATATATATAATGGAAAATTGTCCAATAGCACATTAGAGACCAAGTAAGTTTGTTCTGGGTATAAGCTTTTGTGTGCATGCACACTAGAAATGTGCATGCACATGAAAGCTTATACCCAGAACAAACTTAGTTGGTCTCTAAGGTGCTACTGGACAATTTTTCTTTTTTCTTTTATTTATTTCAATTCCAGATTGAGTAAAACTACATTTTTTTGGGGGGGGGTAGTACAAGTGGGGTTGTATGCGTGCATCTTTCAGTCTGTGCCACAGTAACTCCCCCCCACATTACAAGGTTCTCTGGCCTTTCGTCTCCTTTCCTGTTCCTTTCAAAGTACATTTTCCTGCTCCTTTGGCTTGTGCCTTATTTTCTCCCACCTCTTGTTACCAGCACAACACATTCATTGTTGTCTTCCTTGGGTGTGGCCTGTGAAGTAGCTTCCTCAGACTGAGCCTTGGGCTACATTGCATTATGAAGCACCTATGAAGTGCTCTACCTCAGAAGGACATGCAGCTCAGAGCCCTGGGACATTATTTGCTTGCCAGGTTCTATGTACAGAAAGTCTCCTCAGTCTGGGAACATAAAAATTAAGAAGATTACCCAGGACCAGCTCTAGATTTGTGAGATGACTTCCAGCTTCTGAGAACCCTAACCATGATACATATATAAAAGGACAGATGAAAACAAAATAAGGCACACAAAAAAGTGCGAGACATACTTTGAATATTTTTTATTTCACAAATGCTTGTCTAGTCATATTCTATCTCTGCCGCCCCACCCCCCAAGTTATCCAAATACCAAGCAAACGGTCACCTCTTTTAGCTACCATATGAAGATAATAATGAGAAATTCTCACACAAAAGTAATTCCTTGGTCAACTTGATGTGAAATTATAAGGACATAAAAATATAACAGTTCTACTCCTTTCAACATCCACTTGACTCATTTGTTGTTGTTTAGTCGTGTCCGACTCTTCGTGACCCCATGGACCAGAGCACGCCAGGCACTCCTGTCTTCCACTGCCTCCCGCAGTTTGGTCAGACTCATGGTGGCTTCAAGAACACTGTCCAACCATCTCGTCCTCTGTCGTCCCCTTCTCCTTGTGCCCTCAATCTTTCCCAACATCAGGGTCTTTTCCAGGGAGCCTTCTCTTCTCATGAGGTGGCCAAAGTATTGGAGCCTCAGCTTCTGGATCTGTCCTTCCAGTGAGCACTCAGGACCCATTACCAGCCACTACGGTAGTAGCGGTATGTTTATAAGCAATCTGAGAGGAAATGTCCATGGCCATCTTACTTTGTGCCTTCAGAACCAAGTCATTTTTAAATTAATATTTATGAGCATTTTAACTATTTAATATGACAAAATATCAGGGCTTTTTTTTCAAGCCCAGAGTTCCGGCACCTTTCAGGTGAGCACAATTGCCATACCAAGTGAACGAGGGTGAGTTCTGGCACCTCTTTTTCTAAAAAGAAAAGCGCTGCAAAACACACACACACAATCACAATCACATTTTGCATTTGCTTAAATTTGTATCTCTAAGCTGATAGTATGTGCCATATTTTGCTTTGACGCTGATGAAAACAAGTTGTGAAGCTTATCAAATGCCCAAATATTAACAAGGGTCTACATGTGAGGTACCCTTGGAGATTGGGGCAAAGCTTCCACCCCACCCCAATTATCCTTTGACACAGGCACACAATATCCCCCATCTTTCACAAGAAGTGGCTGAGAAATTTCCTGTTTGTTACTTGCACAGGAGTAGCTGCCACCAGCCCTGCTATTCCCCAACTCTGAGCTGGGCCATTGTGGAGCTGTGGGGATCCCAGAGAGCATGAAATAACACATGTCAAGTCTACTAGTTGCTTGCCAGCCTAGATCTAACTAGTTATTCCTGTTTCACTCTCCTCAAAAATATTATAATGTAACTGAGTGGTTAGTTAGCGAGTGGGATCGGTCCTGAGTTATACCTGCCTGACACTTACAACAGCTCTAATTAAGATATATTTACTAGGGGGGGGGGGAGTGAAGCATTGCCTTTAAAAGAAAATAAAACACAAAGTGCTTTATCAGCAGAAATCCTAAAGTACTTCAATGTACAGATCATCCTTTCCTGAACTAAGCCTGGGTTCTGTTTGTGGAAGAGGTCAGAGTTCCCTGGGCTGAAGGGGGGACCAATGTACCTCCAGATGTTTTGGAACAAACTCCCATCAGCCTTTGCCAGCTTGGTCAATGTCTGGGATGATGAGAACTGTAATCCACAACATCAGGAGTTACCACACTAGCTACTCTTGTCCTTGGCCATAGAAGTTGGAGATAAGCTATTTCCAAAAGCATGTTATATTTATGAGGCAGTTCCCAAGAGGAAAGGTGGAACAAGGATCCAATCAGAACAGGATTCTGACTGTCTCAGGGCAGGTTTACATGTACACAGAATTTCTGAATTCATGGACGTAGCTCCTAAAGGTGTAAATATTGGGAGATCCTCTCAGATACTTTATGTGGATTGATGCAAAAAACTGGGTCTATGTGAGAATGTGCAATGAGAATTATGGTTGAGGAAGGTCTTTGGACAGAGTTGTACAGTCTGGGGAAACCCAGCCAGATGGGCGGGGTATAAATAATAAATTATTATTATTATTATTATATTAAAACAAAATTTAAAAAAATCCTTCCAGTAGCACCTATTTTGTTTTGACTGCGTCAGACCAACATGGCTACCTACCTGTAACTATTATTATATTATCACACACACACACACACACACACACAGATCATGAGCCTTGATGTGGAGGCTTATTAGACAGTGAACAGCAACATTAGAACTCTGAGCACCAGGTGGCAAGGAATTTAAATTTATTTCAGTGCTCCTGTGCAACCCCCTGCTATAGTATAGGATCAGGGCACTGTGAGAAATGTGTCACAGTCTTCCTTGAGCTTTCTGGAGCTGCTGAGAAATGCCATGTTCTGACACCAGCCCTGGGGCCATGTAGGTAGGCAACTGCCACACCCTAAGCACCATTCTGGAGAATTATTCAGCCTCAGGAGCAGTGGGAGAAGGGATGGTACACAAGGAAGGAACTATAGTGGGAAGGAGCAGATTGGAAAGCCACATTTTATGAGCAGAAATCCACTTGCCGGTGTCTAGATCCACATTTTATAATACTGTACTAACCTACCAAATATAATGGTTCATATAAATACTGGTTCCTGTAATTAATTTTTTTGTAATACTGTACTGTAAATACTGTAATTAGATGTTTTTGGAGGAGTGAGGTATTTTATGGCCCTGTTTGATTAGGAGCAACAGAATAATCAAAGGTTACCTGGTGAGTTAAAAGAGACACGGGCGGCGCTGTGGGTTAAACCACAGATCCTAGGGCTTGCCGATCAGAAGGTCGGCGGTTCGAATCCCCGTGACGGGGTGAGCTCCCATTGCTCGGTGCCAACTCCTGCCAACCTAGCAGTTTGAAAACACGTTAAAGTGCAAGTAGATAAATACGTATCGCTCCAGTGGGAAGGTAAACGGCATTTCCGTGTGCTGCTCTGGTTCACCAGAAGTGGCTTAGTCATGCTGGCCACATGACCCAGAAGCTGTACGCCGGCTCCCTCAGCCAATAATGCGAGATGAGCGCCGCAACCCCAGAGGCGGTTACGACTAGACCTAATGGTCAGGGGTCCCTTTACCTTTACCTTTACCTGGTGAGTTATAAATGACCAGCATTCCCCATCAGTTCTCATTTGTCCCTAGGAATTCTCATTTAGGCTGAGGGATTCAGGCTGATCTTGTCTTTAAAGCTGGTATAGATATACCCACATTGCAACATTGCGCTGTATGTCCCTTGTTGGTTTTAGAAACTTCAGAAAGATGAACCAGGAGGCAAAAGGTGCCTGGAAATGTTTTTCAAAGTTTGCATTGGGGTGGGGGGTGGAGAGGAGAACCTTACATCTGTTCTTGGTATGAAAGTCAGCTGAAAAGGCTCGTGTTGTTGTTTTCCCCAGGATGCCTTTCATGTTTCCCCCTCCTTCTCTTCAGAAAGCCAGCTATTTATTTACGCTCAAGGTAGGCCCATTCTTTTATCTCCTGGTGTACTGTAAACTAAAGCAATTAGCATACTGGAAATACAGTACAATCTTTTTTTCTTTTCTTTTTTAAACCTTCTGTCAATATTATTTTTGGAGGGAAACCTCTTAATGAACTGTAGACAAATAACAACAACAGGAACGGTTGCTTGGTGTTCAGCAAGGAAAGTTGTTGCTTGTAAGTCACAACGCCACATGCAATGAGCCCATGAATAAAAATGAGAGGGCAGCCCTTTGACAGGGCCCCACCTGCAACCATACGAGAAAGCATCTCAAGTGTTGTGTATTTACCAGATGTTGCTAAGAGCTCTCCCTGGAGCAGTCATTGCCTTCTCTGGCCTTTGCACACTTTTAAATTACTTATTATTATATATTTATTTATACCCCACCTTGTCCCCAGATGGGACCCAAGGAAGGCAACTTATGCACAAATTTATTTACCTCAGAAATGTTTCAGTGGGCATCAAATGTGTTACACTGGGAGCATCATTCCATAGCCCTCTAGCACTATTGTGCCCAAACAGTCCTGACTGACCCATGGAATCCATATTGCCTAAGTTGGGCCACATTCACACCATACATTTAAAGGCCTGTAATACGTGGGTGGTGCTGTGGGTTAAACCACTGTGCTGCTTGGGCTTGCCGATCGAAAGGTCGGCAGTTCGAATACCTGCGACGGGGTGAGCTCCCGTTGTTTGGTCCCAGCTCCTGCCAACCTAACAGTTTGAAAGCACACAGTGCAAGTAGATAAATAGGTACTGCTCCGGCGGGAAGGCAAATTGCATTTCTGGGCGCTGCTCTGGTTTCGCCAGAAGCAGCTTAGTCATCCTAGCCACATGACCCGGAAAAACTGTGCGGAAGTGGAAAAATGCCGGCTCCCTCGGCCTTTAAAGTGTGACTGGACTTAATTGTCAGGGGTCCCTGAGGACTGAGGTGGTGGGGGAAGGGGAATCGTTTAATCTCACTGTAAACAGTGACAATAAAGTATTTCTATTTACCTTTACCTAATACTACTATAAGTTCTAAAGTTCTAAAGTTATGGGAGCTGCAGTTTGTGTAGGGCGCTAAGAATTGTTAGGAGACCTCTATTCTCCTCACAGAGCTAATATTTCCAGTGTTTCCAGTGAAGAGGGATAAATTGTGAAGCCACTCTGAAAACTGTTGCTCGGTGAGGTTCTCTTAATGACCCACTGAACTGGTTGCAAGTAAGGAGGTAGGTGGGTGAGGACAGGCTGAGGCTGGTGGAGGAGCACCCAATTCACCCTACTGGACCAGCCTTCACTGCACCTGAGAGTCATTTACTAAAATCATCGCATGGCCATGGGAGTCATATTCCTTTACCACTTTTCATATTTCTCCAGCCTTCTCTCTCCCCAACCCACTCCCCAATATCTCCTGCTACTTCCCATTCTTGCTTTGCCAGTTTACAGTACTGCAATCCCTGTTCTTGTCTTTTTTATATTTTAGGCTCTCTAGGTCATAACCTGCAACATGCAGATGGCACAGTTTTAGGTAGTTTACGCTCTGGGTTTTGCAGTCTTCTGTAGCGGGTCCTCTTTAATGCTAAGGTGTACTACTTTGAGGGACCCGCCTCTTCATTCAGTGGAGTGGGTTTCTTGACTTCTTCCCCCAAAGCATAGCTGCCAAGTTTTCGCTTTTCTCACGAGGAAGCCTATTCAGCATAAGGGAAAATCCCTGTAAAAAAGGGATAACTTGGCAGCTATGCCCCAAAGGCCTGCCCTCTAACCCTGGTAAAAAGGTAAAGGTAAAGGGACCCCTGACCGTGACCGACTCTGGGGTTGCGGCGCTCATCTTGCTTTATTGGCCAAGGGAGCCGGTGTACAGCTTCCAGGTCATGTGGCCAGCATGACAAAGCCGCTTCTGGCAAACCAGAGCAGCGCACAGAAATGCTGTTTACCTTCCCAACTATTTATCTACTTGCACTTCGTGCTTTCGAACTGCTAGGTTGGCAGGAGCAGGGACCGAGAAACGGGAGCTCACCCCATCACGGGGATTCGAACCGTCAAGCTTCTGATCAGCATGCCCTAGGCTCTGTGGTTTAACCCACAGCGCCATCTGGTACACCCCATTAATGTCTATCTACTTTCTCAGCTCAAGTGTTTGGAGATATGTAACTGGCTTCTGAGCCATGAATTGTAATTCTCCACTCTCTGGGAATTTTTAATTCATGAACACCGTGAACTACACTAGGGGAAATTCTCTTCTTGCATCCCAAAGGTGATGTTTAGATTTGGAAGATGGACGTAAAACTTCACCAGAGTAAGTCCATGAGGGAAATTGGGATCTGTATCTAACATAGTATTTGATCTCTGTTCTGTCCTTTAAAAAAAATCTGTTTCAGATACTTTCTCCATTCAATGATTCTGTACTGTTTTCTGTTTTTATATCTATATCTACGAAAAGAAAGCCTATAATAAGTTTTTTTGGTACTCTCATTTTTTGAATATTTGTCCCTCTCCTTATCCTACAATCTATGATCCCTTGGAGGTCACATGGGAGGGACTTATTCTGCAACCTCCATTTTGGAACTGAGTGTACAAGTTGAACTTGTGGCTACAACATCAGCATAATTGTGTGTGTGTGTGTGTGTGCGCGTGTGTGCGTGTGCTTTCCTTGTTGCCCCAGTCCCTACTTTCTTTAACAAATTTTTCCCTGATGAAGAATTCTGGAGAACTCAGAAGATTGCCACAATTTTTGACATTTTGTTTTATATAGATTGATAGAGGACTCTTCCATTAAAAAAATAAATAAGTTTCCAGTTCGATTGTATTTCTGTATGCAGTCAGCATTTACATATAATTGCATAAAACTACACTAAAAGCACCACTGAGATTTGAGGTTCCAGCCATCGATCATGCTAAGGCCTGTTTAGAAAGCCACACATGTAGAATTCTTCCTAGCATTCAGACCCATTTGGAAATATTTTAATCCAGGAAAATATGGGTGACAGGTCCTTTACCATAGCAGCACAAACAGCCACAAGTGTAATAATGAATCCTGTATGTGTACATATGTGGAAAGCTTGATGCTAGCTGTTTTTAAAACAAGCACTTCAGCTGGACAGAAGGAAAAACATCATACTCCATTTCATTCCAATGATCCTGAAAATTGGTGGGAGGGTTTACTCAGGCAGGGAGAAACTGGTAACAAAGTTTGCCATTAACTCTTCCTTCACCATGTTTTGAATGATACTGTTTTTAGAGTAATTCCAGAAAACTAGCCATGCTAATGGATTTACTGCCCCCCAGAAAATAAATCAACCAAGATGATCATTATGACATTTGAGAGACTAACTGGTTTATTGTGGCACAAGTTTGTGTAGGCAGTATCCTGCATCAGATGCATGAAATAGACCATGAAGGTAGCAGATATATGTGTGGGCTGAAGTCTACTGGAGGACATAGTAGATTGCAAATAAGAAAAAGCTCATTATACTGGACCACTGTATGTGCATGATGAATATAACTTAATTTAATGCAGTTTCATTTTGGTAATGTCTTCCATCTCAGTGCTTAAAAAGAAGGTGCATTTGCTTTCTGCCTGTAAAGGTAAAGGGACCCCTGACCATTAGGTCCAGTCGTGACCGACTCTGGGGCTGTGGCGCTCATATCGCGTTATTGGCTGAGGGAGCCGGCGTACAGCTTCCAGGTCATGTGGCCAGCATGACAAAGCCACTTCTGGCGAACCAGAGCAGCACATGGAAACGCCGTTTACCTTCCCGTTGGAGCGGTACCTATTTATCTACTTGCACTTTGAGGTGCTTTCGAACTGCTAGGTTGGCAGGAGCAGGGACCAAACAACGGGAACTCACCCCGTTGCAGGGATTCGAACCGCCGACCTTCTGATCGGCAAGCCCTAGGCTCTGTGGTTTAACCCACAGCGCCACCTTTCTTCCTATAGCGTACCTGTAAAAGCAAAAATCCCGACCTCATGCATTTAGTGTAGAAGCTAGAAAATGTAAGTTTGCAGGCCATTCCTTTGTATCAAGCTGGGCAAATTGCAGAGGTTGACAATGATGACCAGTGTGTAAGGATGCAAGATGTGTTGTTAGAAACAAGTCAGCATGAGAATCAGGCCTCTGCACTTGCCTTCAGGCCTCTGCACTTGCCTTCATGTGCACAGGGCAGCAATTTAAAGCTTCTTGTCTTGTTTTTTGGCCCCTTAAACATCAGTTTCCTGTTTCTGATTAATATGGGAGTTTGTAGTTTGTACGAGCCACATTTAGGTAGCAAGCCAGGATGGATATCAAACCAGGATATCAAACTGAGTTTGCTGAAAATGGGAAACGTGTGTGTGTGTGTGTGTGTGTGTGTGTGTGTGTGTGTGTGTGGACTAGGAATGGAAGTTAAAAACCTTTCTCCACTTGTGTTCAAGTGTGGGAGCATGTAAACACAAGGCTTGTGTGCTCAAAGCAAGAAACCTTGGTCTGAACTGGGTGCATGTCTTCACTAGGCAGCTCAGTCCATTCGAGATTCCAGTTCAATTCTCCATCCTCTGTGACTTATGCAGGCAAAATAGCGACAATCAAGGCTTTATTTCCCCAACCGGAACTTGCCAGAATTCAGTTCCAACACCTCTAAGGTGGGCACCATTGCCAGTCTAAGACAATGAGGGACATTTCATGGTAGTTCTAGAAAAATAGCACCGGCGAACGACAGCCACACACAAGAGAGAGCTGTCAGCAGATTGAGTGCAACTCTGAAGTTTGCAGTAGTACGGGACGAATCTGTAGAAACAATTCCCCACAAAGAACCCAGAGAAGACTTGAGCGTAACCGGGGTCCACAGAATGCTAACTTCTAGGAATGGGGGGGAAACAAAACTCGAGGGGAGTTGGGAATAATGCCCACAGGAACTTGGGCTAAATGCTACGGGATACTTCAAGATTCACAGGCAAGGCAAGTTCCCATTTGTTCACTGCTTGTTTCTTTCATCAAACACTTAATAATGTATAGTGAGGAGCTGGTGCGTGACTGAAGATGCATGATAAACATCAAGGCTGGCATGCATCTCCCTCCTTCATGGTTTAGAGTGCTTATGAAGCATGCTGTAGTGTAGACAAACAGAAATTTGTCTGTCCCGTAACATTGGAAGTTGCCCCAAGTCAAGCATGAAGAACCAATGTCTGGCATGTGGACTTTCTAAGAGAGATCAGCATGCAGGGCACTAGATTCCCCTCCTCTCTTTTTCATGGATATTTCTCGTGAATCCATGTGGATTTTACATTCCATCGAAGCTGCTTTTTTTTTTTACGTATTATTTCTCCATGGAAAACAAATATGCCCATAGTGAGTAGTTTTCAAGGCTGAGCCTCTGACCTAGACTGGGTGGATGTACGACAATTACTCTGTCCCTTTCTTAAGGGTTAATCGCAAGGTTGAAAACTCTGCAACATCCAGTCAGGATGAAGCTGAAGGCTGAAATGTCACTTTTGAAACAGGGTTAAGAAGGTCGCACAGCTGCAAATAATAATAGCTCGATGAAAATCAGATTCTGACTGCAGCCCACTTCAAGAATAACATTGGAACAGGAAACAAGACTGCGTGATATTCTTACGAGTTAAGCCGTACAAATTTTTCAGATATTTTATTTAGCTATTTGTTTTTTATGCAAAGACTGAAAGGAGAACAGGGTTCAGTGATTTCACGCCATTCCTTTCCAGCAGTTGTGCAACGGCAACGTTGTGCTAATCTGATATACCCACAAGGGTAAGATACAAAGTGAGCAGGGGGGGGGGGCTATATATTGAAATATTTGAGGAGTGGTCATTTGAGGAGTGGGCTTGTTGTTTAACGTGTTGTATTTTTGAATTCTTTTGTGTGATCTGGTGGTGTTTCCAAACCTGCGGAAAATCTGAAGGGCCAAAACCCCCAGACTTCAGGTTACTTAAATATGTCTGTAATTTGCTCCTGGCTGTGTTTGGATCCATGCTTTGCAATGTATATTCACTAACCCCATGACAGATTGACAGTGAGGCTTGGGATCTAAGATAGTGAGAGAGGCTGTTTACCAGCACCTGCCCTGCATTGGCCTAGTTTCTGAGTTTGAAATGTGGGAAGAGCTTGAGGTGGTCTATGAGTGGGCTACCTTGGGGTATAGACAGGAAGGCATTGAAGAGGGGTTGTGGCTAAGTTGATTTTGATGTATGGGGAACATGGGTTGGATACAGAAGGGCCATGCTGGCAGGCTATGGGTGCTAGAGCAGTTAAGGAGGTGCCACAGGGGAGGGTTAGGGTGGGAAGGGTTAGGGGGGAAGGGTTTGAGCAGTCATGGCAACATCCCTCCTTCCTGCCAGAGGGGAATCTTGCTCAGAGTTCCTTCCAACTTGGCAGTACCACTGAAGATGTACCTGGGCATTGTAATCTCTCTCGTTCAATTTTAAGCACGTGTTTTGAGATGGGGGTGGTGGTGGTGGGTTAATCTACACAAGAACATTACAACAATATTGGGGTTTCATTTCCAGTACAGTCATACCTCGGTTTAAGTACGCTTCGGTTTCAGTACTTTCAGTTTAAGTACTCTGTGGACCCATCTGGAACGGATTAATCCAGTTTCCATTACTTTCAATGGGAAAGTTCACTTCAGGTTAAGTACGGACTTCCAGAACCAATTACACTCATACTTTGGGTTAAGTACGCTTCAGGTTGAGTACTCCGCAGACCCGTCTGGAACGGATTAATCCACCTTCTATTACTTTCAATGGGAAAGTTCACTTCAGGTTAAGTACACTTCAGATTGAATACTCCGAGGACCGTCTGGAACGGATTAATCCACTTTCCATTACTTTCAATGGGAAAGTTCGCTTCAGGTTAAGTACAGACTTCCAGAACCAATTGTGTACTTAAATTGAGGTACCACTGTATATGCGAAAAGTCCCTTCCCCCCTATTGTGTATCATTGGCATCTGAGAGACAACGGAATGCGCCTCCGGGGGTGAAGTTAAACTGCTGGAGAATCACAGCACCTACTGTGGCTATAGATACCAGTAACTCATAAGTGCTGCCTCCTGCGTTGTTTTTGCTGCCTCAGCAGCACTGAAGTGACCTCTCTGTGGTATAAGCTTGGGCATTGTGTATGGAGGTCCTGGGCTGCCCAGACAACAAGACCCTCCTCTCAGCCTTGCTGATGTGGTCCAAAGGAAAGGAGAGCAATAGGTTTTGCACCACCTTGGCTGCAGGAGTTGCCTATTTTGATATGTATGTATATATACACATCCTATCACAGTCAGTTTGTGAAGATTATGGAAAAGTCAGAATACACTCCCCCTCCATAGCTATGTGAATTACCCATTAGAGAATACATATTAAACAATATTGACCTGAACACAGTTCTGTCTTCAGCTGATCTTTATGCACACTCATTCCGTCTGAATGCCATGTATCTTTCTGCCCTGTGCAGAGTGAGTGATATTTCATCGGCGTGTCTGGCTTCAACAATGCGGTGGGTTTCCTAGCATATGTAGGCTGCCAATACCGTGCTTTACTTGGTCACTACAGTGCAATAAATTTTGAGAGATGTTGTTAACATCTACATTAAACCCTAAGCTTCTTTTCACTTGCACAACTATGCTAATACTTTCAGAAACTGGCATATAATGATTACAAGCACAATTGTTTTGATTCTGATATTAAGATGTCAGTTCCCATATATTTTACTATATACCATACGTCCGGAATTTCCTGGACATAGCCAGCATTCAGTCCTCGTAAACAGTGTCTGGGTGGAAATTGCTGAAATGTCTGGGGAAATCCTGGTGTATGGCCCATGTCAGTAGTGTAGATTTTGATGACTTTAATTAAAAATAGCTCAAAAACTCATGTTTTAGCTCAACAACTTTGGGCAAGAAGAAGAAAAAGAAGAAGGAAGCTGATCAACCCTAATTTCACTTACGGTACTTAAGTTCAGTGGGATATGCTTCCTACAGACTAAGGGTTTGTGGAGATATTGACATTCTGCACAGTCTCAATCCTATCTGTACTTGATCTTTGAACTCTTCGGTCTGCTGTGTCTTTTGTATAGTCCCGTGCTGATTTCTTTTTAATGAAATCTGACACAAAGAATCCTGAAAGGGTGGGCAAATTTCACAAGGATGAAAATGTTTGCAAAGTATCTTAATTCCACCCTGTTTTCCTGTTGTACAAGCTGGTCTTCCACCATCACCTGTTCCTTTGGTCTTCCTGTAGCATCTGTACCAACCAGCTTTACTTCGCCTCATGTTCCTGAGCAGCAGGAACATCTATGTCAAGGCGGGTTGAGGAGGGAAAGTTAATTCCACCTACTGCTGCACTAGCTGCAAAAGTTCTGCTTTGTACAAAGTGCTGTCCTAGGTGATTCTCCAAGGCCAGCCTTTGATTTCTTAGGACCCCAAACTGTTGACCTGTGAGCAGCACTTCAGATGCATCTGCTGCTATCATACCCTCCAAGTGTCCTGATTTCCCAGGGACTGTTCTGGAGTTACGAAAGCCATTGTGACATCTGATTTGATCCTGGAATGTCCCCATTTTCCCTACCAGGAAATATATATATTTTTTTTACCAGGAGTTTGTTTTTATCTTTATTAATTTTAAGACCTGCTATTTCTTTTTTTAAAAAAAATCTTCTAGTGCTTTTGGGACTGACTCTATTGGTTCTCCTACAGATATCACCACATCATCTGCAAAAGCTTTTAATATATATTGTCTCTATTCCACCCCAGTTCCTTTAATTTCTCGATGACATCTTATTATTTGTGCCAAAACTTCTAAAACTATTACAGTGAGACCTCGACTTACGAAGTACTCGGCATCCGACATTTTCGATTTATGAGCGGAAAAAGTGGTGGCGCGCTTACGATTTTTTCGGCATCTGAACGGAAAACCCGTTTGCGGCTAGATGTGATTCCTCGAGTTACGAATTTTTCCGTTTCCAATGCATTCCTATGGAAAACCGCTTTTCCTATGGGAAACTCGACTTACGAAGTTTTCGACCTACGAGTGTGCATTCGGAATGGATTAAATTCATAAGTTGAGGTCCCACTGTATAAGCCATAAAGGTGACAGTGGACTACCTTGTCTAGTTCCTTTGGTTATTTTGCAATTCTCAGCCACTACATTATTTACTATCAATTTTGCTGATTGTTCAGTATATATTGCCTTAACTCCTTTTATAAAAATGTCTCCATAATTTCATTGAGAATTACTTCTTGTGTTAAAATTCCTAAAGCTCCAGAAAATTATGGCCGAGTCTGTTTCACATGTTACAGAAAATCTAGTCCCACGTTCATAGATAATCCTGTAGTTTTATTCAGATTAAGATATGTTCGGTTGTCAGCTTCCACTGAGAAAAAGTAACACTATTTAATATTTGAACTGAATACTGCCCTACTGCAAACAGTTATTTTGATCCAAGACAATTGTTTGTGGGTTGCCATAAAATGTTCTCACCAGTTTTTCCCTCTTACTTAGATTGCATCAGCAGAGCAATAAAGGCCTGTGTTGAAATAGCAACAGACTCTTCGCTTGAAGTTTGCCTCTTGACCCAGAGTTGAAGAATGTGAGCAGGACAGTGTGGTACCTTCTTCTAATAAATGTAAAGTGTAAGTTTCTCAAAGCCTTTCACTAATACAAAATTTATTAACACAGAATGAAAAAGGGTATTTTTGGAATTGTTAATTTCTGATAAGTAAGAGATTTCTATGGCGTCTTGATGCATATCCATATTAGAGTTGTCCAATGTAATATAAGCAAGCAAGCAAGCATGGCATTAGTCTATTTCAGAAAGAAACCACTATAAAGTGGTACCTTGATTCTCAAATGCCTTGGTTCTCAAACATCCTGGTTCTCAAATGCCAGAAGTAAGTGCTCCGGTTTTCGAACATTTTTCAGAAACCGAACGTCCGATGTGGCTGTCGGCTATTATTTCTGGGGCATTCCAAGCATCAGTGTGTACTACACTGTGTCACAGGGCATTGGACTAGAAGATGAACCTTGGGGGTCCGTTTCAACTCTACAATTCTATGATGCCATGAGTCTACTGGAAATCTCCCCCTCCTCCAAATCAATGATTGGTAAAAGCCAATGAAACACGAGCATGTGAACCATTTGCAGATCTACCTTCCTGGTGTCACTTATAAGGTTCAATAGCCTTGATAACTAGAGAAGTCCAAATGTATATAATCTACAATTGTTTAAACTATCGCAACAACAGCCAGCAAAAATACAAGCGCAAGTCACAATGCAATGAAATATGGGAGTGGAATATCAACTTGCCACACTTCCACCAGCTCTCAACGAAGAGTGCCAATCCCGAAAATGGGACAATAATGTGACAGAATCTCCAAATTTTTGAACTAACAAATACCACTGTAAAATTGAATCAGAATGACTCAGATATACAGTAGATGAAATGGATGTAATTTGTTGAACAAGCTCCTTGGAAGTTCTAAATTTAATAAGCATGAGTTGCTATTTTATGGATGAAGGTAGCAAAGCAATGGAAGGCAACTTTGGACTACATTTGCCAGAAGGAATGTTTGCCAGAAGGACTACCGTACATTTGCCAGAAGTGAAGCAAATTTTTCCATGGGGTGACATGGTCAAATCTGTTTCTCCAACAAGGATCCAGTTACTTGCAAGTTAGGGTATTAGTTTCCCATTATATAACCAATTGAGGCTTATGTAAACCCCCTGTCCCCCCAAAAAGAATGCTCCTGCTCAACATTCCAAAATATATAGTATATTCTTAATATTGCCACTTGTTTGGCAATATTTCAGCTCTTCCCCCTTCTCCCTGTGCTGAAGTCACATTGCATCTTTCCAAACATTAAAAGAGAGAGAGAGAGAGATGCAGTGGCTCGATTGTCAGGTTGTGTAAAGTCTGTTTTCTCCCCTCATCCACAATGTGGGGACAGAATGATGGAATATTATTTTCAATAAATTCATGCAAAGGATAACAGGTGGATTATATATGCTTTGTTTGTTCATGCAAAAAGGTCCTTGTATACCTTCAGAGGTTATTTCATTACACTCATTATTTGGACAGCAAGGGTTTGATCTGCTATGGAGGAAGTGCCTCTGGATCCAACCCTATATTGGAATGGATCAAATTAAAAGAGTGCTTCCCTCAATATCAACCATCTTCAGCCCTATGATCAGCAAAGGAGGCCCAGTTAGTGGTTGGTGGTGACCCACGGCTGGGCCTTCTTGGTGGTGGTCCCCAACTTGTGCAGTGCCCTCCCTCTTGAAGTGCTTCCATTTCCTTCAGTATAAACTTTTAGGAGAAATCTAAAAAGATTCCTGTTTACTCATGGATTTGGTTATTAGTTAGAGAGTACCTAATTGCTTTTAGGAGTTTTAAATTTTATTTTTAGAAGGTTGTTTTTGAACTGTTTTATAGCAGCTGGTTTTTTAGAACTGTTTTTAGAGGTTTTCATATTGTTGTTTGATGATCACCATCCTGGTTCCACCACCAATTGGAGGAACGTGCTGGATATAAGTTTAATAAATACATCAATAAATAATATTTAATCTTATCTTCTTAATACTTAATCAGTGCTCAAGATAATCACTTCAGAGTCTTAGAAAAGGCTCTTAAGCATTATGTTTGAAGTGATAAAAAATCACTAGAAGAGGCAAAGGTAAAAAGGTATACAGTATTTAATTTGTGACATTTCTGAATAGCGTTCATAGTATTATCTAATAATAACACTGAGAATATTTTTTCTCCAAATAGAAATTTCCTCTGACAGGATAATTCTGTCTTCGTTCTAAGTGCACAAATATGCTCTGGAAGGGCACTTATGAGCAGACGCTAGGAAGTTTGATTTTAGGAGTTAAGGGTGGGTAGTAAAGTTTCTGTGTGTTGTTGGTGGTTTTTTTTATGGGGGCCCAGACAACTATACTTTCCATGTTTTCTGAAGTTCAGGGGTTCCCTTTCCCTCCTTTCCTTTTAACATGTAGATTCATGAGGAATCAAAGATGAATTTGGAACAGGAGAGGCCTTTTGTCTGCAGTGCCCCAGGCTGCTCACAGGTGAGTTGAACGGCTAGGGATGCTAACCAAGCCTATAGTTGTAGCATAACATCTTCTGGTGTATTAACACATATCGGGTCTTTTATACATTTATTACAGGTTTTAAAAGGCTGTTTGATATTGTTTGGATATTTCGTTTCAGATGTTGTTATTGTATAAATCAGGGGTTCCCAATTGGTGGCCTGTGGACTTCAGGGAGTCTGTGGCACCTAGCCATCAACTGTCCAGGGCATCTCATTTTGTGGGACCATGCTTAAGTAGGAGACACCATTCACCTAACAAGAACTACCACAGAGATTCCAACATTTTCAAAAGTCATTGCTTGGCTTTTGAAAAACAGGAAGTCCGCAGTACTTAGCTACGGTAATTGGGAACCACTGATAGAAACTATATTTAGGATGCTGTACCACCACCCCAAAGATCCTGTGGGAGGAAAAGCAAGATAGAAATAATAAATAAACAAAGCCACGTAACACAATTATGTAGCTAAGCTATACAGCTGTCACTAGTCCAGTGAATGTATGTTTTACATTTGCCTATGTTTTTATTCTCTGTAAACTGCGGGTGGCGCTGTGGCCTAAACTGCAGAGCCTAGGGCTTGCCGATCAGAAGGTCGGCGGTTCGAATCCCCGTGATGGGGTGAGCTCCCATTTTTCAATCCCTGCTCCTGCCAACCAAGTGCAAGTAGATAAATAGGTATCACTCTGGTGGGAAGCTAAACGGCGTTTCCGTGCGCTGCTCTGTTTCACCAGAAATGGCTTAGTCGTGACCTGGAAGCTGTACACCGGCCAATAAAGGGAGATGAGCGCCACAACCCCAGAGTCATCCGTGACTGGACCTAACGGTCAGGGGTCCCTTTACCTTTACCTTTTAAACTGCTTTGAGACCCAGATGAGATGAAAAGCAGAGCAAACCTTTTAATAAATAAGAAAAATAAAATAAAATAACTCCAGCCCTTTGGGGACATCTTGCGCAGTAATAACAAGTGGCTCCTGAAACAAAATGTCACAGTGTGGAGTCATAATCTAGTTTCCCAAAATAATCTGCATTCTAATATTCATTGAGCTGTTTTGGGCTTTTCCTTCCCCTTAGGATTCTCCATGGCCTTACAATTATTATGACAAACCTTGGCATTCCCGTGGGTTTTATGTGCATTGATCGTGGTGTTTTGGCTACTTTGATACCAACACTGAAATATTACTATTAATATTTATGATGATCTCCATAGACTATTGTCTAAGCACACCTTGAAAAGTATAGAGAAAGGGGAGGGAGAACCAAAAAATCCACTAACCACCAAAGCAACCACCACTAGAGAAATACATTTACATGTGCCTTTATCCTTATAGAAAATAGGTTCTCTTAAATGATGGGTAAAGATGAATTTTACTCATTGCCTCATTGGATCCCAGCCCTTCCCACATTGTTACCGTGTTGTCGTAATGGCTGAAACAGTTACCTTAAAAACAAAAATCATGTCCTTTGCCAGACATATACTCAGAAACAAAATCTTTCCTTCCTTTTGTGTTTGCTTGGCAGCGTTTTCCAACAGAGGATCACCTGATGATTCACAGGCACAAACATGAAATGACTTTGAAGTTTCCTTCACTGAAAACAGATAACATGTTATCAGGTAAGAAGATAGGAGTGCGAAAGGCAATCGGTTGTCAATTCTGATGCGGATAAGGATAAACATTAGTTTTGTGCCAAGGCCCCACCCCACCCTGTTGCCCCATCTACCAGGAATAAGCAGACAAGACACATTAGAATTTGGGTCAAATAAGGCTACAACTTTACTGCTTACGGGTGTCAGAGGTTTGCCATAGGCATTGGGTATAACCATTGGCCCTGAGAGATCGCTGTCTTGAGGAGTGATTTGGTCCTAGCTCCCAGCTGGGCATCTGGATGGAAGCAATTCCTCTGGGATCCCTTTAATGGGGTACTGTTTCCCTCAGAGGCGCAGGCAGAGGCTACAACCTCCCTTCTAACCAAGGCTTACCTGAAGTGCCAAGTTGTAATGGTTGCTATGAGGTAGGTAAAACTGCCAGACAACAGCCAATTGGTCGGATGGGGAAAAATATCCTGCTTGGCCTCGAAGACGGCAGCCAACGAGGTCCATAGCAAGGTCAAGCACAAACAAGAAAACCAATATACAAAGGGAGGGAAAGTGGGAGATCTGGTGAATAACTGGGTGCCAAGTCCAGGGCGTGCTGCTTTTTATTCCCCAGGAGTGGACCCAAGAGAAGCCTTCTGTTCCGTTAGGCCCGCCCCTTGGGAAAGGCCCACCTTCCAGCCTGCCTGCTATTGGTCAATTTCACAGGCAGGCTTGGGTTTGAGGCTCCAGCAGGCAAGGCAGGTTAGCCCCAGTGTTCAGGACTCAATGCCGGTTCACAATGAGGGGCGCTGGCCCACAGTGCTACCACACCTTGGATGGTAAATGGGCTTATGTTCATTTCGTTGTTCAGTTATGCTCTCAAGATGCAAAAGGCAGATCACAGCCAATTCGCATTTCCCCAACTGAGTATATGAAAAATTAAATAGGCACAGTCTGAGAAGTACAAAAGTGTTGCTCCTTCCATGTGATGCTTAGTTGTGTGTTGTTTCACATCCAAAAGGGGTCTTCATTTGTTACAGCTGCCTCTAATTGCCTCTCCCCATTTTTTGCATGAGAAGCAAATGTTTTTTTTATTTAAAAAAACATATTTTCATTGGCTTTTATAGTTTTACGAAGCTAAAAATGAAAACAATTAAGTAAGGCGTAATAACAAAAAAGAAACTTCCCCATATTCCCCACCCTCCCACCTCCCTAGCCCTCAGTGGTGCAGTTAGATTACAAGTCAGTTAAGAATTCTTAAGCTTATAGACTGGGTGATTCCGGAGAGATCAGTTGGTTAGATCACGGTGCTGATAATGCCAAGGTTGCAGATTCAATCCCCATACAGGACAGCTGCAAATTCCTGCATTGCATGAAGTTGGACTAGATGATCCTCAGGGTCCCTTCCAACTCTACAGTTCTATGATTCTATGAGGGTTTCATTGTGCAGCTTGGAGTAATCGGAAGGAGTTCAGGTGGAGTTTTGTGTATCCATTGTAGTGGAGATAAAGAAGAACTAGGTGGACAAGGTGAGCCTTTGGCTCTTTGGTAGGGCTCTTCTTACAAGGGATGCTACTTGTATACAGCAGGTACCCCCTCAATATACAACCCCCCTCCCAAAGCATGGTGGGTGGGGATAGCAGGATGCAGCAGTGGGTAGCTGGCCCTGCTCTCCCCCCCCCCTGTGTACAGTTCTTAAAGGTATGTAGGAATACCCAAATAGGCCTAAAGGAAAAAAGGCATTGAGGCTCGTGGCTGCCCCAGCCTTTCCATCTTCCCGATGTCAACATTTGTTTGTAAGGAGCTCTGGTTCTTTCTTCCTTGGGTCTAACCTTGAACTAGGAATGTGGAATCAGACCACTGAGAATGTTGAAAGCTGCTTGTAGGTAGACTTTTCAGTACACACTTTACACCAGACATTTAAAGCACATTTAGTCCACTTTAACGGCCATGGCTTCCCCCTAAGAATTCTGGGAATTGTATGTCACCTCCTCACAAAAGTACAATTCACAGCACCCTTAACAAACTACAGTTCCCGCGATTATTTGAGGGAAACAATGTCATTGAGATGCATGGTGTGGATCAGGCATCCCCAAACTGCGGCCCTCCAGATGTTTTGGCCTACAACTCCCATGATCCCTAGCTAACAGGACCAGTGGTTGGGGACGGTGGGAATTGTTGTCCAAAACATCTGGAGGGCCGAAGTTTGGGGGTGCCTGGTGTGGATGAACCCCTCAGAGTCAACTTGCCATCAGTAGCACCTGCTCCACAGGAATTCCTTTAAGTACTGTGGAGAGAGGAGTTTTCTGAGGTTAAAAGAGCATCTCTGGGTGAACCGGCAGGGGTGGAGACTGCCCTCAATAGCACATCTGTGAACATTTTGCATAGTTACATAGACACTTGTAAAAAACAACAACACACAAAACCCTAACTAGCAGAGGGGAAAGCTTGGAACCAGAAGCAATAAAAGTCCTTGAAACACTCTGTATAACTGTTTATACTGCAGACAGTATGTAATCTCTGAGCCATGTCAGTGGCTTTTAAAAATCATTAACACTCACAGAATAATTCAGCAGAGTTTGGGAAGAAGTCTGCAGTGGGATAACAGTTTTCACAGACTCTCATACTGCCCTTCCTAAGTTGGACTAAGGCTCATCCGCTGAATTATAAAGGGATCTTTTGTATGTTTTCCCTCTTGTACTCCTTTCTGCTGGTTCTGTGCTTTCTCATTTTGCCCGATGGATGTCTTTTTCCTGGGTGCCGCATTTGTACAAAGTTATTCAAAGTAAGGGAGGATGAGGTGAAGTGCATGTTACAGGATTGGCTTCAGGGAGATGATTCAGTTTGCTCATCCCATTTAGGGAATCGCCTCCTCCAAAGGTAAAATAAAAGCTGCAAGTGTATTGCCAAAACGCCACGGGTGAATACACATCAGAAGGCGGAAATGTAATTGCGATAGGTATAATGTCTTAATGCATTTATCCCATAGGGCACCTGTTTTATGCAATGCTAAATGAGGTACTTTCCATTTATTTAAACAACACAAAGGCTAGGTTTGTAACTGTGAGCTGGTTGAGAGTCACCCATTGGATGCGGAGGAAGAATTCAGAGATCATTCTGGCCATTAACAGCATCTCTCACACTGCAGTACTATGACAACAGTCCCCGTATCAGCCAAAATCTGTTATATACTACTCAAACCAAAGTCACATTTCGTTCCACAATTTCAAAGCTATCATAAAATTGAGTGCAATTTAAAATTTCAATAATTCCAGGATACAATTTTTTAAATTTCAAATATTTTCAAGTTTGGCTTCTGACATTTGACTCTGAGGGACAGAAAAAATATTTTGCATGCCAAGGTTCCAAGACATCCCCCCAATAACACACTTCACACAATATTTTAAGTTTAAGGTTTTTGGCATTAATTTGGCCACAGCTTTATTTAAATACAACTGAATGTGAGTGGTTGCTTAGGCATTGGTTCTTACCATCTGTCCCCCGCCTGGGACAGATCTGACTCCCACTAGCCTAGTAGGGGAGCCAGTAGGTAAGTACCCTCTGGGAGAGATCGGGGCAGGGGCCCACGCCCTTGACCTCATCCCTCAGATGCTCCCCAAGGAGCACAAATGCGTGGCCCTGGCCCCTAACGGGGATAAACGGACAAACATGTAGAGCCCCAGGATTCCTTTAGAGGAATACCCCTAAAGGCAGCAGCAACCATGAGGGGCAGGCCCAACCAAAATCCGTACCCCTCCACCATCCAATTTGAACCAATGCCAAACTGCCAACCTTACAAGTTGTGACTTATTGCAGCGTAGTAGGCAAAAACCACCTGGCACCAGCCAATCAGCCAAGTGGCAAAATTCCTACCAGGCCCCTGAATACAGGCAACCCCTAGACAGGCACTGCAAGGTCAATGCAACAAAGCCTAAAACTGGAGGAGGGCGGGTGGGAGATTCGTTGCGAGTAGCAAAAGTGGAACTGAAAGCTGCTCGCTAAGCATATATAGGGTAAGGCTGTCAATCAATCATTTACTACATGCAAATTTCCCCAGCAACAGCACACCCACCAATCACACCTGTGGCCATCCAAACTGACCCGCCTCTCCAACCCTGGCATGTTTTATTAACCCTTCCACAACCCATGCTCTCCTCTATGGGGAGAACCTGCTTTCTCGCTCTCATGATGCTAGAACCTAGGCCATTGATTGAAGATGAATGGTGGAAGATTCGGACAAACAAAAGGAAGTGCACTTCTTCACAAAGCACATGGCTAAACTATGGATTTTGTTACCAGATAAGGGCCACCAACTTGGATGACTTTAAAGGGAGATTTGACAGATCCCTAGAACATAAGACTATAAACAGCTGGTAGTCATGATGGCATGCTTTAACTTAGGCATAGGCAACCTTGACTCTCCAGATGTTTTGGAACTACAACTCCCATGATCCCTGACCACTGGCCCTGTCAGCTAGGGATCATGGGAGTTGTAGTTCCGAAACATCTGGAGAGCCCATGTTGCCTATGCCTGCTTAAACTCCATGCTACTGAGAATTGCAAGTGGAAAGAATGCTGTTGCTTTCATGCCCTGCTTGTTGGCTTCTGGTTGGCCCCTGTGAGAACAGGATTCTGGAGTAGACAGACGTTTGGTTTGACCCAACAGTCATAGAATGATAGAATTGTAGAGTTGGAAAGGACCCCATGGGCAGTGGCGGAGGAACCCTCTCCGGCACCCAGGGCAGGGCAGCCTGTGCGGAGTGCGCATGTGCGGCATCCTGTACGGACTGTGCATGTGTGGCATCCCATGTATGTGCACTCCATATGGGCTGCCGCTCGCGTGCGGCGGCTGTACGGGTTGCGCATGTGCGGCAGCCCGTACGGTCGCCGTGCAAGAGGCAGCCCGTGCCGACACCCTATGGACGGCGTGCGAGAGTGGCAGCCAATACGGACTGTGCGCGCCCTTGGCTGCTCTAAAGCTGGGAGGAGGCATCTTGTCACCCCCCCCAGAGTGGCACCCAGGGCGGTCCACCCCTCCCCCACTTTGTACACCCCTGCCCATGGGTCATTGGGGCCACCCCCCTGCAATGCAGGAATCTCAGCTAATGCTTCTGTGACAAATGGCCATCCAACCTCTGCTTAAAAACCTCCAAGGAAGAAGAGTCCACCACCTCCCAAGGGAGTCCGTTCCACTGTCTTCTTCTTATGTGCTCTTCTCATGTTCTTACGATATATATATATTTTAAAAATCTCATATCTCGATAATTTTTTAAAAAGTCAATAATGGCACCAAACTCAGTACTTTTATGCCTTGTTTTTATCTAAAGTCCTCACATTAAATATAATTGGAATTGTTGGACAAAAGTCAAACTGGGAGAATTTTTGCAAAAAATACATTTGAACTATGACAGTTTGCTTGAGGATATTTTTTCTCCCCAAGTTCAGCTCTAATCCTGTTTGTTAGTTATGCATCAAGCCATTGCTGAGTGATCAGTAAGCTTAGCCTACAGCATTGGATAAGACCCAAACTAGCACAGATCAGGTCTGGGGCATGAATGGTGCAAACAGCTCAAAGGAAGAGTGGCAATATCTCTTCACCCTTTCTTGCAGCACCTTGGCCTATTCCTATAGGGCAGACTTTTTAAATGATGGCAATCACAGCCCCAATCAGAGGACTTACCCAGTCCCCAATCCCCACTACCTAAATAGGTTTAGAATTTAGGCCAGGCATCCCCAAACTTCGTCCCTCCAGATGTTTTGGACTACAATTCCCATCATCCCTGACCACTGGTCCTGTTAGCTAGGGGTCATGGGAGTTGTAGGCCAAAACATCTGAAGGGCCGCAGTTTGGGGATGCCTCATTTAGTCTGTAATCTTAGACACCTACTGGGACTAGGTCCATAGGCCTCTGGAACTTTCTTCCATATAAACATGTTTAGTTTTACATTGTATATTTCAAAAAAAAGGTGTGTTCTAAGTGAGGAATAAGCCAATTACATTGAACCAGGTCATCCCTGTGGGATTGTATTTAGGAAACAAAGATACATTTGCTTAACATCAGGTTAGTCAGCTTGTAATTTAGGATGCATCTATTTTTTTCTACTCTCATTAGTTTTTGCTCTGACAGAGATGCTGTCAGGAAAAAAAAACCCACCCAGCCCCTCAGGAAATCTAAATTCCTTAAAGTTAGATGGTTTATTCTAAGATTTCCTAATGAAAAAGAGAAATGATATATGAGTGGGAGAGACTTTCCCCTTTAGACATGCTTTCCCACCAGGCATTCATCTTTTCCACCCTCTTACCTTCCTTGTTTTTCTGGCAAAGTTATTTCATGTCATCTGCATTTGAAAAGAATCGTAGCCATAGTTGCCCCTTAGGAAACCCAGGTGCAGTATTCTTAAACTTCATTAAATTCCCCCACCCACCCCTTTCTTTTTCCATACATTAGCCATGTTCTTACCAGGGAGCAGTTTATTCCACACACACACACGCCCTGCTCCCAGTAATATGTGTTAAAATCAGATACTGGCAGAAGTGAAAAGCAAGAAACCAGCAAAAAGCAGTTTCAAAAAAGGGGGGGATTTTTCTTTACATCATCATGGCAAACAGGTAGGTACCCTTCCATGAAAATACAATCCTTCCATATCTGATGATGATGATGATGATGTTATTATTTATGCTCCACCCATCTGGCTGGGATAGAGCAGCCTTCCCTCAGACTCCTAGAAGGTCCACGCTACAGTTCACATTAACCTTGACCATTGGACTTGAGTGAAGTTGATGGGAGTTGTAGTCCCAAACATATGGGTGCCCCCAGTGCCAGAATCCTGCTTCCTATGGCCACCCCTTTGCCATAGCCTGGAACTCCCACATGAGCCAAGCCCAAAAAGGGGGCTTAGGCACTTCAATGGTTCACAACCATTTCCCTGTGTCTTGGCTTCTGCAGCATCGTAAAGTTTGGCCATGCCAAACCTCCCCCTGCTGTTGAGATTGTCACAGAGTCCTTTGCCTTTGTTTCAGCTTGGAAGAACGAGTGCCTAATAGACTCCGAGCGTAGGTGGGATTTAGATCAGGAATTGTGCTGGGGATCAGAAGGTAAACGTTTTTTATTTAGCCAGCAGCTCTCCCATCATCCGTCTAGCCTGGAAGCATTAACCACAAGGATTGGGGCTATCAAGTTGTAAATCGCCCTGGCCCTACCACTTGCAACCAAGGCATGAAAACTCATCACCGGCTACCCACATTCCATGTGATGACAGCTCAAAGGCAGTGCAACAGGGAGGAGGAAAGCCTTCAACCAACAGGCTGGTGGTTTTGTTCTTGTTTTGGTAGCATCACCACGACAATTGTATCCTTTTTATTTATTTATTTAAATTTGAAATAAACTTTATTAGAATTCAACTTAAAATACATTCGCCAAACACACCAAACAAACAATAACATAAAAATAACAACATACAAAATCATATATAAATGATAATATAACATAAAAAAGGTAATACCGTACAAATTCAAATAATAATAATAATAATAATAATAAAGAAAACACAAACAAACAAAAATCATACGTTCAGACATACATTCATACCCAAAATCAAAATAATCAAAATACATTTAAACATATAAATTTAACCTATAAATGAACCTGTAATTATCAGCTATATTTCTATTTGTATCCTTAGTACTTTGGCTTCCTGGGACTATTTAGCTCAGGAATAGGAAACCTGGTGAGCACCTACGTTGCCAGTGGTCAGGGATAATGGGAGTTGTAGTCCATCAATATATGGAGGGCAAATGGTTCCCTATCTCTGAATAAGGTTACCCTGCTAGGAAACAAGATGACAAGACTATGTCAGCCTTCGTGCTCACTGATAAATCTGGTGCTGAGGAGTCTTCAGATGCTTGGCTTGATGCATAGAAGCTTTCTCTTTCAGCTGGGACCGTGTTATCCACCCACGACAGTATAAAACATTCCAGAAATGTTAAATGCAGATACATATTACATACCCCTTCAACTGGCACTGTCAGGGCCTTAATCCCTTAAGATCATGATTGTAAACAGCAGGTAAAAATAAAGTTCGTTCGAGCTGGCTATGGGTTTTAGTGTGTTTTTTGGTTAACTGTGCAGCAAGGCGATTCTTCCACATGCAATCTAGTCCTTCCATGCTCGTGTTTTCTGGGGTATTAAGGCAACCCCCCACAACCCACCAGCTGCCCGGGACACCGATTGTCTAATACACTTGAGTAATGATGTGACAAGTCGGTGGAAATAAAAACTTTGTCAAAATAAAAAAAGGAAAAGAAAGTGAGAGAGATCTGAACCCCTCTGCGGCGTGATAGGCAGCCTTTGTTTCAGCACTCACATTGCTCCTATTCCTCTGATTTTGTTATCATTGCATGGAAGTAAAACATGGCTAATATATAACTTCACTGAAGCGCTCCAGCTGAACAAGCCAAATTCCTGTTATTAAATGTACAGCAGACTAAACAGTTTTGTTAAATATCAGGCATCAAATTACACCCTTTGGATCTCTGCTTGTCACATATCCACACTGTAGATTAATCACATTTGTTATGGTTTAGTTTGAAAGACTTTGATTTTTTTAAAAAGAAGAAGAAGAAAATCTATAGCTATTCTCTGAAGCTGTTTGTTATTGCTAAGCAATACCGTTTTTAAAAAATGGTCTGACAAAATAATATTTAAAAGCCCATATTTTGTTTAACAAGTCTGATGTATGATTGAAATAGTACATTTCCTTTCTGCTTCCTAAGGATCCGTCAAGTTTAGAGTTCCTTCATAGAAGCAAACCTCTTTAATTAGAGTCCATCTTGAAAAATGTTGCATGCTGTGGTTCAGTTTTTAATATATACATATAAAATTGTGCTATTCTTTACAAACAGTTAGGAAAATCTATTGTTTTCTATAAAAGGCTCTGGGACCACTCAAACAATCTACAGCCGTAGGTGTTTCCTGAAAGCCTTTGGTGGTGTTAAACATTGTACAGTGCTCTTTAGTTCAGGACAAAATTGCTCATATAACTCAGAATATAGAATGACACCCCCCAGACACACACACACACACACACACTATTGTTGCAATTGGCTCCTTTTGCTCTTTAATGTTCACTAAAAATACTAGAGCAGCTGAATGAATAGCAGGCAGGGGGTGTGATATTTTATTGGTTGCAGAGGTCACAAATAAATTAGGCTAACTGATCAAGTTGCATTGGCTTCACAGACATTAAGAGCAAACTGGGCAGAAGAAAATGAGATAAGTATTGCAGGAGGTACATTGACACTTATGGACTCTCACTGGCAAGCTCTCATTCTCTATATAAATATTATTATTATTATTATTATTATTATTATTATTATTATTATTATAGTTGTTGTTTTAACATTTGTTCGTCTTCCTCTATTTCACCAGTTCCTTAGTTTAATAGACTAACAGTCCAATCCTAACCTTATCTACCAAGAAGTACGTTCTACTGAATTCAATGGATTTTCTCCTAGGTAAAATAGGGTTGGGATTGCAGCCTTAGATGATGATCCCTTTTAGGTAGAGAGGTCCTTTTCCATTTTCTTTCGTATAAAGTGCTCTTAACCCTCTTTAAACATTGACTATGCATGTGGACAAATATAAGTCACGGGTGGCGCTGTGGTCTAAACCACAGAGCCTAGGGCTTGCCGATCAGAAGGTTGGCGGTTCGAATCCCTTCAACGGGGTGAGCTCCCGTTGTTCGGTCCCTGCTCCTGCCAACCTAGCAGTTCGAAAGCACAGCAAAAGTGCAAGTAGATAAATAGGTACCGCTCCGGTAGGAAGGTGAACGGCGTTTCCATGGGGACCCAAACGGTGTTTCCATATGGGGACCCAAAGTTGAGAAAGGCTGGTATAGAGCGTGCTAACTCCACCTCATCCTTCCCTGCCACTTACGTTGTCTTCATTAGGACAAATAGGACACTGCCTCGCCAGCCTTAGCACTGATTCTCCCAAGCCCCCTACCCCACCCCCAGCCTTCGTACTTACAAGTCCAATGGGTGGACCTGTCTTGTCTGCTTCTTCCTCCTTAGTCTTACTTTTATCCTTGTAGAAATGAGCAGAGAAGAGGGTGGTGAATTAGTTGGCTCTGCCTGTCCTGGGTCATGACTGCTCTGGGCTTCCCTGCCTCCTGCCCTACCAGTCCATAGCTGCCAAGTCCCAGTTAGAAAAATACGGGATCAGCAGCGCCGGCACCCGAAGTCGCTTCTACGCAGGTCCAGACATGCGTAGAAGCAACTTCCGTGCCGGCGCTGCCCGATTTCCGGTGCCCAGACATGGGCAGAGCGGCACTGGAGGAAATCCGGGGGAATTACGGGATATTTCACCATTCGGGATGACAGCGGGAAATGGCTTTAAAAACGGGGGTTTCCCAGGGAAAACAGGAGACTTGGCAGCTATGTACCAGTCCCAATGGGGTCACCAACCACCACTGCTTCTAGCTTCTGTCTGCCTGAAGGGGGAAGCCTTCTAAACTTGTGGACGCTTCCTGATTTTCCATGAGTACAGAAGTTTCTGCATTTCAGACAGTTGTCTTCCATGAGAAGACAGTAGAAAAGGGTGGAAAGGTTGGGTTTAACATGCTCATAAACACTGCTCCCCTCGCTCATGTGTTTGTTTTCCATCTTTGTAACACCTGAACAAACACATTAAGAAATAGAAACAAAAATAAAGGATACAGCTTTCTTCCCCATCTTTTAAGGATAGCCCCTTTGCTTATTTTAGTTTAGGGATTGGGAAAGCACTATATACGGTATATATGCAAATAGATCTGTTCGTCTTATACTCTTAAAAACCTTTTTAAAAACTTGATGGGAGTTGCCGCCAGTAAACAGTACAATGTACACAAAATAACCTTGGCTTCTCTACATTGGTTTTGCATCTTGTTATATTAATATGCTGAAATATATTATGTTGCAATACCTTGTTCTTAACTGCAAAAAATACCCACCCTAGTTCCTTTTGATATTTCTCCTCAGACCAAACTCCGACACCAACCCGGTTCCTAAAGAACTGTGATGACGTGGGACTCTTCAATGATATAGACTGTTCCTTAGAGCATGAGTTTAGAAAGGCACAAGAAGAAGAGAACAATAAAAGGGTATGACTTTGTAGTATGGAAACATGCCCCCCCGCCCCTTCCGATATACTGTGTGAAAGCAGAGAGAACACTATTACATGAATGAGGGGGAAGGACACACACATAACCTTTTAGACTGGAAACTAGGTGGCACTATAGATTGTGACATGCTTTCTAGCTTGCATTAACTGCTAGAACTGAGGTGACAACCTGCGATGAAGCTACTGAAGGAGCAGACATTTATCAAGGTGATTTGAAGAGGAGGTCCACACTTAAACAAGTGCATTTCACAAAAGGACAGAGGGTCGTATCAAGTGCTGTGGTTCAGCTCAGCAGTGGAGCTTCACTCACCTCTCCCCTGCTGCCCCCTGGGCACCCTCAAAATATGCTCCATAGGATTGTGAGGTCCTCCAGAGCAGTTTTTGGGGGTTTGCACAGGAAGATGAGAAGAAGGGGAAGTGCTGTGAATTCAACTAAGTTTACAGTGTTGGGGAGAACCCAGAATACACACACACACACACACACACACAAACACACACACATTTCCAGTATGTGGGTCTGTACCCTAAATCTCTCAACTTTCTAAAACGTATCTGTGGTGGGCTTACAGATAAGGAAAGTTCGTGATTTTTGCCCTTTTAATTTACCTTAGAATCATAGAATTGTAGAGTTAGAAGGGACCCTGAGGAACATCTGGTCCAACCCCCTGCAATGCAGGAATCTCAGCTAAAGCATCCATGGCAGAACACCACCCAACCTCTGCTTAAAAACCTCCAAGGAACGAGAGCCCACCACCTCCCGAGGGAGACGGTTTCACCTTGTGTTATATACTGTGGTTTTGTTTCTATCTTTGCCAATTTTCAGTCAAAAATAGGTTGTAGATGCCACTGACATATTCAAATTAATTCTAAATCAAATTTACATTAAGGAGAGAGAATTCTAATTTATAAGCATGGTAAAATTGCTTGTATCGTTTTAAAAGGACTGTGTCTATTTGCATAAGCATCTTTTATGGTTTTAATTTTTACTACAATCTACAGTGGTACCTCGAGTCACGAACGCTTCAGGTTACAAACTCCGCTAATCTGGAAAGGTTACCTCGAGTTGAAAACGATGCCCCAGGATGAGAACGGAAATTGTGTGCCGGTGGCGCAGCGGCAGCAAAAGGCTCCATTAGCAAAAGCACACCTCTAGTTAAGAACAGTTTCAGCTTAAGAACGGACCTCCGGAACAAATTAAGTTCGTAACTAGAGGTACCACTGTATATTGTTCATCTATTGGACACTGTGCCAGTGCTTCGCTAGTATGTAATGGGAGCGTTTATTTATTTCATAAAATTTATACACCACCTGATTGTAGCAAAACCCTCAAAGTGGTTAACAAAAAAGATAAAACAATAAAATTATCACTAACAAAATGACAACCGCCATTTAAAACAAACAGAAAGTTAAAACCATGTTAAATTCATACAAGCTTTCTAAACATCTGGATTGGAAGGAAGCTGCCAGTGGTGGGAAAGGGTTTGCCTGTGGGTTGGATCACACCTGCCTGCACCTCTCCTTCCAGGTACGTGAGCCTTTTGGGGTAGAGTAGGAATCGCTTCTGCTCTTTCGTGTCTGCGGAGGAAATGCAACAGCCATGCTGGGCACAGAAAGTGGAGAAATGGAAGAGGAGGAGGAGAGCAGCAGGGAATTGACTTGTGATTTTTGCAGCAGCTGCCTGCAACCTGCCCCTTCTAGTCACAAAACATGAGCACTTCCTTTGGGGTAATTAGCCACCTTCTTTAAGGACGCAGAGATCCTTTGCCACGTTATCATCCGAATCATTTCCAGGGGGAGGGGAGGGACTGGAGGTGGGCTGCACAGGTGTGTGTGAGAGAGAAGTCCTTTCATTCCCTGGAGTGAGGATTCAACTCAGCATGTAATTGTGTCCTTCCTGGGTTGGTAGATGGGGAGGAATGACAGGTTTTGTCCCAGATGAAAGCTGGGGTGTGGGTCATGCCTGATATTGTTATGCCAGGCATCCCCAAACTGCGGCCCTCCAGATGTTTTGGCCTACAACTCCCATGATCCCTAGCTAACAGGACCAGTGGTCAGGGATGATGGGAATTGTAGTCCAAAACATCTGGAGGGCCGAAGTTTGGGGATGCCTGCTGTAGATGTTTCCTAGTTCAATGTCCCTTGACATGGATTACAGAAGACCTTCTGATATTGCTTTACAGTTTATGTTGGGTTGCTGGTTGTGCGTAGAGAGTTTCAAATTTTTCAATATGTGCCTGAGAAGTGTTGAAGGGAATAGAAGTGGCTTTGAAAAAATCTCAGTGACGGTACAGCCCAGGGGAGTAGGATTCCATCATAAGAGTAGGGATGCCGTGTGCTTCCATATGGTTCTACTTTCTGCTTTACCCCGGCATCTCAGATTTGGGCTGTGTGAGCAGTGTGCCAGGCTTTCAGAAGAAGGTTTGGGGCTCCAACAGGGTCTTGAGTTCTCCTTCCTCCTTCCCAAAGCCTAGTTAACACTTTCCCAGCATTGGGGAGGAGGTGTGAGGGCTCGTAAGACCCTGCCAGGGTCCTTGAACCTCCTTCCCAAAGCCCGGCACCTCCTTACCCTGCTTTGGGATGGCAGCACAAAGGCAATTTTTGGCCTTTGCACAGGGCACCATATTACCTACTTCTTCCACTGCTAGCACCCTCCACTCTGATTGCTCTGTTATTCAGTGCCGGATATGCTCATGAAATTTCACTCATCCATGGTTTGAGAGTGGATGAAGGAACTAACCTGGTGGGCTAGGATACCATGGTATCCTGCTGAAAAATTCTACTACATGTTGTTGTTGTTGTTGTTTGTTGTTGTTGTTATTTATTATTTATACCCCGCCCATCTGGCTGGGTTTCCCCCGCCACTCTGGGTGGCTTCCAACAAATACCAAAATACATTAAAATATCACAGATTAAAAACTTCCCTAAACAGGGCTGCCTTTAGGTGTTTTCTAAATGTCAGGTAGTTGTTTATCTCCTTCTCCTCCGATGGGAGGGCATTCCACAGGGCAGGCGCCGCTACCGAAAAGGCCCTCTGCCTGGTTCCCTGTAGCTTTGCTTCTCGCAGTGAGGGAACCGCCAGAAGGCCCTCGGCGCTGGATCTCAGTGTCCGGGCTGAATGATGGGGGTGGAGACACTCCTTCAGGTATACAGGACCGAGGCCATTTAGGGCTTTAAAGGTCAGCACCAACACTTTGAATTGTGCTCGGAAACATACTGTGCCAAATTGCATGTAGCAGTTTGTGTAGAATGCAAGTGTTTTATTTTATTGTGGCCCCTGGCTTCCAATGATGATGTAAACCTATTTTGCCAGGTAAATACTTACAAGCAACAAATCAAATCAAGAATTTGAATGAGCCAGTTCAATTTCAGTGTTATTTTGATAATTCACCATTTATAGAAGAGATGGGGCACCGATGCCCCTCCAGATGTGGTTGGACCCCAGTTCCCATCAGCCATAATAGCCAACACTCATAGGAATGTTGGGGTTGTACACAACACTTTACACAGTAAATATAGCTACTTTCCCCAAGGAGCTTACAGTAGAAATGTTCAGCAGAGGGGTCACAGAGGGAGGGGAGGAAAAGTGGAGGCATTGATAACAAATAAGGGGAGAAATGGGACAAACAAGCACATTCTGCAACTGCCTTCCCCAGCCATGTGCCTGTCGCAGTCACCTAGACTTGTGCCTGCCAAACGACTTTTTTTATCTCGCTACCACCAACCAGTAATCAGACTGGTAACTGTTCACTACTCCAGACAAGGATGAGGTTTGGAATAAAGGATGTTTCTTTATTAAAGGTACATATGCATGTGGTTTCAATATAGTAAAGTTCATCAAATACTCTTTTAACAGTTGTTCCTATACTGGCCTATTACCTCTAATTATATTACCGGCCTATTACCTCTAAAATCCACTAATGATTCTTTCAAACACTCTATCCTTTCTGCTAATTAACCACCTATGCCTCCCTTCAGACTCTAAGCCACAATATCTCTCTCAGTCACTCCAACCCAGCTCTAACTCCCAGTTCTCTACTCAGACAACCAACCGCCCTCCTCAACTCCTCTCAGGGGTGGGCTTTTATAGGCCTCCTGACTCCGCCCCCCCTAGGTTCCAACTGACATCCCTTGTTAACTCCTTCTATACCATGCCTGATTGAGAGTGACCGTTACAGTGCCATCCAGATGTTTGTTTGTTTTTTACTACAGTTCCCGTCATCCTCAGCCAGCATGGCTTTTCTAGCTTTGGCTGATGGTAATTGCAGTCAAAAATCTTTGGACAGCACCAGTTGGGAGAATAC
This sequence comes from Zootoca vivipara, assembly GCF_963506605.1. Taxonomy (NCBI): domain Eukaryota; kingdom Metazoa; phylum Chordata; class Lepidosauria; order Squamata; family Lacertidae; genus Zootoca; species Zootoca vivipara. The sequence goes on along the minus strand of NC_083287.1, from coordinate 22,108,665 downwards.
TCCCCTCATAGATGGGGAGCTCATACTCATAGATGAAAAATAGTTGCATTTGGGTGGGTGGGGGGCATAGTTCCTAGTTCCTTGCCCCAGATTCTAGTTTGCTGACTATCAAGAAAATAAAAACTATAGCAAATTGTGTTTGATAATATAAAACAAAGGCCGCCTGACATCCCTTTGTGACCACAGCCTGTAACTGATGGCTGCACTTTGAACAGAATGTGTCACTCAGGCTGCGCAGTCCCTAGCAGCAAGGTAGACAGTGACGGCAGATCAGGTTATCATCTAAGCCTCAAGCAACAGGTTTTAGGTTTACACTGGTCTGAGCATAAAGTATCCCAAGCATTTGTCATAGGTTATATTTGCAAGCACATGACCTTTCCTGCTGCTGGAGAAGAACTGCTGGCAAATTGACTCCAGGGCAATGAATGGAGGTCTAAGAGAATAAAGTCAAGGCTGGGGCGATCTGTATTCCCTTTGCTGCAAAGCAACTGGACTGGCTCTGTTGAAGCATCAGGGTATTAAACCTCACCTGCGTCTATATGGGACAGAAAGAAAGTGCGAGTGGCGTCCAACCAGGAACTGTCTAAGGTACTCTGTTTGATGTAGGGGTTGTGTGTGTGTGCACATACAATGAGAGCTAGGGATGTCTTTGAAATATATCGCACAGTAATATACAAGTTGTTAGATGTGTCAGATGGTGATGGTGACAGCAGCAGCAGTAAATAATAAATAGCAAGGATTGAAAACGAAACAACTTCTGTTCATTCCACCACACCATGGAAAGGGACCTTATTGCCACTGCTTCCTATTGCTAGTCTCCCTTGGAGGTTTTGCACACCGATCTGGGAATCATTGTGACTGTTGCACTGAGGAGACTATGATATGGGCGGGCAAGGGCTTTAAACTTTACCTCCACCATGGTCCCATTCAGGACAGGGTGGGAGCCTGCAACTGCTGTTTAACTATAAGGAACTCCATGTGATAGCTGTTTGCTTGAATAGTATCACATCTCATTTCTGCCTCAGAGCAACACTCTTTCCTAGACTAGTAACAGTCCTCTCCACTCCAGTCTGATTCTATGCTAACAAGTTTCAGGGGTTAATGTTTCCCAGAAGCAGTTTTGCCCTGTCCCCCCCCCCCCCCAAATGGCTTAGTCAGTGCATTTGTATTAATCAGGAAATGCAGGAGAAGGTATCTTGTTATATTCGAGCATTGCCACCCACTGAGATTTTGGTGGCTCTTCCCAGTGTGCCATCTGAATTGCTAGATATTCTGTAACGCTTGTGGCTGTCGCTGAGATTTAGGAAACCTCATTCTGGAAGCACCCTTGTCGAATGTTGTCAGACTTTGTATGAACGTACAATTCCATTCTGCTCTGCCAACTAGTACATACACGCTTGTTCCAGAAGACTGTGAGTCATGCCAGTGAAAGTGATAGGAGTGTGTGTGGAAGGGGGGGGGTGTAGATTTCACTTCTAACTTGTGGTTTTTGTTAGATAATGATTCACTGTTAAGAATTCCGGAACCGGAAATAGTCTAATATCTCCTTATAAGGCTGTAGTGCTTAACAGTTGCCCATTAGTTGCTAGCTCTGTCTGACATCCTGGATGGTTTTAAAATGCCTATTATCACATTTATGGGCCAGATAGAAAATGTCAAATTCTTATAAGGGAGGAACAAGCAGAAATTTTAAAAATCTTTTGGAGAGAGCAGACATGGTGCCACTGTTTCCTGAGAGATTCTGGAGACTGACAACCATTAATAAGTGATTAGAAAAATGGACTGTTGTGATGAGGAAGGGGGATGATGAATGTATTACGTTCATAGAGCTTCTAAGCTGAAGCTGCCTTAAAGAGACAAAAAAATGCTCCGGCTGTATATGTTAGGGTCATTGGCGTTATTGACTATTGATTTAGCACGAGGCATTAGGAGTTAATAGCCATCTTTCAAAAACTGTGCTGTGGTGGCATTTTGCTGTATGATTTGTTATGCACTGTAATTTGGAACCTCTCGAAATACATCAATAGAAGGTCGTTTTTAAGATTTCAGACACTTAGGCAAACCGTTTAGGATTCACTCTCCCTGCAATGCTGGTCATCAAGGAATCTGCAGTAATTCCAGTGCAGCTGCCTAGAACCTGCCTATTACGAAGGTGGTCGATGAGGAGCATTTGGAGAACATTTCTCATCAATACAGCTATGAATGTCTGTAAGCTGCAACAAGGATGCTGAAACAGAACAGAGCTCTGTGCTTACTATCATGGGGCACTTAGAGGAAGCTAGACACAGGGGCGGAGGAAGGGGGTGCGGTGGGAGCGGGCCGCCCCAGGTGTCACCACTAAGGAGGGCGACAAAATGCTGGGCAGCACTCACCGCGGGGCCTGCAGCACGCCCGAGTCACTAAGAGACACAGTGGCTTGGGCATGCACAGGCTCCGCGCTGCCCAAACGGTACACCCACTGCCTCCCCACCCCCAGCTGTAGGGTGGTTGAGTGGGAGGAGGCAGGCAGACTCCGGAGGCCCTGTGGTGCACCCCCATTCCTATGGGCGGCTCACCCCACCCCTGGGCACACAGCCCCAGGCGCCTGAGCAGTTTCCTCCACCTCTGGCTAGACAATAGGTTTCTCTAAGAAAACCAGAGAAGGCACAGGAAACTCCCGATTCCACTAGGGTTGCCAGACTCAATAGAGGACAGGACTTCTGTGCCTTTAATTGCCCTGCTCTCTTTTGAGTCTGGAAACCTTAAAGAAAAACCAACAGACCCTTTGCTTGGAAATTAAACAAAGGGTCTGCTGGTTTCTCTTTGGTTTCCAGACTCAAAAGAGAGCAGGGCAAATAAAGGCACAGAAGTCCTGTCTTCTATTGAGTCTGGCAACCCTAGATTCCACCTAGATATAGGTAACTTCAGTGTCACCAGGTGACTTAAGTTATATCATTATACCATCATAACTTTGCCCTTCCAAAAGCCATGTTTCATAGCAGCTTTGCATTGTTATCCAAATAACCATGGAAGTGGAAGGAGGCATTTATCAGTGGAGTGCTTATTCGTCTGCTCCCTGCAACAGTGTGATTGAGGGAGATTTCAGGCAAAGCCCCAGCAGCACCTGCAACTAATTTATAGATTAGGGAATTTTGATGGTGGGTTTTTGTGAGGTTTTTGAAGCATAACTTTTTTAAAAAATTGACATGCTAGTGCTTTATGGTTGGCACAGGCCGAAGGAACGAACAGCCTTTATTGCGATAGCTTTTTGCTAAGATACTGCTAAGATAAGGCTCCTAAATCTTGGCAGCCTTCTTTCAATGCCCTCTTTTGTCTATTAAACACAAACTCTTCTCTTTCCCTAGCCAAGCCGTAACCTGGGTGGGTAATAGGACACTGCTGATACATTTTAGCGCAAGGTGCACTTCTGCTTTATTTATGGAGACAGACATACAGGTTGAGGACTTAATCATACCTGATAAATCATACCTGATAAATCATACCTGATAAATCATACCTGATAAATCATACCTGATAAATCATCCTAGAAAGCCTATTAGAACCATATGCTGATTTTGCATTAATATGGGGAGTCTGTTTTTAGTCATGTAGGACAGTGTTCTGTGCTTCCCCCTCCCAGAGCTCCCCTTTCCCACCCTCCCCCTCCTCTTCCGTTCATCCTTCCACCCTTGTTTGTGAACTATTTATGTGCTTAAGTGGTATCATTTGTGTGGGGCGGGAGACGTTAATCTTAGAAGTACTGTTAATGGGAATGGGCGAAGGAGGGAATAAGAAACCAGACTGGCTAAGCCTATTATGGCTATAGCCATCTTTATTTAGTGGGAATTCCAAAGCTGGAGCCAAAAAAAGCCAGCAACAGGAAACACCAATAAAGGCTTCAGAAAGCAGAGGGATGGCGATTGCTCAGCATAAGGTAGTCATTTTCAGCCAGGTGGTTAGTAAAATACTGCAAAGGTTGCTGGAATCCTTCAAATCTTTGGCTTCCTCCCCTTCCTAGGGATGGATGAACCTGTCCGTTTCTCTCAGTTCCTCGCTTTTCCATTCTTAAATTCATTTCTTCACATTTTTGAAGCATTTTGCGATTTTTTTTGGGGGGGGGGGCGATTTCAAAAATTCAACAGCATTTCAGTATGACTATTTTTTTTAGTATAAAAACATTTTTGTATGTAATGTTCCCTACTAATACACATTCTTCGCAAAGCATTTCACACAATATATGTACGTTATTTTCACTATTATAGGAATGCATTTCTACGCATACATCACTGCAGCATAAACCATTATTGAACACATTACTAGGCTGGAGAACTGCAGAATTCAGAAACGTGTTAATTTTGAAGGATTCCCTGTGTTTTGGTTTGAGTATTGTTTCCGAAAGTGCAAATTTGGTAGGTTCTTCCTTAAATATGAACTTGATTGCATTTCTCCCCATCTCTACTCTTTCCTTATACTTCAGGAATAAGTTTTCTTTGCTTTTCAAGTGAGATCCACATTGAGACGTATTGGACGTGACGTGACTATTTATTTTTCTAAGAAAATGTACAGTATATACCACTCGGCTTTAATAAAACCTCCTGTAAGACATTTAGAAAAAAATATTAAGACGATCAGTTAAACACAAGTAAATTAGTTAACATTAACAGTAAAAGAAATCCTATACCCTTTAAAAATGTGGCTCTTTTTTTGGGGGGGGGTGTATTATTGGGTTATTGTTCTTATTTTGATTTTATATATTGTGATCTTTTCTGTGATCTTGAGACCTGCGGGTATAAGGCGGTATATAAATTCAATAAATAAAAAAGATGTAGCACACTGGGTTAGTGCCAGAAGGTTGGTGGTTTGAGCCCAGGTAGGAATAATAATAATAATAATAATAATAATAATAATAATAATGGCTGTGAACAGGATTACTGCATTGCAGGGGATTGAATTAATGACGTTTGGGGCCATTCCAACTCTACAGTTCTATGATTCAATGTGTTTTTAGCAGGTGCCAAAAAACCTGCAGCGAAGATACCTGCCTGATGTTAACAAGCAGGTAAATCAACACTAACAGTTCAGTTCCTATATATGCTTGCCATACCTGCCAAGTTGCTGTTGGAGAAATAAGGGACCTGGCCGGAAGTAACAGACCGGAAGTAACGCTGCCGCCATTTTGGAACTGGGCGGAGCATGCTCAGAAGTGACTTTTGATGCTGCTTTGCCCAGTTCCAAAATGGCCGCCGTGCCAGAATAAAGTGAGGAAAAACAAAAAAAATCCGTTTTTTCAGCTAGGGACAGCTGGAAAAACGGGGATTTCCCGGGGAATACGGGAGACTTGGCAGCTATGATGTTTACTCAGAGGTAAGCTCCAGTGAGATCAACAGGACTTCCTCCCATGCAATTGTGTTTAGGATTGCAGCCCGAACGAACTGATTTCTCAGAGATCTTTTTTAAAATTACCATTGACAAATTTCTTTTCATCTCCTTTGAATTATTTTTCCGGCCTCTCAGTGCACTCTGTGTGATGTGCGGCACAACCCTCTGTATGCTTACTAAGAAGTAAATCTTTCTGAATTCAAGGGGCTTTAATAAGTTTAGGATTGCAGCCATGGCATTATTATTTACTTATAAATCTACTTGCTGCTTAAACGAATGGAGGAAGGACAGAGGATTCCAGTTGCTGTGTCAACTGGATTTGTTTCACCTTATACAGGCTACCCCAATCTATTTCTAAGCCTCCCTCAGGATATCTGGGGCTTTTGCAATTGGGCCTTGCTTCCTATTCCCAAAAGGCATGTTTCCTTTCTGCAAAAGAAATGCTGTTGTTGATGATGACATATACAGCGAGTAACTACAAGAGTTAATCCCACAATGCCGGCCCTTAATTTGTGCCTCAAGGTCAAAGGAAAAGAAAACAGAAACAATAGAGGAGGCATAAATCCACTAAAGCAGGAACAGCCCCCTAGTAAAGTAGAGGATCTAGATTTGATATGTTAGGTATTAGTGGCAGCTAACAATGGGGTACTGATCATCCTGTCTTAAGCCCTTTATGTTGCTTTAGTGAAAGAATGCCCTTTTCATGGCCTCTCCAAGCACTGCAAGACATGTGTGTTGGAAATTAATGTACTGGTTGTTGTTTTGTTTTGTTTTTTAAAAAAGACTGTTCCGTAAGAAAACAGCTGATCCCTCTAATGTTTGTTCCTTCATATACATCTTAGCTATTATCAGAAAATAAGGTGAATTTGTACATGCTCCTAAGGATTCCAAACTGCAGTCTCTCCAGTCCCGCCCTGCCCTGCCCCCTGTGGGATGTAGGTGGTACTGTGGTCTAAACCACTGAGCCCCTTGGGCCAGTGATCAGAAGGCTTCCATGTTAACAGAATACTCCTTCACATAGGGATGGCGGGAGCGTTCCCCACCGCTATCACCCGAACCAGATCCTATCCGCAACGTTACAAGTTGTGACGATTTGCTACGTGGCAGGCGAAACGCAAATGGTAGCAGCCAATCAGCCAGGTGGGGAAAATTCCTGCCATGCCCCTGTCCCAACGACAGATGACACACGACAGCATAGCAAGGTCAAGCGCGCAAGCCCTAAATATAGGGAGAGGTGGACATGTGTTCCAATGCACTGACCAAGAGAGAAAGCTCAGGGTCCTGTGCATTGGCATATATAGGTCCCTTGATCCAATTGGCTAGCGTCCTATTGGTCAGATTAAACCCAGCATCAAGGGACCTACCAATCAGGTGTTGTGGCTATCCAATCGTACCCACCCACAACACAAGGGTTTGGTTGCCAGGTCTCACCGCAACTCTTGGAGGGAGGACACGATTTGCCCAACAGAGGCACACTCTGTGTTGGAGAACCAGAAAAGGGAGCAACATTTCCTCCCAGTCTCGCGGCAGCCCAGTTGCGCCCTTCTGAATGTGTGCCTACAGCAGTGGCCCCTGCTGCCCCCGCCCAGTGCTACACCTCTGCTGCCCTGTATTATTTCATATAGTCAGCAAACCCCACAACACTTACTGATAGCAGAGGTGAGCAACATTTGATCTCATTTGGTCCATCAAAACACTCACTCATGCCCTGAGTCAGCTCTCTTGAATTTGGCAGGAGACGGGTTAGGGTGGAATTCCTTGCAGAAAAGCCCTTTCAGAGTAGATAGGGAGACGGTTATCAGTTTTCCTTGAGAATTTCCCCTGGTTCTTGGCTTGTTCCCAAATGAGAGTTGTAATCTTTAAAAGATTATAGTGCACAATGAAGGGGCATAATTATTAACTAGAACTGGAGGAACAATCAGTGTGAAGAAGGACAGTATTAACATTCCTCCTCTGTTCTGGCATCCATCCACTTCAATCTCGCAGTGACAGGATACCCTCCTGGAAGTGGGCAATCACTAAAACGAAGCTGAGCAAAATGTCTATATTGCCTTTAAAAACAAACACTCTCTTGTGTATGATTTAGACAATTGCTCGGGGGGGGGGGGGAATGGATGCACCAACACTGGATTAAATTATTATCACTCAAAAAAGTTCTCCCTCTTAAGCCATTCAAGGTTAAGCTATTTTGAGAACATTTGTGTGTAGGGAAACTAAGAACCGTTTTTTTTTTAAAAAAAAAGTTACCAAAGACTTAGTTTAAAAGCGGAACTTACTTTTTGTGCTTTTTCTTTTTCAATTTGAAAAGCGGGCAATTCAAAGACTTGGGTGCTGTAAAAAAAAATTTGAATGATGGCAATAGATGCCATTTAATTTTTCTTCACGTATGTGCAAGATTATTATTATTTTTTTGTAGGTTTCACCCTACCTCACATATTTTTAATCCACCAGCTTTCATTTGCATACACAACATTCTAATTACCCCTCCATGGCCAACAAGTTCTGGATAGGGTTGCCAGACTCAATAGAGGACAGGACTTCTGTGCCTTTAATTGCCCTGCTCTCTTTTGCGTCTGGAAACCTTAAAGAGAAACCAACAGACCCTTTGCTTGGAAATTCAACAAAGGGTCTGCTGGTTTCTCTTTAATGTTTCCAGACTCAAAAGAGAGCAGGGCAATTAAAGGCACAGAAGTCCTGTCCTCTTATTGAGTCTGGCAACCCTAGTTCTGGATATTTTAAATCCTAGTTGTAAATTTTGAAGGAAGCATCTTTTAAAACAACTCTGGACCTTTATACATTTGGCTACAATAAAGGTGCATTTCCTGTGCATGTATTCGAAGCAGATCTGGCAATAACCATAATTCAGGAAAGCGTGAAGTTGTTTCATATTGATAGTGCCATGTAAGACCATGCAAGGTGGGAGATTCATGTCCATAGTCTGTCGTTTGGAAGCAATGCTATAAATCTCCCGACTGGTCTTGAGTGTGAATACCTCTGTAGGAGTTATAGTAACAGAAAAATCAGCATAATGTCATGGTCTGGGTAAGCCATGTTTACTGTTTATTTGTATTTGGAAAAATTGTACCCCAAAGTTTTCAATTCACAGACAGCATGAAAAAAGAATCTGTCAAGGAATTATCTTTATGATGAAAAAGTTAAATGTAAGAATTCTGTCTCCAACATTGATTGAATTACACACGATTAACTATGTGAAAGGGGGGGGGGGGAGCCAGTTCTTTTAGTCTTAACCGAAGCAAGAGAGCTAGACTGCATTGGGATTCGGTTCACAGTTTGCTAAGAGGAAAATGAAATGATACTGTTGCTGAAGAAATGGATATGTAACTTGTGATATTTTATATTTATAGTTGGCTGGTGAACACAGCTTTTTTATGAGCTGGTGGAATTCAAAAGCTCAGCGTGTGTGATGGATCCTTTGTGGACATTCCATCACACCTCTATTGGTCCACAGACATAGGCCAATGAGTTTTCAGAATTCCAGTGAGAATCTGGTGACTGAACTGATGGATATGCCAATGGACACACCATGTTATGCCAAAATGAATCCTTAGAGTAGGGATGAAAAAAATCACATGATCTCTGGCCATTGGCAACATAGACTGGTAGTCCAACGACATTTGGAGGACATATCTAAGTATCAATTAAGTACAATATTATACTGAAGTTGCTGATGGCTGCCTATAATTAGCTATGTGTTTGTTTTTTAAAAAGAAAATTAAATATTGACATAATATAGCACCCCACATTTCTCAGCAAAACTGCTGATTTTTGTTGTAGCTGAAATCCTATTCCTGATTACGTTTGTGGAGCAAAGGAATACGGGATTGCTATAATATATAGTGATGCTTTCATTTGGACAGAGATACTTACTGAATGAATTTGAAGCAAACATATTCTTTTGCAAGGCCATTAACTGTTTTCTATTGAGATTGCGTTTGCTCGACCAAAAAGAAAGAGGGGGGGGGAGCTCCAGAGTAGCATGTAATGCTTCATTAGCAGACATAACCTTGTTTGTTTGCTTTTAAAAATTACATTTAGAAGAGGAAATCAGTTTGCACCACTGACATGCTGCCAAATTCCTGTTTTATAAACTCCACAACAGGCAGTTTCAGGAAGAAGAAGGGAGAGAGAAAAAATGCTCCCTTTATGGCTTCAGTACTATTAAGACACAATATAAATAAAAAGCTATCCATCCAGTTGAATTCCCCTGCTCAGTGGCCTTCAATTAGCAGGATGCTGTGCAGTTATCCCACTGCAACATATAGTAAATGACCCTAATTGTGCGCTACGCATTTTGTGTTACTGCAATTTCACTGGAACATAAGGAGTGCTTTGTGTGCAGTGCTGCTTGAGTGATGATCTCAGGCAGCTGATTGTTTGTGAAATAAATAACCTTTAGTCCATGTAGTATATGGGTCCTCCTCTTTGAAGCTTGAAATGTACTCTTTCAGTATTCCTCCATGGCAGTGTGTATTTTCCCTATACTGTATGAAAACTTATCTTAACATTCTCATGGAATGGTTCGTGTAACTGGGCTCCATGCCTTTCAAAATATTGCTTTTTCCTTTAATTTAGAATGCCTTACAACAACAACAACAACAACAACAACAACAACAACAACAACAACTCTGCTCAGACTTTATTCTAACCACATAGCCACTGGCACATCCGGTATACATTGTATACTATCGTGTATGTAAAAGCGTATGTCAAAGGGGATAATCTGTGGGGATACAAAAAAGGGACATTGGTTGCAAGTTATTGATGGGTCTGGAAAACAGGAGGCATCTTTCATTATTCATTTCCATTGATAATTAGAGGGCACCACTAATGAGATCATGTCACAAAAATTAAGATAAAAGATGAAAAGCACTTAATCCATTGCGTTTTTTGAGGAGGCCATGAGAGGAGTTAGCGATGTTTACATTGAAGACTAGCTGCATGCAGGAGATGGGATGAAGAAGCCTGTTCATGCCACAAAAGAAATGATTGCCAGGAATGTTTTCTGTGGAGTCTTCCTCTGCTGTCATCGTTGCATGGCTGATTTAATCCAATATATGTATACTGGAAGCCTGTATAGATGGTAGCTTAGTAGGGCTGTTTTAACATTGTGCGCTCAAGCAAAGCAGTGGGATACACAGCTGCCAGTGTCTCAAATTTCAGTGCTGCCCTGTGCAGCGCCAAAATCTGGTGTCCCCTCCATCTCTTGCCTTCCATTGGATGAAATAGTGGTGACACCTGCTGCAGCACCCCAGAAGCTTCATGCCTGGTGTGACCGCACCATTCATGCTCCCCTAGAGCCGCTTTTGCTCAAGGATGCTGTAGTTGCAAACTGCATTGAGCAGGAGGTTGAACTAAAGGACCTACTAACTCTATGTCAGGGGTCAGCAAACTTTTTCAGCAGGGGGCCTGTCCCTCTGTGAAGGGCCGGACTATATGTTGCCATGATTATGACCCATATTTTTTTTGGCAAAAACCCTTATTGGGACCAATCCCAACATTGCCCAAATGTGATTTTTTTTGGGGGGGGGGGTTCCCCCTCATACACCGATGCCGTTTCCTTTGCGTTTTACGTGTTGACAGTTGTTATTTCTCTCATAAGGCGGGGAGGGGGGCTGAGGTAAGCACACCATTCCTGTCAGCCCTTGAGAGCGTGTGTGCCTGCGAGGGTGAAGGGAAAAGCTGTTGGCCATGCTAAGCCAGGCAGGTGCCACTCAAGCAAAAACGTTCCTTTCCCCGCGTGAGGGAAGACGAGGCGGCGGCTGTTTACGTTTCCATGGCTTGCACTGTGTAGCTAACGAGCGGCCTCCCCAGCAGAGCGCAGAACTGCTTCGGAGTGCAGCTGCCCAGGCGCTCCCCGCTTCCTCCGGCAGGGCGCACTGCTGCCACAGACACTGGCGGGCATTACTCCCAAGGTGCCTCTGAGCCCCTGCCACCACAACTGCCCTTCCTGAGGTCAGTCGCCGGCAGCTCCATGGTGGAGCTCCTTTGTGGCTCCTTTTCCCTCTTATTTCCCCCCCACCCCAGAAGAAAAGATTAGCGTTGCCAGACTCTATAGTGGACAGGACTTCTGTGCCTTTAATTGCCCTGCTCTCTTTTGAGTCTGGAAACCTTAAAGAGAAACCAGCAGACCCTTTGTTTAATTTCCAAGCAAAGGGTCTGCTGGTTTCTCTTTAAGGTTTCCAGACTCAAAAGAGAGCAGGGCAATTAAAGGCACAGAAGTCCTGTCCTCTATTGAGTCTGGCAACCCTAGAAAAGATTGCTGGGCGCATCGGAAAAGGGGCTTGTCTCGAGCAGCCACCTACCTTACTTTTGACCCCAAGCGTGGCTGAGTCGCAAAAACCACTGCACACACGTGCTATGCCGACTGCCTGGATTCCCGTACCATCCGCAGGCCAGATCTAGAAGGCAATTGGGCCTGATCCGGCCCACGGGCCTTAGTTTACCAACCCATGCTCTATGCCCTACAATTCTGTGACATGACCATGGGAACTGTAGTTTGTCCCTCACAGAGCTACAACTCTCAGCACCCTTTACAAACCACAGTTCCCAGAATTCTTTGGTGTGCGGGCTTTAACTGTAACAAAACAAAAGCCTCACCTGAAAACTTTTACTCTTGTGTCTGGTAGATTAAAATGAAAGTCAGAAGATTCACTGCATGTTCAAATATAGGTAAATAAAGGTCCCGACAAAGCAGAATAAAACAGGGCTGCCCACTGATTAACAACACTGGCACTATCAGTCCCAAAAGTTGGTTCAATGTATATAGCTCTGGCAGTTGAGAACCAGGAGGCTCAGTGTCCTTTTGGGATTCTGTCAAACTATGCAGCTACAATTTGGAAATCAGAAATCCGAGAAAGGGTAACAGATGTAACAACCATAAAGATGTTCTTCCATTTACCATGCATGCAATGTTTGCTAACCATTCTGTTGGCAGTAGAACTTTGCAGACAAGCAGTATTTCAGGGACTCGTATTTTTTACCTAGCTGTTACAGCGGTGTGCATCGCTTTTTGTCTCTTCGCTCGTCCATTCACAACTTCCTAGCCCTCTTGCTCACCCTTTTAGCGTTATCACACACTCAGGAGAGTTTAGAGCATTATATTAAAACCGTGGATGTGGCTGCTGTCAAGAGTGTTCAGGGCTGGCATTGGCCCAACTTGGAACACCCAGGAAGAAGACCAGGCTGGGCCAATCAAGATTTGTCTAACAGCAGCAGAGAAAGTTAGTCAAAGTCAAATGCTTCTCAAGCTGGTCAACCGTCTCTCTCTATGCCTGAAAGATATCTGTTCTTGTTCTTTGTGAGGCAGCATCTGACAGATAGTGGCATGCTATGCACTTTCTTGATCAACAGTGAGGGCTGAAGAAAAACCTTAGCTGTGCTTCTAGATGTGTGATATTTTTAATGCAATCACCAAAACTGCTTTTGCAAATACAGGAATGTGGGGATGTGGAGGGCAATTATTATAGAAGATCAGGGAGATGGAGGAATGGTTTACTCTTCTCACACCTCCACGAATGCCACCCCATCCCTGTGTTTGCAGGTTTAGAAAGGCTGCATGAGGTTGGGACCTCGCCGTGGTTGTCTTGTGCAATCTAGTTCATTTCCTCAGGCAATTGAAGGTGATTTTATTATCATGGCACAATGGGTCAATGCATCTGGCTGTTAAGCAGAAGGTTGGTGGTTCAAGCCCACTCAGGGATAGCTGTGGGCAGGATAGGATTCCTGCATTGCACGGGGTTGGACTAGATGACTAGTTGACATCTAGAATTCATAGAATCATATAATGGAAGGGTTCCTTCCATTATGTGATTCTATGAATTCTAGATGTCAACTTCCTATTCCTGTTTCAGGTCTCAGCTGCTGAATTCACTCTAGATACTCACTTATCTGTGGCGATAATGTTACTTCCTTGCGTTTAGTCTTAATTTTTTGACTTTCATGTCTAGCTCTTCTCACCACTTAACAAGAACTCTGGGATACTCAAAAACATATCTTGCGTACCAACAGGTGTTAAAGCAATAATGAGAGAGCAAAGATGAGTCCAGTAATAACTTTGTATTGGCTTAAGATGTCAACTACACCCAGAATAAATGTCAAGGGTTTTTTATATATATATAATGCACTAGTTGTTATTCTGAGTCCTGTCAAACCCAATTCACTTATCATTCTCAGCAGATCTAGTACAGTACTGTAACAACAGGCTGAATACTAAATCAATGTGGCCTAGACTGACCGTGAAAATCATTTTCAAATGAAATATATATCACACACAGGCAAATGGATATGTGCAAAATGTCTATATTATAAATCACGAGTCAGATGTACAGAAGAGTGATTAGTCAACTTCCAAGTATTTTCAATTTGTGTTGCAATGTAAAAGCAGAAGAGTTATTTTTCATTTCTTTATAGCTGTTAGAGCAAGATCTATTGACATGCAGTTTGCTGGGAGCCAATAACTTTTCATTTTTTTTGACACTTCCAGATCCTTAATTTTAGGCAGGAGGGAAATTAAAAACAACAAACTATAGCATCCAATTTACTCTCCCAATCCCCTTCTCACAGAATATTTCAATGCATAACGCTGTTGGAGGAGCTATGGCGGCACCGGGGACGCACCAGCTCTCAAATCCAAGGATGCCAAACCACGACACCAGCATCGTTATTCAACAAGCCATGCCATCTCCGCAATCGAGTTCCGTCATAACACAAGCACCTTCCACGAACCGGCAGATTGGGTAAGGACATCCTTGGTTGATTCTTGCTTGGATGAAGTGCTGGCCTAGGTGTTGTGCCAGATGTTGTGTTTGATGAATGATACACGGCGAAATTTTTTTGCAAGATAATCTAGAGATGGGTGGTGGCGGTTATGTAGTGTTACGGAAATTCATGCTCAGGGTTCTTACTGCTGTTGGAACCTGTTGCGCAACAATAAAGGATCTAAGTCTACGGACTGCTGTTTTGCTCCAAATTACTTGGGTGGAATTTCCTTCTTTTACTGACCACATGGACCCGCGGGGGAACTTGTACCCCAATGAGCTGGGCTGTTGAGTAGTCTCTCAACCCAGAATTTTCCTTATCAGTAGTATTGCTTAGCATTTCAGCCACCGGAAGAGCCATTCATTCAAAGCATACTGTGTTTGTTAATATATCTCGGATTACTATCCTAGAGAGAGACCCCATGTTTCTTCTGTACAGTTTGTAGCCTATAATGTGAAGCTAATCATAACTGAGAGCTTAAGTGATAGCTCTGGGATCTTGTGGAGAGGAGAGGCTATCTTTAAGAGGAAAGAAGGTGACCACCCATCAAAATGTTCTGTGACCTTCAGGTCCAACCCACCCATGAGGCAAAGTGAGGCAACTGCCTCAGGCTGCAGGATCCACAAGGGCAGATGATCTTGGCCTCCAAAGAATGCATAACTCACTGCTTCTGCTATTGCTGTAGTAGCCATAAGAGCTGTGGTGTGCTCCTTCGAAGCCAGTTCTGTCTCCTCCTCCGCAGCCTCCCCACTGCCATTACACCTCTACAGAGGCTTCTTGGTGAATACGAGGCACTGCTGGTCTCCTCCCACCCCTAGGGGGTAAATGGTAGGGGCTGCCCTCTGGGGTATCCTGGGCTCTGCACCCACCTGACATGATTCAGAGTGAGTCCATTTCCTCCTCCACCACAACAGCCTTTGATTCCCACTTCAACCTTTGGGTAAGGTTGATTTGATTTCCCCACTTGTTCCTGATGTAGCTCTTCACTCCCCTCCTCTTTTCTGGTTGGGGGAGCACCATTTTCTGCTTCGCCCCAGGTGCCAAAATGTATTGGGCCCCCAGCTTGATTCCAAAGTCAACCCCAACTCCATTATATTTAGGCTGAGGATTTTCTAACCACTCCATGTGCTGGCTCTCCCTTTCATCCATAATGAGCATCCAGCCAAGTTGTTGTCCTTAATGAGTATCCCGCCAAGTTGTTGTCCTTAACCCATTAGTCTCTCTCCATACATTGTTTCTAATCTATTAGTCTGTTTCCTAACTTTTGAAAGATCCATCAATGGGTATTCTACAGATTTTCTACCACCTGTAGTAAAATGCATGTTCATTGTCTTGTCCTATGCTCCTTCCTGGACCTCCGGGCTTGAATGAATAAGAATTGCATGGCGAGTGCAGCAATTGGTATGGTGGGATAGAATTGTGAAACTCCCCTTGCTATAGCTCACCTTTACAATGGGTAGGGTAGGGTAGTGGAGGTGAGCTTAGGCTATGCAGGTGCAGCAGTAGAACCAATTTTGCTGCGGCTCTTTCCCTCCCCAGTCCCATCAAAGTCAGCTGTAGTGATGCCAGTGTTGGCTCAACCCTACCAAACTGGCCTCTGCTGTGTAAGACTCATTCAGAGATCTTTCCAGATGTCCTTTTCTTTTTTAAAAAAATGCACATGGATGCCTATATGTTTTACACATCCCAGGCTCCTTCATTGTATGTGTGTTCCTGTTGTATTGACATCCTGTTTTCTTAGCAATGAAAGTTAAGAAAATCAGGTTCTTTTGACAATTTATGTACTCATTGCTATTGGCGTGCGGAATGTGGTTCTGAGAATGTCGTTGCCATCTACCAGCTATTGGCATTAGTTTAGCTCATTAGTAATGGAGATAAACCCTTACTCTATGTTGACAGTATTGTCTGATTTCTTTTTTTAAAAAAATACAGTGGTAATACATTCCCAAAGGTGTACTAAAGTTCTATTGTGTACCTCTCTTACACACAAGAGTTCTGCTTTCACATGCATCCTGTATACCTGAAGGAGCGTCTCCACCCCCATCCTTCAGCCCGGACACAGATCTAGCGCAGAGGGCCTTCTGGCAGTTCCCTCATTGCGAGAAGTGAGGTTACAGGGAACCAGACAGAGGGCCTTCTCGGTAGTGGCACCTGCCCTGTGGAACACCCTCCCAGCAGATGTCAAGGCAATAAGTAACTATTCTACTTTCAGAAGACAGCTGAAGGCGGCCCTGTTTAGGGAAGTTTTTAATGTTTGATGCTGTACTGTTTTTAATATTCGGTTGGAAGCCGCCCAGAGTGGCTGGGGAAACCCAGCCAGATGGGCGGGGTATAAATAATAAATTATTATTATTATTATTATTATTATTATTATTATTATTATTATTATCCTTCACATGTTTCTTAACTACATAACTCCCATCATTCCTGGCCATTGGCCCTGCTTACAGGCCCTGCTTACAGGGATGGTAATTGTAGTTCAGCCACATCTAAAGAACTAAGATTCCCCACACCTGTTTACCTGCTTTAGAATAGACAGTGTCTTGCACTCCCTTCCTTTTCGGCTTCATCTGATATCCATTTTCCTGGGACTAAGCTCATGGAACTCATTGTGAATTACTTCTGAGTAGATACATATAGCATTCTGTTCCTAGCATTGACTGAACAACCAACATTTATTGGCTAAACCAAATAAGCACAGTCAAAATAATTGCCATTTGGTACATTAGTGCACATTTTCGAAAGGTATTTTTATGGAGGATATACAGCCTTGGGTAAAGGGAAGAGGACATGTGAAACACTTATGACTGGAGTTCTTGGTTTGTATTTCAACATATTCTAACTCTGTGGGCGGTGAGGTCCTGATTAACGTATTGTTGCACGCCACCCTGACCTCCGACTGGTGTGAGATTCCAGGGGTTCCAGGCACTTACCTAGGGTTTGTGATTCCTTTTGGAAATGAGGCACAGCGGAGACTGCGGTGTCTTTAGGATATATGCTTTTAAAAAACATGTATACAAACTGAGGCTACAATGGAGGGTTTAACAGCATCATCACCCCCAAAGGGTCTTGTTTCTCCCATAGATGCAGCCTTGGACTCAAACAGAAACCAAACGTTGTGCTCTCTGACCCTCTTTTTCTTGTTTTCCTTTAGATTACATCCTCTCTCTCCGACATACACACACAACTCTCTACTCTAAACTGTTGAGAGGGGGGCCCCACCTATTTGCTCTATTGCACTTTAATCCCCATTCATGGCTCATCACCCAGGCGATCACTTCACGGAAAGCTAGTTTGTCTTGATTAGATGTTAACACTTGCTGGATCCAGGGATTAATTACAGGGCTCTGGCACTCACAAACTCATAACAGTATGAAGTATTAGGAGAATTTGCTGCCTCAGAAAATTATTCTTTTTATTTTTAGATAGAGAGAGAGAATTGAGTGGCCCCACAGAATACGTTTGTTAACAAACTCTAAGCTTCTCAGCAGACAATGTCGTAATGGTCTTAGTGCGTCTTAAGTGGGAGCAGAATCTGGCCCTGTAGGCTATTGGAAACTGCAGTGTAGCAACATTCTGATTTTTATCACAACTGTAGATAGTTAAGTGTCAAAATATGGCCCAGCCACCTGCAAATGTTTGCACTGGCTGCAATCCAATGAAAACAACAAATGGCAAGATAAGGTTTCATTCAAACTTTCATTCAGGCCTCACTCTTGCACAGGAGACTGCGATTCATCTGTTTGCATGTGCATTTCATTCCATGAAGCAAAGCTAGGTGTCTTTGGAGTGGCTGTAACTTTTATTTCCAGATCTTTCTTTCTTTCTTTCTTTCTTTCTTTCTTTCTTTCTTTCTTTCTTTCTTTCTTTCTTTCTTTCTTTCTTTCTTTCTTTCTTTCTTCCCCAGGAGGCATGTGTATAAAATGGAATCATCCTAGATACCTGACAGGATAAGGGTTGTTGTGAACAAATTACTGGCAGTGTATAATTTTATATATGCATACTAATTTCAGATGTTAATATGCTTTTGCTGCCGAGAAGGCTCCAAGTCAGATAAATGAGAAGAGAAGAAGCAGAATACAGCAATATTTCCTTCCTGCTCCCACAAAAACCATGATGTGGTCCTTGTATATCTTAATAACCAAGCGAAAACAATATTTTTTGTCGTTTCAATGTACTCCTTAGGGTTCTTTCAGGCAGGCGTTTATTGTGGGATTGGTAGCAACGTAAGCATGCAAGTTTATTGTATCATTCACATTACACTGTTGGTATACAAATTTCAATCCATTTTTTTCCTGCATTTCAGCTGGATTTACCCCTTCTGTTGAAAATCTGAGACATTTGTTTTTAAAAGCCTGCTTCCGATTACCTGTTCGTGATCTTAGTCGTGTGTTTGCAAATTAAATCCCTGTCTGGAACTGAAAATCCCCATGTGTTGCTGTACTGTCCTTAAAACCAGTGGTGTAGCTAGGGTTTTTGCTACCCAGGGCTGTCACTGAGTTTGCTGCCCCTCTCACTGTTCCTTAACCAGAAGTCCCACCGAATTGCCACGGTCCTCCCCTCTGCTCCAACTCCCCCCCCCCGGGCTTCCCAAGGGGTGGGAAGGAACTCCGTTCCTGTCATCTCAGACCCCACCTCTTATTCGCTTTACTTAAGGCCTCATTGTGTTCTTTCTTTCTCTTGCTTCAACCACAGACAGAACTCAAACACCTATTCCTGGCCAGGAAAAGCACCCCAAAATAGTGCAAAGCAGGAGCGATAAGGGAGAATGTAATCTATATCTGCGTGCTGCTTCTGTGAAGAGCTATAATACTGCTCAAGTACGGTGGACTTAGGTGGTGTCATAGGTGCCTCTCCCCCCCCCCCGACACACCTGTGAAAAGCAGGGGCAGAGGAAAGGGGTGCAGTGGGGGCAGTCCTCCCCGGGTGTCACCACTGAGGGGGGTGACAAAATGCTGGGCGGCACTCACTGTAGGGCCTGCAGCGCCCGAGCCACACATCTATCCTAGGAGTGATGTGATGGCTTGGGCACCCGCAGGCTCTGCACTGCCCAAACAGTCCACGCATCGCCTCCCCTCAGCTGTAGGGCGGCCCCCTCCCAATCGCTTGGCGATCAGCTGCTCAGCAGCTTCCTCTTAAAAAACCCTTCCCTCTTTCTAAGAAAAAAAAAAGCACGATCTGCTTTTTCGCCCCTGGGCAATTTGGTTCCAGGGACCACGCATTCGCCCCATAAGATGCACAGACATTTTCTCTTCCTTTTTAGGGGGGAAAAAGTGCGTCTTATGGAGCGAAAAATACGGTAAATTAATTAATGCATTTCCTTTTAACAGTATGGTGCTGTTTTCACTACCATAGGAATATGGGCCCGGGTGCGGTTGAGCAATAGGTGGTGCGACCAAGACATGATTTAGTTGCAATAAATTGAGGACAACCAACTGGGATTTAAACAGGCCACAACTTTATTGATTATAGAAGTTAGCAGGTTTTGGCATAGGCATTGGGTGTGTATCTTGAATCAGTCATTGGAAATGAGCAGTATTATCATTTCTCTCAGACACAAGGAATTGTTTTATAGCTCCTGGCTGGAGTTTCAGCTGCAAGAGCAGCAGCCGCTGGCCTGGGAGCAAATGCAACCTCCTTCCTACAAAGTAATCTGTTGCCATTTTTACTGCTTAATTTATTACTTCTGCTATATTTTAGGGAACGCTCTCTTTAAGCATGAATAGACAAAGCCCAAACAGCTTCCTACTCCAGAGTTCTTAATGGGAATCTTGTCCAGAATGAAATCCTGACTACAACTTTGGTGCTGAGCACTCCAAAGCAAGAAACAGAAGCATTAACGTATCTTAACATGATGCTTGTTTATATGTGGGAACCCTGCATATGTTCCAGAACACTAAGTAAAAATTGGGTGGCCTCCAGTATATGGTTACTCTAGTTTTTGCATTAGTTGAGGGTAGCTCCTTAAGTATACGCAGTTGTGCCCACTGTAACAGAGAGATTAATATTGTGAGTCATCAGCACAGTATTTTTGGACGCGGGTTGATGAAAATTAAATGAACAAGGCAGAAGCTTTGGAATTCTTGAGGAATTAACTAAACAAAGTTGGTTAAAGTAAACAAGCTATTGTAGACGTTTGACTCCCTGTTAAAGCACCAATATAAAATTTTGAATAAATGATTCAGAGTTTGGCACCCAGTAATATTGGGGGGGGGGAATAGAATCCATTTCCTGTGAAAACTCCTATTTAATATTCTCAGTTTGTGCTCTTTTCATGTGGTTTGTTTTCCTAAGGTTTCATGGTAAAGTTTTGAAATCAGTCTTAACTGAACACATAAAATGACAGCCAGCTCTGACTGGAGTCCAGGTTGTTGCGGAAAAGCTTGCTACTTCCTGATTGCTTGAAATTTCCCCATGGTTCCCTCTTCCTTCGTGGTTATGGATTACAATCCGATGTAATATAAAAGAAATAGCCACTGGCACCACAGTCCTAAACCAGTCCTAAACTAATTTACTTAGAAGTCATTGATTTCAATTCAACTTGCTTCGAAGCAGGTGGTTTTGGGTTGCAGCTGAAAAAAAAACACAAATTGTTCTGTCGCATTGTTTGAAGAATCGGGGGGAAACTTAACATAGCTTCACTGAGATGAAATACTTAAGCAAACCAGTGTCTTGCAAGATGCATAATCAGTAACAAACCAACACACCAATTAACACCAATACGATCTTTTAAATATATGGCAAATGAAAGATGAGGAAACAAAGGAAAACAAGGTGCATGACAGCAAATTTTCTGTAGCATCTTGATCTGACATTAATATTTAAATCCCCTGCAAAGTCAAAATGGGCCAACTATTTCTCTCTCTCTCTCTCTCTCTCTCTGTGTGTGTGTGTGTGTGTGTGTGCGTGCTCTCTCTCTGTGTGTGTGTGTGTGTGTGTGTGTAAGTATGTAAAATAAGCACTTACAATGCTCCCTCTTAATGATTGCAGTGACGCGGAAGGAACATAAGGACTAAGAGTATTCCTAAAGTATCCTGGTTCCAAGTTTGTATAGGGCTTTGTATGCTAGCACAAGAACCTTTAAGCTTGGCTTTGTAGCATACTGACAGCTAATGCAGGCCAGCCATGGTGTAAATATGCTTTTGGTAGACTCACCAGCCTAGTTGCAGCATTCTGCTGTAACAAACCCTCCAAGTCGTAGGGTTGCCATACACCCTCTTTTTCCAGGACACACCCTCTTTTTCATAGGTATGTAAAACAAGAGTCGTCCTAGTGAGCCATAGTTAAAAGTAGAAGTTGGCAAATGTGTCCTCTTTCTTGTTCCTCAAAATATGGCAAGCCTATTTCCAGGGATAGTCCCAGACTTACAGAAGCTCTCCTGGTATCTAATGTATGCCCAGCTTTTCCTTAGGATGTCCCTATTTTCATTGGTGAAAATAGGTATGGAGGGTATGGAATAGGGCTCCTTTTCAGCCATAACTCACTTCCAACACCTCTTAGACATTGCCATTCTAAGAGAATGGTGAGTTCTGTCACCTCTTTTTCAAGAAAAGTAGCACTGGACACCCCCTTTTTCATCAGAGAAATGTTGAAAGGTATGCACTAGCTAGAGCTTCCCATTCAGCCATAAAGGTGTCCCCACCTAGAGCTCATATTCATTGGCCTTTGGCAAACCACTATGCCCTTTCAGTAAGCACCTCCCCACTTTGGGTAGTGTATCACGAAGATAGTAGGAGCAGCCAACTTGACATAATTGTTGTGTAACGCTTTGAAAGCAATGCTAGATGCTAAGTGTTATTATTACTGTTTCAAGTGGTGTATGATTAACTTAATGAAACAAATGCCACGAGGTGTGGTTACTGCCATCTTAAAATGACTTGACAGCTAAGATGAATATTCACGCATAGCCATTCTATCTCCATCCCATTTGTAAGATTCCTGTGGGAATTCCTGGAGTCAGGAGTTTCTGTTGTTTGTTCATTTGGCAGAGGGACCTGGGGCATGTTCTAGCAATGCAGCCTTTTATGCGCCTGTTTGATTCATTTCCTGATGATTGCCTGGTAAATTTGCTAGATGTGCCCCTGGCCATCAGAAGGGCCATAAATTAATCCCCATTAACAATAGCACGATACAATATGCTGCGGAGGATTCCTGTACATTCAATGGAGCCCTGTTCTCCCCAACCATTGTGCTCATATAGGATTGCATGAGGGGCCATTAGGGAGGTGAATGGGAAGTCTGTATGTGTCTCCCACATCCACCCCTACCTTCATGGGACAGACGTTGCTTGTCTTGGTTTAAGAGCCAGCAGCATGGATGCGAGAAGCTTCTGGAACAGCATCACCCAGCAGCAACCTGCATGGCCCTGTAAATATGCAAGACCATGTCACATTACAGGTACTGCGCCATCCTGCAGTTTCAAGCTTCTTGGTGGCTGCAGCCTGGCGGGGGGAAAGGGTCTGAGCATAGCCACAAGTGGGTAAACTTGGTAATGGTCTCACGGTAACTGAGAGCAGTTCAGAGCAGCTTCTTCGTATTAGCCTTATCACGCCAGGCCATCGGAAAGCAGATAGACAGGTACATCTGAGAGACCCCTGAACCCAATTAAAGTTATGCCACAAAGAAATCAAATTCATGTGGTTTGCATTCGGGAAGTTACATTTGGTGGGCTCTCCTTGCTTTTACTTGGAAACCTAATGCACACCATGTGAACATTTGAAATGCTTTTAACAGTTAAGACCGGCTCAAATAACACTGAACTAGAGCAGCAATAAAGAATGAATTAAGACTGATTGCAACTTGCAGTCAACATTATTATTATTATTTTCCCCTTTAAAGGCATATATCTTCGGTTTTCTGCTTTTAGTAGTGCAGTAGCCGTCCTATTACCTTTTGAAATAGAGGCTCCAAATGACAAGTGCAGTAAATTGCCCTATATCTGAATTTTGTTTTGTTTTCGGTCTGGAACAGTAGTGGGGAAAACCTGGATACCATTTAACTGGCAGCTTGAGTTATACACCTTTGTGACAGTTCAATAACTCTGACATTTGAATATACAGAAAAACAGGATGCGAGTCTGAGGGATTTATGTGCTTGTTACTTTTCCTTTTTGCGGGGGGCGGGAAGGCTGATTTTTTGTGGGTAAAAATGCACTGTATTCCACAGAAATAATTGGTGTGCTTGTTCCTTTTTATGCTGCATGGTCCACCCCACATCAAAACTCTTAAGGGCTGGGCATGCCTCCTTACAAATACATTTTTATTAAAAATTATTTAGCAGAATCAACTTACGGGCCTCTAGTTATTTCCATATCTTTACTCCTTAGGTACCACAATGTATAAATTTTAAATACTGGGACGTGTGGGATACATTGTTCCCAACGCCCCCTCAGCAAGGTCTTAAGCATTCAAGACGAATCCCTTAATGTGTTAAAGATTCCTCTGAATAATGAATGAAGGGGAGGAGGAGAGCGAAGCCGTGCTAATTCCAGCTCCATTATAAACATAAAATCATTGATTTTGTGGGGGTAAAAGGGAATCTAACCCTTCAGAGGTTAGGCTAAGCAATGAAAAATTAATAAACAAGTACTTAAGTTAAGTTAAGTAGTTTACTGTGCCTTAATCCATTGCAGAATATCATGTTTGTGAAAGCCTTTTATAACAGAGCACATGCCAAATGCGGTGGCGGGTGGGGTTTGCTTAGGCCCCCAAATCTGCTACGTTATGGTTCTGCCTGCCAGCCTTGCTCCCTAAGGCAGAACTCAAGACACAATCCTTTGAAATCTGCAGTAAGCAGTGTGTTAGGTCGTATGCGAGATTCTCCTACTCACCTGTCATATCATGACCTGCTCAAGCTCTTTAAATTTCAGAAGGCCATGTATGACGTTTGCAGGCAGCACAATCCCAACCTACTCCGAAATCAATCCTGTTGGCTCAATGGGGCTTACTCCCAGTTTCAACCGTAGCCCCTCCAGCTTTAATTTATCATCTGCTGTGTACAGACATTAAATTTGGATATGTGTGTGACATGTAGTCAGTGGACCAAGCTAGTCCCCTAAATGTTCCCAGTAAATTAGAGTAGGTGCCCTCTTCTCAAAGACTGGGAAGCTTCTGCCTGGTTTAGGGAGGCATGATGCTCTCATGAGCGACGTCACAACGCCCCGTCCCTCCCAATCGCCCTCACAAGCTGGTGCCTAACTGCTCCCCTACGAAAAATTTCATCACAAGCCACTGGTGTGTGTGTGTGTGTGTGTGTGTGTGTGTGTGTGTGCAAATTACCGTAAATATGGACATTAAATGTGACCCTGTGATCTGTGGTGGAGTTATTTTGGATGTGGGCTATACAAGTTACCCATAATGGATTTAACTTATTTTGCCATGTTGTCCCAAAACTCAGCACTGCCACCATTGAAGCCTTGACATGCTTGTCTGTCTGTCTGTCTGTCTGTCTTGTGTGTATTACCACTAGATATTTTCCTTTAAACCCTGCTATGTGCCTCTCAATTTTACAGGATTTTGGAGCAGGGTTGGTGAGTGAGAGTCTCATAAATGTGAATAAATGTAAAACACTTGTTTAAGCCCCAATGCTTCTCCACTCTTGCCCCTTCTTGTACTTCTCCCCCACCCCACCCCACTCCCCGCTTTGCTTTGGAAAACATAGGGAAGTTCTGAGGTGAAAGGTTGAGGTGAAGTCCTTTGGATTGGATTTGCATTTCACCAGGTTTTACTTAACAAAAAGCAAGAGATAGCGTTTCAGGGGAAACCAGAATAAGGTGTTTTATTTAAACATCTTTATTTCTTAACATTGACCTTCCCGTCAAAGCTACAGCTGGAGTAAGTCCGGCTGCCTGGATAGCGCCGTATGGCAGAGGAAAGTTGCCGCAGTCCAGTGACACTGCAGTCGGCTGCTAGGCACAAGCAATAGTTTAGCAAAAATAAAGATCTATCCTTTAGCACAGATTATTAGTTCAGTGCTGCAGCGAATTGTTTTGAATAAGTTTCATTTTATTCAGTTCAATACATATTACAAATTCCTGAACTGAAACGTCATCCTGAAATACTCACTTGGGTTCTGTGATCTGTGCACATGAACAAGCAACCTCAAATCCTTTAACAAGGTAGTCCCTTGGACACCGCTGATTTTGCTGCTTCTACTCCAAGGATGCCAATTTAAATACAATATTGGGGAGGCCCGAGTAAGCCCCATTTTGCTTAACTGATCATATGGCATGGCACAGGTACACTATTTGAATGGCAATGTCCATCAACTTGGGTGTGGGTGTGTGGCCCCCTCAAATATTTTATTGGGGAAGCAAAAGGACCATAGGAGTTGGCTCCTCCTATGTTCTACGCTGAGTATGGCTTATTTAAAGAAAATCCACAATCAGTAACTTTCACCTAAGCCCAAATTATTGCATGTTTCAGAGCAGGTATAATGCTGACCTTTTATTGATATCTACCTGGTCAGTATCTGAAGGCTGGCTGGGTGACCCAGTTTAAGGTCTAATCCAAATACAACAGATGGTGTTCAATGAGCTAGCACAACTCAGAGTAGACCCATGATTCTAATAGGCATGACTTGCTTTGGTTCACTGCGAGTAGGAGTTAGCTGAATGCTACCCAGTAATTTCCAAGACTGTACCATGTTCTTTTGCTTACTGCAAGTCAATACTGTAATGGGATTTTGCCTAAAACCTAGCATGTGTCTTGACATATTGACCAGTTGGGACCAGAAACAACGAGGCAGCCAGCTGAACAGTTGTGATGAAAAGAAATTATTTAATATATTAACTGTTTGGCATTAGTTGCCCTGGCATTAGTGAGCTTGCTTGCTGATCTTTCCCCTGATTACGGAGAAGCAAACTGTTCTTAAGACTTCGTATTTTCCATGCTACCTTTACCGATTGGTTGTGTTATAAATCAAGCACAGGGAAGCGAAAATTTAAAGTGTGTGTAGGGGTAGCATGAGGAGCTGAGATCAGATAGGAGATTTGGAGTCTAATTGTAAGGGATTATTCAATTGTAGTGAAAGTTTCAATGGCTCCAGTAAGATCAAGCTCAATAATATGTTCCCTCAGGGAAAAATAGAGGCCTAAGTGTTGTAAACAGAATCCTTCATTCACCTTGTCCTACGTCTTGCCTCAAACTGCCTTATATACTGATTGCATTGATGACATGATTTACAGTTGGGGGTTGCTCCCTCTTGAAACTTTGGAATAGGAATCTCAGTGTAAAAGTAGCAGATAATTACTCTTTTTCTTAACATCGCTGCACTCTACATGCTCCAGCTGTCCGTGGAATAATCAGGCTTTTGATATCTTTACCTTACAATGTACTACAACTATCTGCTTCTGAGTCATGCAACTTTACCATTGCTTCACACCTCAAAACAAATTATTTTTGTACACTGCTATGAGTTATTTTGTGGTTAAAAAAAAGAGGCTTCCAAAGCAGAAGTTCTGGCTAAACTTTCAATGCCATGAAAATATTCAATTATGTAGCGGTATTCGAAGGGGTTATTTTAGCATGTTGTGCTTTTTTAAAGAATCAATTTATTGTGCTTTAAACTTTCAGAAGCATTGTCCTTTTTCTTCTTCTACATGTTTTATGTGTCTATCCTGTTATCCACTCCACTCTGACTGACACAGTGTCTTAATTTTCAACTTCCACTACATTAAGAATGCATAATTCTCAAAATCAATATGTACAGCCATAACTCTAGCTAATTGAAGAGACAAAGAACTGTATGTATCTTGCTGCTGGGCTCTGTGAGTTACTCCAGTGAAGAATTCTTGTAGCAATCATTATTGGACCTCTTCCTTCACCCAATAAGCTAAGATTTTTTTTCTCTTGCCTATCACCCATAATATCCAAGTTTTCCCCTGATGAATAGAAAATGGCAGGCCTACTCCTTAACTTTGCTGAATTAAAAATACCGTATATATGCTTATTTTGCCTTATTTTTTTTAGCTACCCCCTTTTCAACTAAACTTTCACTGAATATGTGGGAGTTGAGATGTGCATACAATTCCTACTTCTGACACCATGTGTTCCTTAAGGGTAATAATAAAGAATAAAAACCTATGCCAGGCATAGGCAAACTCGGCCCTCCAGATGTTTTGGGACTACAACTCCCATCATCCCTGACCACTGATCCTGTTAGCTAGGGATGATGGGAGTTGTAGTCCCAAAACATCTGGAGGAGCGAGTTTGACTATGCCTCAGCTATGTGAATAAAACTGTATTCCTGGTCTGTTCCCATTTTGCGTGTGTTCATACATCTGTTCCATTGTGTTTTTTAAAAAACAAAACCCCACATATAAACCTGTATTTAAATACATATTTAAATATAATTATTACCATAAAATGGGTATTTTAAATAATGTAGTTCATCTCAGTGTGTGAATTTAAAAATATTTCCTCTTTGGAGATGATAGATAGATAGATAGATGATAGATGATAGATTAGATAGATAGATAGATAGATTTGTCCCTTTTTTGGAGCTGGGAATTGTATTGTAAAGATGGGAGATGTGCCAAAATCTGAAGGATAATTATGGTCTGATCCATGTATTAGACTGGTAGGTGTGAATTAGGTCAGTTTTATTTCTAAAAATGTGGACTGAACATAATTATCTGTGAACCCTGTTGCAGAGTTGTCTCTGCAGACAACTGGGAATGATGGGAAAAACCCAAGATTTCCCAAATGTGCAGAGAAAGACCTCTGCACTTACAAGCTATCTTTCTGTACCCCTTTCCCAACCTATCTGCAATCATCAAAGGTGCAGAGTGACAAGGAGCTGGACTGGCCCTATAGCCCTACTCCTATACAGTATAGGCTATATTTTGTTCTTCAACTGAAAGCGTGGAAGCCTGGAAGTGAAAAAACACTCTCCCAGCTCATTACTGAAGACGTGAAGTCCCCTCTTCTGTTGTTTTGTATTTATTTATACCTAGCCTTTTCCTCTGATGGGACTCAAGGTGGAATACAGATAAAAGCAAGAACTGCTAAAATAATAGAAAAACCAATCATGAAAAGACAATCAAACTGGTAGGATTAAAAATATATGCATATATAAAATGTGCTTAAAACGTACCAATAATTACAATAAAAAACAGCATGGCACCAGCCCTTTAATTAAAAGTAGTCAATTCCCAAAAGCTTGCTGGAACACAAGAAAGTCTTCACCTTTCAGCAGAAGGACCTCAAGGTGGGAGGGAGGGAGTCTAGCTTTGGTATCGGGGACTGCTAGGATGCTGAAGATGGTCTGGAGTCTGACTCAGGGTGTGGGGGCAGTGAGTTGCGGGGACCTGTACCAGCCAGGATTCGAGACTCAGAGGCAGGGGAAGGTTCAGAGCTGGAGGAAGAGGAGAAGTTAAATGACTGTCGGAGGCTCAGTTGTTAGCATAACCCCATAGGAGGGTCTCGTAGACCAGGCAATGCTTCTGTTGTGGTATTCTGTTACCTACTACAATACTGTATAATTGGAAGGACACAGCAGTTTGCACAGAAATGGATAAATAAAGATGATCAATTTATTTAAGTGTAGATTTCCTTATAAAATTAAAAGCAGTTTATGTTAAGAGGTGTCAGGTACAGAAGTTCCTCTTCTTTTTTGCTACAGAGGAACGCCAAGCTAGTGTCATCTGCTTGATGAAAGTAGAAAAGGAGACAGCAATATTTACCCTAATGAAACATATAATGAATAAAGGATACCACTAAGCAGTGCTTTGGGGGGGGGGGTTACGGAGGGGTACGCATACCCCTAAACATTTTGTGAATCTTTGTACTTTTCTCCATTTACTGTATTTATTTTTCCCAATTTGAACTATAAAATGGTGATTTCCTTGAGTCAAAAAAACATTGCCACTAAGAATGGTATTGAGCAGAAAATTGTTTTCTTAGGCCAAAGAGCTATATAAGGACAAGGATTTGAGTGAGAAAGAGCCAGTGCATTTTTCTACATTTGACAACTCCCAAGAACGGTAATTTAAAGTGGGTCTTCCAGGATGCTCATTGAAGTCAAAACCAGGTCTTTTTGAATCCCAGAGAAGTTTTGGTAACAAATTCTCATTCATCGGGGTTTGGCCTGCCTATTTCCTTGCGTAAAATTCAGTGACATTTAGCGAAAGAACTTGCTTGGCTAGCCCTCTAGATTCCATACACAGCCCATATTGACATGCAATGAACTCAAATGGTGTTATCCGGTATGCGCCAGCAGAGTCTGTGCGATTTCCTGATACTAGGGCACTATGATATTTCATGGGCACAGTCTCTGAATGTCAGACTTTTTAAAAATAATAATATATGGAAACAGGAAATACCTTGCCATGTGTTCACTTGTATACTGTTCCTCTCTTCCACCCATCCCCAAAGGCCCCATGACGCCCACGGCAACCCTCACTTTGGTGAAGGAAAGCTGGAAACAGGTCCATCTGGAGTGTGCCAATGCCAGCTGTGAGCGAGTGTCAGCCAGACAGCCACTCCCTGCCCACAGGGGACGAGTGTTCTTCTTGTGTAGCATTTCTAATCCTTTCTGGCCTAGTTAAGAAAAAGCTTAGTTGTCTTTCTTCTTGACACTTCTGCATTTGGGGGATAGGTGCCCACCCTTATTTCCATTCCATCACTCTGTGTGGGAGTTCAGTTCCTGAATTTGGGTGGGCAAAAAAAAAAATGTCTGCAGTTCACAATTTTTCACATTTCACATTATGAAATATTTAGATACGATTCTCCATGCGATGATTCAGCCACCGATTTCAAACACTTGACTGTCGATCACACACATGTACGTTGTTGCAAATGTGACCTATTCAAAAGCAGAAAGCACCAAAAATTTAAAAACACACCTAACTCAATGATTAAATAAATCTTAGTGTGAAAATGCATACCTGAAAAAAGGAATAAAGATTTTGCCAATGGTATCAAATAACCGGCAGGATTTTAATAATAACTGCAAGCAACATAATTCTAGGAACAGCAAATCTAATTGTTCTTTCTTAGAAATAAGTTCCCTGTTAATTTCAATGAAATTTGCATTCCATAATGCACCCAGGAGCTGAACATACAGTTCCATGTCTACATGAGGCATATGAACTGGTTCACTGTAATATTTAAGTATAACTGAAATAGTGGATTCAAGTAATCATGTTGCCTTGGGAATGGTTGCCAGAACAGGAAATAATCATAAGAGTTCTTGTTAATGCAAAAGGGCAGTAATTAAAAGCAGTAGGCCTAGGCATATTTGCTCGAGCAATCTGGATTGTTTTACTAAACTATTTTTTGAATAATGTCGGCAACTCAGGGTATAATTGCCAGGAGCTTGCTTTCTCCTGGTATCATTTTATAACCAAGTAATGGTGGCTAAGGTTTGGGGGTGTTGATGTGTGGTGTATAGGTGAGTATGAAACATATCTGTCAGGGATAAGGATACAGACAGTGGAGGAGATGGCAACTCTTGAGATACAGTGATACCTCAGGTTGCGGACCCGATCCGGGGTGCCGTTCGCACCCTGAAAAGTCTGCAACCTGAGCAGCGCTTTTGCGCATGCATGAAGCGCACAGAACGCTTTTGCGCATGCGCGCACAGAAAAACCCGGACGTAAACACCGCATTTGTAACCTGGAGAAACACAACCCACAACGGACACAATATGAGGCATGACTGTACCGGTACTAGTGGGCCGTAGGACCATAAGGGGAGGGAAAGGCCCACTAGTAGAGTCCATTAGCTGGAAGACATAGCCATAAAAGCCATGGAGCTCATATCCAACCAAAGGAAACCTTACTCAGAAATCCTACAGACTTTGAACCTTTGGATATTGCTGCACTGCAACTTCATCTACCCTAGTCTTTGGCCGTAGTGGCCGGGGCTGATGGGAGTTAGCTCCCCACAGGTATCTCACCCCTGCTTCAGCAGAATAAAGCAGAGTCCAGTACCCTGGAGGTACATAAATAGGAGCCTCCTCTGCCCTCACAAAAGAGGACACAAAATTGCATAGAATATTTGTGTGCTTTGTGACATACAAAGCTTTTGCATCTAGTTTTGCAGGTGGTTCTAAAATAAATGAGGCCACACATAAGTAATATGATATATGACAGACAGAATGTCAACAAGTGAAGGTCTGTACTAGAAAAGGCTTAACCTAATGAATTTATGCCTATCACACAGCCGTTAAAAGCACAAGAGCCTTGTTTTCCTGCAATGCCAACCGTAAACTGTGCAAAGGATGCAACTGGTTTGTAGTATATGGAGCAGAACATTTCTGTAGCTCTCTCATCAACTGATCTTATGCTGGCAATGTTATATTAAGAACAGGGTCAGGCTAGGCATTTCAGTGGCAGGGGTGGGTGTGTCAAAAGAGCTTTAAGATATATCGGGTCCTCCCTAACAAGAGGGCACGTGTTGCGGTGTGGCCTGGCAACCAGACCCTATGTTGTGGGTGGGAACGTTTGGATGACCACAACACCCTATTGGAGGTCCCTTGATGCCGGGTGCAATCAGACCAATGGGATGCCAGCTAAATTCTGTCGAGGGACCTCTATATAAGCCAATGCATGTGTCCCTGAGATTCCTCTTTTGGGCCAGTGCATTGGAACACCCACCCACCTCTCCCAATATTTAGGGCTTGCACACTTGACCTTGCTATGCCGTCGTGTGTTGCCTGTTGGGGACAGGGGCACGGCAGGAATTTTCCCCACTTGGTGAATTGGCTAGTGCCATTTGGGTTTCGCCTGCCACGTAGCAAATCGTCACAACTTGTAAGGTTGCAGATAGGTTCTGGTTCAGGTGATGGGGTGGCAGAACGGTCTGGCCATCCCTATGCGATGGGTATTCCGTTAAAGGAATCCAAGGACTCTTTGGTTGGGCATCTGGCTGGTGAACTGGCTTGACCCCACTTTCCACTGTGCGAGGGCAACTTATGGTGTGCCCTGGTTTGGCGCTGCCTGCAACGGTGCAGGGAGCTAGTCGAACCAAAGCCTATGCAACCACTCACTTGATTGTAATCAATAAAGTTGTGGCCTAAATTCTGCCAAAAAACCAAACCAAAATTTGAGTCTTGTCTGAATTTATTTGGGGGGGGGGTGGTTAAAAGTTCTACACATGCAAACAGCAACTAAGGTTTGGTTGCCCATGCTTAAATTGTTAAAAAGCAAGCAGTGTATTCTATCAGCATTTGTTGTAGCAATTTATACCTCATATTAACTTTTGCAGAGTTCAAACATCTACCCTTTTCTCTTTTTTTAGTATTTGAGCCTTTGATATGAATATACCCATAAGTGTTTATACTGGCACCAGCAACAATCCATCCCCAATAATCCCCTTATTTTTCTCGCATGCATGGGAAAGCAGTTCATTAGCCCCATGTTGCTGCTCCAGTTTTCTTAGTAGCCCCCTGATTACATTTCCCTAACAAGGAAAGAAAGGAAAACAAATCAGAGCAAGAGACTGGATAAGAGCACATGACTACACTGCAGGATTGTTGTTGTTGTTTTGTCTCAACCCTCTTCCCCAGCAATATTAGTACAGCAATAGTGGGTTGCTTAGCAGGGCTAATGGCAGCCCATGCTTTTGCAACCACAATATTCTCACCACATACACACCCGCCCACCCCACAATGTGACTATACTAATGATGGCATTTATTTGCATTGGCAGGTTTTTCTAAAAGCATGTTTGCATGTTCAGAAAAGAAAACCTTTGCATGGAATTAAACCTGAGTTAAAGAGAGCATGAGCCGCTGTGTTTTCTGCTCCTTGTTTGCTTTTGGGTGGACAGGCTACTGCAGGCTGATATCTCATGAAACATTTGCTTAGAATGGGGCCTGTACGTTTTGCTTCTGAACTGTTGTTCAAATGCAATTAGAGACTTCTTTTAAAATGAATGAAGGCTCAGAGTGTGAGTCTGCAGTAGCCTCCGTGCAGGCTTTCTCCCAGTACTGTAGTGTCTCTACTATCAGCAGCCCATGTTCAGACTTCAAATTATCATTCCTGCCTCCATAAAAATGAGCACCGGGAGCCCACTTGATTAAATGCTAAGAATTATTCCATTCTGAGAGAGGAACCAGCGCTTCTGATTCCTAAGTGTTATATGCCATGCAGATTTCTAGACTTCTCGAGTAGAAAAGAACCTGCTTTTAAAGAAAAGAAAAGAAAATGTTTTATTGGATGTTCAGACTGTGCTGATGAGGGTCTTCCACTCCCCCCCCCGGGGGGGGGGCAATCAATTCATCTTCCTGCATTTCCTAACCTTCTTGGCAACTGTGGGCACCAAGGTGGTTGACTGGATGGAGATCTTGTGGATGTGGTTCAGGGAGATCATAGAGAAGATGAAACAAGTGATAATGCAGACTCAATGAATCAGCCCTGGAGCAAACAGCGCCAGCAGCAGCAGGCAGGTAATAATTTCAGGAAAGGTCTTAGCTTGGAGTCCTTTGCTGAAAATCCAATGTTCAATGTTGATGAAGGCTGTAATGGAGAAGATGAAGAGGGCATAGCCCAGCAGGCCCCCTTAGATGGTCAACCACTCGCTGGAAGCCAGCTGGCGGCTGTACGTCGGCATCCCTGTATAGACCAGAAGGGGCAGGAGAGTTGAAAACACCCAACACATGCCTGTGCCGACAGTCAGGTACTTCAATATACCTGCATGTTAT
This sequence comes from Zootoca vivipara, assembly GCF_963506605.1. Classification (NCBI taxonomy): domain Eukaryota; kingdom Metazoa; phylum Chordata; class Lepidosauria; order Squamata; family Lacertidae; genus Zootoca; species Zootoca vivipara. The sequence goes on along the minus strand of NC_083287.1, from coordinate 22,074,883 downwards.
GTACTGAGCTGAATCCTAAAACAATAGGATCCAGAATGCAGCAGTCTGATTGGTCCGCAGGAGCCAACCAATCCAGCTCCAGGTAGAAGTGAATCAGCAACCTGATTGGCCTGCAGGAGCAGCCAATCAGGCTCCTGGATGAAGTGAGTCAGCAACCTGATTGGCCTGCAGGAGCAGCCAATCAGGCTGCTGGCAGAAGTGAACCTGCAACCTGATTGGCCTGAAGTAGCCAATCACGCAAGGCCCATTGTGTAAATGATGTATATAAGCAGATGTTTTGGGGAAAGAGCCGTTCTTGTCCTCTTCTTCTGTTGCTACTACAAGCTGAATAAAGAGCATGAAATTCACTCTCAACTTGATTTCACTGTATTAAGATGAGTTCCCAATCTCTTTTACCTCGCGTCTGACTGTCACTCATAAGCAAATACTGGCCTTCTGGTACCTTGCACATGAATGAATATTGACTCCACTCCAGCCCTTGACTACTGTGGATTTGTGTACAGTATATGGAGTTTACAGGACTACAAAGGATTTAAGGATGGGCAGCGATGGGTTTCTACAGTGAAAGGGGGAAGAAGAGAAGGAAGGGAGAGATAGTGTTGCCAGTTTCTGGAAAACTCCGTCATAGGCCAGGAATCTCTGCCCTGGGTTACAGGCAACACTGATTAGAAAGGCTAAATGTCAACATTGTTCTCTGGACTAATAGTTGGCTTTAGTCCAAGAGCATTTCAGAGACAAGAGTCGAGGGTTTCTTCCCCCACCCTCATTCTAAATCCCCCCTTTTTTGTCCCCTTCCCCAGTACATGCTGTAAGTCATACTGTCAAGTCCTGAGTGCTGTCCCTTCAGACCTTGTGATAAATCTTTACAGCCCTGGTTTTAAAAGCTCGGTAGCATATTTTTCTTTTGTATCTCTCCTCGTCTTTCTTAATTTATATAATCCATGGTGTCAGCTAGGTAAAGCATCCTGGCCTGGTAAAAGGGAGAGGTGAGATGCGTAAAAGCCATGTTTTGACACCTCTGATATTAACCTTTTCCTGCTCCTTTTTAAAAGAGGCTGATGGCATTCGGCTTACTTACAACAATGCAATTACAAATATGGTGTAGTTGTAGAAAGTGGCCTTTATTCTTGTTTTACTTACCTGATATATTTTTTTATTATTATGAAATTAAAGATCTAAATAAGTTTGGATAGACAGTAAAAAGAGAGAGACAGTCACAATAACAACTCAGTCGAGAACTCCCTGCAAAAGTTTTATATTGAAGGCCACACTCTTGACCTCCCCAAATAACGAAGAATTTTGTAGGAAGCTTCTCGGATGTGACATCTTATTGCTGTGTGACACAGTGAAGGAAAGACAGACAAAAAGACGGACAAAAAGACCTTTACAACAATTCGTTATTAATAGTCACTCTAGAGCAACTGCAATGATTTATGACATTAATTTTTTTTCAGCTCATCTGTTGTTTTCTAACATTTGTTGCTAAATAAGGGCAAGTCACTTCTGCATTGTAGCTTACTTTGCATCTTTGTGTGCAGTTTTGGTCAGCACTGTTTACAATGCATTTGCACTTGACCATCTTCTTTTCCAGCTGTTTTATATTTAGAGTGCATCCTGTGTTCACAAGTCCATAGGTTATGTCAAGTCAACTGAACTTTCCCTGTGTTGTCGTTGTTTCAAAAACAAATATTCAGAATCATGGAATTGTGCTATACCTGTCTTTAATCTGCACTCGGACTTGTCACTCTGGAATATAGACCACAAGGAGGCTTAACTTTTTCTTCCCATGCTACTATCGTCACCCCCAAATCCTCCTCCTCCTCCAAGCTGCAATTTGACCCAAAAAAGAAGCAGATATTGGACCACTACCAGCTGCATTTTCAGGACAAATATACGGTATGCTATGGAGGGAGCAATAATTTTGGAGACTAGGACAACTCAGTTGGTTAGAGCATGGTGCTGATAAGGTGAGCAGTGCTTTCGGTCCGCCGTGGCACCTCCCTCACTGCTCGGACGTGCTTTGCCATTTTGAGTGCAGCACAATCCCTCAGCCACCATGGAGGCTCACTGGTTCCCGCCCAACCCGCTCATTCAAAAGAGCCAATCCGCGGTGGCCTTAGGGGGGGCGTGGCAGTTTTTATTTTAATGATGAAATTCACCATTTGCGCAGCTGTTGCGCATTGGGTCTTACTGTGTGCTTTGTGTTCTTTAAACAGTTACCAATTCATGAAGTACTGTCCCCTTACTCCACGATTACTTAGGAGTCTTTGCTGAGCATATCTCTCTCTCTCTCTCTCTCTCTCTCTCTCTCTCTCTCTCTCTCTCTCTCTCTCATTTCTATCCTGCCCTTCCTGCAAAGGATCCCAAGGCAGCAAGCACTTTGTGATAAGAAACAAAAACAGTGAAAAGGCAATGTTTTAAAGTCAAATGCAATTACATCTATGCTGAATATGAGAGCACTGTGATCCTATACTATGCTGAACAACGTGTATTTAAATTTATGCCAGATGAGCGTTGGTGGTAATCGGTGATTCTGCTCCCACACAAAAGGTTCTGTTTAAAAAGACTGTTAGCATGGGCATGATATATTACATTTTCAGTGGGGTAATGGGAGGAAAAGAAGAGGAAAATAAAGAGGGGTTTTTGAGTAAGGTAAAGTACCACAAGGAAAGCGAGAAAGAATTCTAAGTAAAACATGGTGAATATTGGAATGAGCTTTTAATGTGTTCCGTAGTTTTTATAAGGAAATGTTAATAGGGAAACCTACCCTCCGAGGACAAACCAGCGGGTAATATATTGTCATAGAATTACCTGTCCATGAAACCATACTAAATAATGTAAAATTGTGAGGTGGTGAAGCTTGGGATAGAGAACAGGAACATAGCAACTTTAGAGTATAGTACTTAAATTGTGTAGTTAACAGACTCAGGTTCCATTTTGTGATTGTTTTTGTACACTTAGCTCCTCTCGGTATTCTCTTAAAACTACAGGCTTTCTGTACAGTGGTACCTCGGGTTACAGACGCTTCAGGTTACAGGCGCTTCAGGTTACAGACTCCGCTAACCCAGAAATAGTACCTCGGGTTAAGAACTTTGCTTCAGGATGAGAACAGAAATTGTACGGCGGCGGCAGCGGGCGGCCCCATTAGCTAAAGTGGTACCTCAGGTTAAGAACAGTTTCAGGTTAAGAACGGACCTCCAGAACGAATCAAGTTCTTAACCAGAGGTACCACTGTATTAACTTTTCATTTTCATATCTGATAAATAGAAAGCCATTATGTGCTTTACCTTTATGTGGTTTAAAAGTACTGTATTGCTATGGGTTCTTTTCTTCAATGCTACTTGAAATTTGATTTCAAATTTGATTTGGGGTGCACTGCAGGGCCTCTGGAGTCTGCCTGCCTCCTCCCACTCAGCCGCCCTACAGCTGGGGGGGGGAGCAGCGGGCAGACCATTTGGGCAACGTGGAGTCTGTGCGCGCCCAAGCCACCATGTCTCTCCCAGGCCCCCTCCCCCATTCTTGCCCCCTTTTCTCTCCCCTATTTTACCTAAGGCAGAAAAGTGTTTAATTCAGAATCAGGGCTTCCTCTCTCCACTGTGTTTTTTATCATCCTCTCCTTCCTGTTAGTAATGGTGAAAGAGATACTTCCATAAGAGAGGAGAAGTCTAATTCATGTGTGCTTCAGATAGAATGTAAGTTCCACTCTATCTATCTATCTATCTATCTATCTATCTATCTATCTAGTAAGATTGAAATGCGAGCGCAAATCTCTGGCCATCAATTGATCATACAGGCATAATCAAAACTGCATTTAAGTCAAATGCTCACCGACTTTTGGAGAGTGGTATGTGTGAAACACATGAACGTAACACAGAAATATACAAAGGGGAGGTGTGTAAGTCGCTACAGAGCTGAGTATAGACCATGCTCTCCTGCAGGAGCCAATAGCCGTATGTTTCCAAGTGTGTGATAATCTCTAGAATGTTATGTGGTATGTCTATGCCATCTGCTTTTCATATATTCAGGAATAGGAGTCAGTTTGGTAGGAAGGGGTTCTGGAAACAGCAGCCTAGATGGGCTTAGGTGACCCAAGACAAAAGGAGCTATAGAATATTTATTCTAATAAGGAGCAGAAAAAGTACACAAGGTGATTGAAAGAAACCAGAGTGACGTGTCCTGAGCTAGTCAAAGCTCCCAGGAAAGTGAAGCTAATAGGATATAGCCTAGGAAGACGCAAATATTGTCTAGCCTTACTTCATAGTTATGCACTGATAATGTCAGTCATAAGATATCAAATCTAAACATTTTCCAATTGAGTGCATGGTTGTTTCAGAAGTTCTTCACCCCACAGTATAGTGGTACCTCGGGTTAAGAACTTAATTCATTCTGGAGGTCCGTTCTTAACCTGAAACTGTTCTTAACCTGAGGTACCACTTTAGCTAATGGGGCCTCCCACTGCCACCGCGCCGCCATGGCACAATTTCTGTTCTCATCCTGAAGCAAAGTTCTTAACCCAAGGTACTATTTCTGGGTTAGCGGAGTCTGTAACCTGAAGCGTCTGTAACCCGAGGTACCACTGTATCTCTTTAATCAGCATTCATGAACTGCAAGAAATCTATCCTAAAACCATCATAAATCCTCCCTTGATATTCCTTGAATATTTTTGTTTTGCTGAACATGTAATCATTCTCAGCTTGTCCCAGAGCCAGTTGCAATCAATGGGAGTGTGTGCATTGAGTCCGGGCTTTTAAATCAATCTCTGTATAAATTGGCTCCTTAATTTTTAATTTTTTAAAAAACACAACCTTGGCTTTTGGAAAGGATACAAGATTATAGCTTCTGTCCCTTGGCTCAGAATTTCTTTAATTCAGTCCAGCTCCAAAAGCCCTTTCCTTATGTTGGTCTAGACTTGTCCTCACATTCTGGCTAAATGATGTTTACTTGGTTTCAGAAGTTAAGGCCTTTGTCTCTCGGCTAAAGTGTTAGACGACTGGGCTGAACAAACACGAGCAGTCTGTTCTCACAGCAATGCATCCCTTACCAATAAACAGGGCTTCTTCCGTCCCCAAACAACCTTTCCATTTCCTTTATTTCCTGTCTTTGCAGATTGGGCAACAAACATGGTATATTTCCTGAAGTTGACTAATGACAGGACATTGGTGTCTGCAGAGTCTGAGCAGCAGTCTGGTTTAGGGAAAAGATGAATTCTCAAATGAAAGAATTCACTAGGGTCCATCTCATTAGAGGTGTAGGGAAGTCTAGACTCTCTTTGAGGATTTTGTTGTCTTTCAGGTAATTAGGTAGGATCACCTTCAGAAAATGGCACCATAAAGCCAAATCAAACAAATTTGATGCCTTTTAAAGTTGCTGCTCAAGAAATCTGTGAATGGAAGCTGAACACAATGGATGTAATCCAATAAAACCTCTATTTAAGAGAACTTTTCTCTCTCAAATATATTTATTGCTTTCATAAAACTAAGAAAAAACATATAAAACACAAAAATACAAAAAGAAAAAACAACCATATTTATCACTCATGTATCATAACATTGTTGAGTTCCTCAAGTCCCTCCTTTCTGCTTTTCATTGTATATCATCCTTAGTAATTTCTATATCATACGTCAATCATCTTAACTAACAAATTTCTATATCAAATCATCAATCATCTTATTTTCACCTTAACTAACAAAAATTCGCCCCATATTAATTCTTTAACAACATTCAATTCTTATCTTAGCCTTATATCTAAATCTTAATACCTCTACAAATCCTCCTCTACAACCTCCCTGTACTTCCAAATCTTATCTTAAACATTTCCAATATTGCAATTACAGTATTGCCTTGCTTAATGAATGCCCTGCTTAACGAAATTTCCGCTTAACGAAATGATTTTCCGAGCGGAGGTTGCCTCGCTAGACGAATTCGTTTTATGAAATATTCGTCTAGCGAATTGCGGTTTCCCATAGGAATGCATTGAAATTCAATTAATGCGTTCCTATGGGCAAAAAAAATTTCAATGCATTCCTATGGGATTCGCTAGACGAATTTTTCATTATAAGAAAAGACCCATGGAACGAATTAAATTTGTCTAGCGAGGCACCACTGTATTTCTTAAATAAACTTTGAATTTCTTCCAGTCTTCTTCCACTGACTCTTCCCTCTGGTCAAACCTCCATTTAAGAGAACTTGTTGCATAACCATACAAAAGTTATTCATGTGCAATTCATGCATTTCAATTGGCTTTTAGTGGGGGAAATTCTTGATTTGGTTTGTCCCACCATGTTCTTCTGTTAGTACCACCCATCTTTCTCGATCACTCACAATCCAACAATATTGCTTTCAAGTAAAAAAATAATAATATTCAACCTATTAAGAAATAGGCAGTTCATTCTTCTGTCTCAGCCTTTAAAGGATTATTGAATCAGATAGTAAAGGGGTGCAAGCTGGATAAAAAATGTTGATTTATAGCAACTGGCCGTCTAACCCCAAGTGTCCATGAGGATTTGAAAGAGGTACATTCCTAAGTTTTTTTTCCTTAAAAGAAACACTGTGTGAATGTAGATCCCAGGAGAGGGAAAGAATTTTATGAATTTCATTTTGAAGCTATAATGTGCAGACGAAGAGAGGCTTGTTCCTTCTCAAAAATGGCTAGAGTATCTTTTTCACAGCTGGTCAATTTATTTCTCATTAAGTAATGTTAGATTCAGAGCATCCCTTGCCTTGGGTTTATTTTTGCTTCATTTAGCTGAATAGATGAAAGCATAGAGAAAGATGAATAGATCCAATGAGAAAAGTCAGATAGCCAAGCGACTGTGATTAACTGGTGCTTATTTGTGTTGCCAAGCCTCTTCTTAACACTCAAAGATGTTTCAGAAAAGAGAAATCTAGATAATGTACCCCCTACCCCAATTACTTCAAGTTGCCTCCATCGCGTATCACTGACATCCTACAACTTAAAACAGCGTGTGCTCTACTTAAATTAGTGGCAGTGAGATGGATTCTTCCACTTGAAGAGTTTTGAAAAAGGGCACCAATTCTTAACTTCTTTCCACTCTTCCAGTTGAACCTCTGGCTTCCATAGATCAGGTCCTACCTAGAACTCTTAATGTTGTAAAAATGTTGTAAACCCCCCCAAGGTTTCCTCCCTTTGTACAGCCTGAAAGCATCCCATGTCAGGAGCTGACAAGGCTGGATGAAATGTGGGTTTGCTAGTTTATTTGTTTGCTTACAACCACCCTTGCTTAGTAAAATATGAAGCAATCATTGTGTAAGTGACAATCTTTGTCTTGTGATAATATCTTAAGGCTAAGCATGAAATTAGTCCCATTGACTTCAGTAGGACTTACTGTCAGGTATAAGATGGAATTCTAAAAAAGCAGATTTTCAGGGAGCTGGTTTTGGAGATTTGGAACTGCTTCCTAAGAAACATCCATATAATTGGAGGGAAACGAAAGCATCTTGTCCACATTTTCAATCAAATCTAGATGTATTTTTAATTTTTTGCTGGTGGATAAAAGCAAACTATTATTTATTCAGCCTGCTGAAGCCATGATGCATTACCAGATGGGCAGGGCATAATAAATAATAATAATAATAATAATAATAATAATGATGATGATGATGTGAGAGCTGGTCCATTGAGAGCTGGACCATAAAGAAGGCTGGTCGCTGCAGAATTGATGCTTTTGAATTATGGTGCTGGAGGAGACTCTTGAGAGTCCCATGGACTGTAAAAAGATCAAACCTGTGCATTCTGAAGGAAATCAGCCCTGAGTGCTCACTGGAAGGACAGATCCTGAAGCTGAGGCTCCAATACTTTGGCCACCTCATGAGAAGAGAAGACTCCCTGGAAGAGACCGTGATGTTGGGAAAGCTGGAGGGCACAAGGAGAAGGGAACGACAGAGGATGAGATGGTTGGACAGTGATCTCGAACATGAGTCTGACCAAACTGCGGAAGGCAGTGGAAGACAGGAGTGCCTGGCGTGCTCTGGTCCATGGGGTCACAAAGAGTTGGACACGACTAAATGACGACGACAACAACAACAACAACAACAACAACAACAACAACAACAACAACAATTAAAATGAACCTTATTCTAAGCTCCAAACTGGTTGCCTTTTTGCCCAGTGCAGTGACTGAGCAGTAAGCTGCTCAGAACATTTCTATACATATTTCTTCTTACCCTACTATGTTCTGAAAGACCATCATAGCAATTTTCAAATGAGATTTAGCAGATGTTATTCCATATACTGTGATACTATGCTTAAAGGGAGTTTGTTCCCACCAGACATTTTACAAGCATCTGTTTGAAGGCAGCTGTCTTCTTGTTCCTTCTGTTCCATCTCAGGCAGCGAAACCCAGATGACAAGGGATAAGAAGGTATATTTACTGAATGCTTTGATCCACTATTCTAGCAAAAATTTCTGTACTCAGTGAAGAAGGATGCCTTTACCCATTCAATAACAAAGAAGTATATTTTTATTGATACCAATAATGTTATTCAGGCAAATATATAAAATGTCCCTAGGTATATTACTAGCAGTATAGTTAGTTTCATCTAACAAAGTCAAAAGAGTTTTATATAAAAGTTGTTTATTTACTTTTAAATATTTCATTCAGTACCACTTTGAGGCTAGACATTTTCTATTGTACTTCCTGTTTATATGTTGGGACCAAATTCTGAACTATTTAGGATTCCCATGAGGTTCTGTGCAGTTATGTCTTGAAGTAAAGACTGAGTGGCAGAGAGTAGAAATGTACATTCTGGAGCTTAAAAACCTATTATAACATAAAAATAATGTATGCACAGCACAAGCCTATGTGCTAATTAAAAGTAAGTCCTATTTAGGTAAGTGCAGCCCTTGAATGCTAAACCCTGTCCTGTTAAATTAAGCAAACAAAATGGTACGTTTTGTCATTTAAAATATTTATAATTGTTCTTTTTTATGGGATAATAGAAAATGTCATTTACTTAAGTGACTTTAATGAATCACACACACACACACACACACACACACACACACACACACACACAATATTACACTTAGTAGATATTTACTGGCAATCTTAAAAATACTTCAAAAATCCCTTGGGAGATGAAATATTGCCCTGTAACTTTATCTAAACTCATCTATCCGTTTCCTTAATTACCTATTGGATAGTTGCAGTTTTTCAGTTATGAATAACATGTTCACCAAAATGGCGAGAGCAATCTGGAACTGTTTTTAAATAGTCTTACATTTATTTAATTTGTGAAAGAATGAATGCTTGTCAACATGGGAGGAATTACAGAGTTAATGCAGTGCCCAAGTTCAGGACTGACATTCTCTCTTAGCAGTGCCCAGCTAGTTAAGAACATTTCTTTTAAAATTTACAGTCTTTTAGGAGTGCAGTTTCCTAGCACAGGAGTTATTTGAAATTAGGAAGGCAGAACAAACCAATTCATAGCCATCATTGTTTTTATAGTGTTATCAGGCAACACAGCTCGAATTAGGGCATTTGCCACAGAAGAGGAAAGTTATACCCTCTTTAGGCAGTCCCTATGTCAAAAGGCAGGGGACGCGGGTGGCGCTGTGGATTAAACCACAGAGCCTAGGGCTTGCCGATCAGAAGGTCAGTGGTTCGAATCCCCATGATGGGGTGAGCTCCCGTTGCTCGGTCCCTGCTCCTGCCCACCTAGCAGTTTGAAAGCATTTCAAAGTGCAAGTAGATAAATAGGTACCGCTCCAGCAGGAAGGTAAACGGCGTTTTCGTGTGCTGCTCTGGTTCTCCAGAAGCGGCTTAGTCATGCCGGCCACATGACCTGTAAGCTGTACGCCAGCTCCCTCAGCCACTAAGCGAGATGAGCGCCACAACCCCAGAGTCGACCACGACTGGTCAGGGGTCCCTTTACCTTTATTATGTCAAAAGGCAAGCACTGGATTGAGATTTGAAAGCACTTGGAGACTTTAAAGAAGTGTGCCAGAACACCTCCCTTCACCGTGTGCAAAATTCTCAAGTTCAGAGAATTCTATTTTGATGGGTTAGGAGAAGTGTCATTCTCTGACAAATTTCCTGTTATGTGTTAAGGGGTTCCATAACACACATGTTTTGTGTGTGTGTCCACTTATATCGCATAATTTAAACCAGCTGCATCTGCCATACCAAAGGAGAATTCCTTCCCCCACCCCCAATCACCCCACCCAAAATATTTGGAAGCAGATAACCTAATGACTCTCAGCAAGTCCAGCAAAGATGGTTAGTGGTCCCAGTGGCAGAGCAAGCCGATCGGGCACCTGGGGCAGCCTGCGGGCACCCAAGCCACCGCGTCACTCCCAGGAGAGATGCGTGGCTTGGACACGCTGCAGGCCCTGTGGTGAGTGCCGCCCGCCATTTTGTCACCCCCTCAATGGTGACACCTGGGGCATCTGATTGTGTGTCTGATTTATAGCAATGGCTGCCTCAAGGAGATTAAAATGTTCACATGTATGCATGTTAACACGTGGTAACGCATTTCTGTGCAATAGCTCATAATGCCACTAAACGCTTTCTCTCTGTGTGTATGTGTTAAATGGTTTATAGTGGTATGATTAAACACATATCAAGCCCCCTTGTGTGTCTGTGTGTGAACACACAAAGGGTCTCACAATGCTTTTTAGTTGTACCGCTACGACTTCGGAACAGCTACAGGGTCCTTCCATCCAGTGGCTGTAATATTTTAGCTAATCCTTCAGGGGATAAAAATCTGAATAAAGGAAGAGGCTTACCCTAGGCATCTGTTTGGCCACTGCTAGAAACAGGATGCTGGACTTTTATGGCCCTTGGGTCTAATCCAGCAACCAAACTCTTGTTTTGTTCTTACAGATTTGCATCAATAATAATGGACCTGGTTTGCTAGAGACCTGTGCTACACCAAACTGCAGTCGTGCTAGAACCCTAAATTGGAGCCTTCTGACTGTCCTTTAACCCGTTTTTGTACAGGGAGGCGGAGGGGGGAGAGAGAGAGAGATCTGAAAACAATAACTCCAGCTTATTGACATGAACCGTCTGCCATTTCCTTGTGGGACCTTAGCTGATAAAAATCAGGAGGAAACTATTTTATATGCAATGCAAAGAATTTTAGCCTGTGGAGATCTCCCCCCCCCCCCCGCTTTTCTTCTGCAGTTCAACAGCAGTAAAGGTAGGGGCAACAACCAAGTAGGCTGTTAAAAAGTTGTGTTCTCTCCCATTTCCCCATTTCCTCGGTCCCTTGAGTCGTAATTAAAACTCCAGAAAGTGAGAAGCTGTTACAAATGCTAACATACCACTTGGCGCAAAACAGAATTGTGCATTTATCAACTTGTGTTTCGTATTTTATTTTATTTTTTATAGGCCTGGCTGAAATTTTATTTTGCAATTTAGTTTACAAAAGGCTTTTTCTGAATGTGGGGCTTTTATGGAGACCTGACAGTTGTGTGGTTATAATATTCGCAGAAACAAGTAACTTGTTCAGCAGTGGAACAATAATTATCTCCTACTGGGACAATTATGCCCTCTAATTATATGTGAACTTATTTCCCGGAGGCGAAAAAGCTCCCAAAATGCTCTTTTTTTCTGCTTGGCTTTCCTGGGCCGTCCTTTACATTCAGAGGAGGGCTTTGATTCATAGATGATCTCTAGGCTCTTGGCAGCTTCTAGCAAGCCTCTTAGTTTAGAATAAATAAGTTCAAACAGGCTTTTTGATTTGTTTGTCCCGATCTAGTGATTTCTTGTGGGCTGCTCCAATGTACCTTCATTCATTTCAACAGAGAAACCGGATTACCGGGCACATTCCTTCACAAGTGCAGATCTACTCACTCGGTTGAAATAAATGGAGCAGTTCATGGCTACAAAATGCCTCTGTCTGCGTCATCACACACCCCACATTTTACTCCATGATGAATGAAAGATAATGTTATCAATGCACATAACCCTCCGTGGGGTGATTCTACAATTCAGACCTACTGCAGTTACCGCTAGTCCATGAGTTTGTTTTATAAGGGCCAAAAAGCATACATGACATAGCAGTTCTATGATTTAACTACTGTAAATATATATATATATATATATATCGTAGTTTTCTGTGTATAAGACGAGGTTTATTTAGTCTAAAATAAAGTTAAAAATCAGGTGGCGTCTTATACACGGATAGTTGCATATTCAGGACGGGTGATTAGTTGCAGCTGCGAGCAGCAATTGGGTGGGTGGTTGATGGTTGCATCAAGGGCTGCTGTGGATTGGCTGCCGCTGCGGCAATTGTGCTCGCGGTTGGCGGCGAGCAGGCAGGTGCTAGTTTACTTCCGTGATGTGTGTGAGTGGCAGTGTCGGGTAAGTGATTTTCGGTGCCTTTCCCTCCTAAAAAAGCTCAACAAATCTGGGCAATCCTCCCCCCAAAAAGCTCAACAACTTTGGCAATCTCCCCCCGTTTTCTTAATTTGGGGTCCCCAAAAGTAGGGGCCGTCTTATACACGGGGCCATCTTATACACGGAAAGATACAGTATTAAAAATTCTACATCAGGCACCCCCAAACTTCGGCCCTCCAGATGTTTTGGACTACAATTCCCATCATCCCTGACCACTGGTCCTGTTAGCTAGGGATCATGGGAGTTGTAGGTCAAAACTTCTGGAGGGCCGCAGTTTGGGGATGCCTGTTCTACATTTTAAAAAAATAATCCAGGGTGTTCATGGTGGGAACTCTGCTTATGGGCATCTTTGGAATGTCGTTTCAAAGTGGCTACTAGAATCTAGTGCAGGCATCCCCAAACTTCGGCCCTCCAGATGTTTTGGACTACAATTCCCATCTTCCCCAACCACTGGACCTGTTAGCTAGGGATCATGGGAGTTGTAGGCCAAAACATCTGTAGGGCCGCAGTTTGGGGATGCCTGATCTAGTGCATGCGTAGGCAAACTACGGCCCGCGGAGTGGATCCGGCCCAATCGCCTTCTAAATCCGGCCCACGGAAGGCCCGGGAATCAGTGTGTTTTTACATGAGTAGAATGTGTGCTTTTATTTAAAATGCATCTCTGGGTTCTTTGTGGGGTATAGGAATTCTTTCATCCCCCCCAAAAAAAAATATAGTCCAGCCCCTGACAATGTCTGAGGGACAGTGGACCGGCCCCCTGCTGAAAAAGTTTGCTGACCCCTGATCTAGTTCATGCCTGGTTCTAGTTTGGTTCATCTGTGGTACCTTACACCTTTCCTTCTCACTCCATAAAGGGTACTGGCACTTATATTGACATCCCACCAACCGAGTCAGCAAAGCAAACAGCCTTGCCAATTTTGTTGGCATATGTGTGCATCAGCTTCTATTTTTATGTACCCTTAATCCATATTTAAAACCTGACTGAGGCTATCCCTTACAAGGGTGTGCGGTACCGTGTGGGGTGTGTAGCAATAGTCCCAGAGGATGAACTGTAAAGGTGCCAGAGATTACCTCTGATTTCTTGTTTTCCTAAATATGCAACAATACTGTGAGAGCTTCATGCAGACACAACAAGGAAAAGGTTAGGTTTAGTCTTAAAGCGCCATCCTACACATGTCTTCTCAGAAAAGAACCCCGTTCAGTTTAATGGGGGCTTTCTTCCAGATAAGTAGGTGTATTGGGTTGAACACATGAAAATGGTAAGCAAACCAATAACAAATGGCAGAAAGCAAATTTAATAAGGGAATTACCGCAACCCACAGACATGTGACACAAAGATTTGTTCCTGCCGTCCTTGATAAATTGCTCAATATGCATACAGTCATACCTCGGTTTAAGTACACTTCGGTTTGAGTACTTTCAGTTTAAGTACTCTGCGGACCCATCTGGAACGGATTAATCCACTTTCCATTACTTTCAATGGGAAAGTTCGCTTCAGGTTAAGTACGCTTCAGTTTAAGTACAGACTTCCGGAACCAATTGTGTACTTAAACCGAGGTACCACTGTATTTTTCTGTGTATAAGACGCCCCCATGTATAAGACGACCCCAATTTTTTTGAATCCCAAATTAAGAAATAAATATTTATTGAGTTGTTTAGCATGGGGGGGGGCAGGTTGCCCTTCAGTTGGTGAGCTTTTTGGAGAGAAGTTACAAATTTACAGAAGTCATCCCGGTTTCTGATTTGATCCCAGAATGTCCTGCTTTTCCTTATTTTCATCTGAGAAATTTTGGAGGGTATGGAGTTATCTGCCTCCCCCAAGCCACCTGAAGGCAGCCCTGTATAGGGAAGTTTTTTAATGTTTAATGTCTTATTATGTTTTTATATGTGTTGGAAGCCACCCAGTCAGATTGGCAGGGTATAAATAGTTTAATAATAATGATAATAATAATTTTATTATTATTCTTTATTTATTGAATTTATATACTGCCCTATTCCTAGAGGAATAATAATAATAATAATAATAATAATAATAATAATAATAATAATAATAATGGAACAGGATGCCCCTATTTTCCTCAGAGAAATGTTGGAGGGTATGTAATGTATGTTTATTAATGAATAAGTATGATATGTCATACAATTAACAGACAGAGCCCAGGAAACAGAACTTTCTCAGTGTGATCCTAGTCCATGAAGTGACTGAACTGATTGGGTATATCAAGATGTGGGGTATACAGGTAGTACTTTGAAACCTATTCGCCAATACCAACAGCTTGAGCTATTTCATTTAATTGAAGCACTTATCACTTCTTGATTTGTGGAACTAGTTAGATACCTTATTTGGAGAACACCCACAGTTCTTTCACTGAACACCTTATTTAGAAAACACTCAGCATCCTCATATATCTATGACTCATGCTGTATTCATTCTGCTTCCTCTTAACTATAGGCTATATTCAAATAAAGGCTAATGCCGCAATCCTAAACATACTTTCTTGGAATTGCATTTATTGAATCCGACAGGACTGACTTTTGAGGAAACACGGTCAGAACGGGGTTTAAGAAAGTCTAGAATATTATACCCATGTCAACAGAGAACGTAACAAATCAAGACACTTAGGGGGAAACCCGAAAAGGTCACAGAGTCTGCCCAGTCTTTGATCACTAGGGCATTGGCTGCATCCCAGAGAAAGCAGAGAGAGGATATGATCCTGTTCCGCATTGTGGGAGATATGCTCACTATCTCCACAGGGTTTCATGGTGGCATACCGTCTGACCAGGGCAATCTTGGAATTGAATGCGCCCTGTTCCCAAAAACAGTATACAGCGGAGAGACTTCTTAAAAGTTGTTTCCTGTTCTAAGCAACCAAAGCAACATTCCTTGAAGTGGTTATACATGGGACAAAGGGCAAATGGAAGAAACCAACTTTGTACCAATGTTTAAAAAAGAGGAGAAAGAAAACTGAGATCTACGTGTATAGGGCAATATACAAATTTAATACATAATAATAAAAATAAAACATCTCAACTGCAGAAAAAAATGTAAAGGATTCAGCCCAACATGCTTCAAGAGTACACTCTACCAGGAACTCTGATAGAGAGTAGAGCGGACTGACTTGGTAGCAGAGCACGTAGAAAATATACAGATTTTTGCTTTGCTACAGAAAGAGTGCTTTCCCTGGTGAGGTGTGTGCTTGCAACACTTAGAGCACTTTACAGTGTTCTCATCTCTTGTACATGGAATGAACAGAGCAAGTCACAAGCCATTTGCAGCCTTCAGCCCTTCAGTGAATACGTGGAAGAGGACAAAATTGAGCATGTGCATGTTGTGTCCTGTGCAAACTGCCATCCATCAGCTCTGCTCAGACTTTCGGATTAATAATAATCATTCTTTTTATTCTTTATTTTTTATACCCCGCCCATCTGGCTGAGTTTCCCCAGCCACTCTGGGCGGCTTCCAACAAATGATTAAAAATACATTAAAACATCAGTCATTAAAAACTTCGCTAAACAGGGCTGCCTTCAGATGTCTTCTAAATGTCAGATAGTTGTTTATTTCTTTGACATCTGATGGGAGGGCATTCCACAGGGCGGGTGCCACTACCGAGAAGGCCCTCTGCCTGGTTCCCTGTAACCTCACTTCTCGCAGGGAGGGAACCGCCAGAAGGTCCAAACGATGGGGGTGGAGACGCTCCTTCAGGTATCCTGGGCCAAGGCCGTTTAGGGCTATAAACGTCAGCAACCAACACTTTGAATTGTGCTCGAAAACGTACTGGAAGCCAATGTAGGTCTTTCAGGACCGGTGTTACATGGTCTCGGCAGCCACTCCCAGTCACCAGTCTAGCTGCCGCATTCTGGATTAGTTGTAGTTTCCATGTCACCTTCAAAGGTAGCCCCACGTAGAGCATGTTGCAGTAGTCCAAGTGGGAGATAACTAGAGCATGCACCACTCTGGCGAGACAGTTCGCAGGCAAGTAGGGTCTCATCCTGCGTACCAGATGGAGCTGGTAGACAGCTGCCCTGGACACAGAAAACACAGAGCAGGGACAGCACAGCAGGTGTTATTTTGTATCACATCCTCCACATATTTACTGGAGGCCTGAATAGTGCTACACTAGTATAGTGTTTGGGTGAAGCCACACACACAAAAATTCAGGTACACTTCCTAGCAGACAAAAATGCTTCTAGCCAGTTCTCACACAATCCAGCCTGCCCTCAAAACAGCTTGTTCTTGCCTGTTCCCTGCTAGCCCATAATTTTGTAGGCATTCAGCTAGCTGCATTAAGTCAGCCTCTATGGTCTCCTGGGAATTAGCTGCTATTTCAAATCAAGACAAAAGTAATGTGTGTCACATAAAGGTATTTTCTGTTCTGAGACCTTTTGTTGTCGTTGTTGTTGCCAGAAAGGTCAGACCACCAACACAAAAACACTTAAAAAAATAAAAAATACTGCTGCCAATCAAAGTTCTCCTTCCCAATTTGGACATGCATTTATATAGCTTTGCGGTCAAGCCAGCCGATTCAAGCCAAGGGGAAGTTGGAAAGTCTAGGTGACACTGTCCTGCCACAGATATCATAGCTTGTATAGCTGCTGTCACCCCAAATATATACTGCAGACTTTGTCACTGCTTTCCAAAGTCACTGAAAATAACTGGCTGTGCCAAGCAAAGTAAATGCAATATTCATTTTCCGCTTTCTGCCGCAATGAAGATAATTATCTTCAAAACAGCTTTGATCATGAGAACCACAAGTAAATGTTTAAAATTTAGTTAATCCTTTTAAACACATTTGAGCGATTAAGAAGTGCCATTAGATTTAGGGTATTACTATTCGTTTTTTAAAATATTAATTTTATCAATGAACTAAAAGGATGTCTGAAGAACTCTACAAATAACTAAGCCAAATATAGCTAATAACAAGTATGTACCTCGGGTTACAGATGCTTCAGGTTACAGATGCTTCAGGTTACAGACTCCGCTAACCCATAAATAATACCTCGGGTTAAGAACTTTGCTTCAGGATGAGAACAGAAATTGTGCTCCGGCGGCACGGCAGCAGCGGGAGGGCCCATTAGCTAAAGTGGTACCTCAGGTTAAGAATAGTTTCAGGTTAAGAACGGACCTCCAGAACAAATTATGTTCTTAACCCGAGGTACCACTGTACAAGTAGAACACCAAAAAGGTCAGTTGCCAACTGCTCTGTTGTTGGGTAAATACAATTTTTGAAAACACACCAAGTTTCCCTCCTGTTGAAATGAAGGAGGATATGCGTTTAAGGCTCTTCAGTAATAATTTTATTTTGCCCCAAAGTCATCATCAGGCAATTATGTGGAAAAGTGTGCATGCACACGAAAGCTCATACCAAAAACAAACTTAGCTGGTCTCTAAGGTGCTACTGGAAGGATTTTTTCAAAAAAAATCCCCTATTCATGTACAGCAACTAAGGAAGACACTTAAAAAATACCTTCTCTATAAAAATTGTATATCCTACAGCCAGATGGGCGGGGTATAAATAATAAATTATTATTGTTATTGTTACTATTATTACTACTACTACTACTACTATTATTATTTGCGGCCCAAAAAAACTCTTGAAATTTGTTAAAATTTGTCTAAACACAAGAGGAAGGAGAAATTAGGCAGCACTTGCATTTCTGCTTTTTATATTATGAGTTCAACGATATACTCAGTCTAATAGAACAGTCTAATGCTAATCCTTTAAATAAATGGGAACTCTGCAATGAGAAATAAATTAGTATGTTGCAAGAGCTATACCAATATTAGCCCAAGCATCACAACTTTTAAGCAGATTTAGCCACACTCATTTCATGCATATACTGTATATGGCACATCCATCCACAGAGGGAATAAATGTTTTTACAGTAATTATCTCTGCCCTCTCACACAAACACACACAATACACTCACTCATCCCTGCACACCTATCAGGGATGCTACATGATTTATATCTCCAACATATTTTTCAGTCATTTATTAATAGATGCTTGTACCCAAGACATGTGTTTTCTGCATAGTGTTTGGTTGGCTAATAACAATTCAAAGTATCTTTAATTTCACATACAAAGACACATCTCTTTGTGTCTATTTTCAGGTTGTTAACAATGATCCAAACATAAGCAATAAATAAAGCAAGGCAATATAAAACTATAAATATAAAATATAAAATATATATAAAATATAAAATATAAAAATATAAAACTATAAAGCAAGGCAAGCAAAACCTACTGAAGAATGTATATAGGGGGGGGGGTGTTATTGCTGCATAATGGATTTCTTTCATTCCCCTCCTATTTAAAATTGGAAGTAATCAATGCAGGTGTTCACAGGACAGTCATCTCTTTCATTTTAATCATTGTACCAAACTGAAATACTCTGAACATTATTATGTTTTTGATTTCTGTATCACTCTTGATTGAGGAAAATACATTGGCTTAATTGACATCCTGTTATTGGAAACTGCTGTGCCTAATTTATTGCGAATAACAACAGGATCATGGCTTGGGATACATTCCAATACTGCATTATAATCTGTACCATACTTGTGTTGCCCAGAATCTGAATGATTTCCTCTCTTTATGAATAGTTACAGGTAGGTAGCCGTCCGAGTCGAAACAAAATAAAAAAAATTCCTTCAGTAGCACCTTAAAGACCAACTAAGTTTTTATTTTGGTATGAGCTTTCCTGTGCATTTTATTTTCTCTCTTTATGAAGTTATGGTTGCTGTTTTCTTTCATCCCCTCCCCCCAATGCATATTAACATAAATCATAAAACAGTGATGTAGTAAGTAGAAGTAGTGTGAGCAGTATTTATTTATTTATTTATTTGCTTGCGTGTTTACAAATATTTCTATACCACTTTCTTTTTTAAAAAAAAAAATCAAGGTGGTGAACAGCATAGCAGTACAGTAGTAACTTGCAAACAGTATCCCTTGGCAGGAATAGTACAGGATCTGTACCTAAGAACAGCTGCCCCTGGCATGACATTCTATGATTAAACACTGCAGTTAGGGCAGTCATGCTGCAACAAGGTACTAGAGCGAGGGGCAACAGGGCAGTGGAAAGACCAGTCACTTTTTCCAGTGTTCCCAGTATTGTGCAAACTGGAATCCCGAATCTCAGAGCGTGTGCAACCAGCTCTAATAGTGGCAGATGCAGGAGCCATATGAAATATGACATGCCCCACCCCCTTGTATACCTCCTTTCAGTAAATACTAGTGTGCAGACTCTGAATATTGTTTTAAGGAGATGTAACTTGTTTTAAGTGAAGGTCATGCTTCTTTTGCCCATTCTGCTTTCTTACAAACTCAGATGGCATTGGGGATTTTCTTTTTCCTGACCTGCTGCTGCTGCTTCAGCAACATTTCCCTTTGTTCTTGAAAGGGTGTATTCTCTGTGCGATTCCATCCAGTCAGAAATCACAGAATTATGACATCAGATTTGGCTGTGTGACAGCGGCAGAGAGGGCAAACAAAGCTTGCTCCCTGACCCTTGGTCTGATATTTGGAAGAGAAAGGGCACCAACAGAACTGGTTGGCATTCCCTGCCTTGCCATGTTATACTGGCAGTTTCAGAGCTAATTCCTCAGCGGACCTATGGAGCTCTGCCTTCTCTGTCTGGTTCCCCCTGCCTTTCCTGGCCATTATTATCTTTCCTACAACCACAAAACCCTTTCAGAAAAGGCAGAGGCCACAAAAGTCACATATTAGACCAGGGGTCAGCAAGCTTTTTCAGCAGGGGGTCGGCCCACTTTTCCTCAGACCTTGTGGGGGGCTGGACTATATTTTGGGGGGGGGAGTGAACGAATTCCTATGCCCCACAAATTATCCGGAGATGCATTTTAAATAAAAGTACAGTCATACCTTGGTTTAACTACGCTTTGGTTTGAGTACTTTCAGTTTAAGTACTTTCAATGGGAAAGTTCGCTTCAGGTTAAGTACGGACTTCCAGAACCAATTACACTCATACTTTGGGTTAAGTACGCTTCAGGTTGAGTACTCTGCGGACCCATCTGGAACGGATTAATCCACTTTCCGTTACTTTCAATGGGAAAGTTCGCTTCAGGTTAAGTACGCTTCAGGTTAAGTACAAACTTCCAGAACCAATTGTGTACCGGTACTTAAACCGAGGTACCACTGTACATTCTACTCATGTAAAAACACCAGGCAGACCCCACAAATAACCCAGAGATGCATTTTAAATAAAAGGACACGTTCTACTCATGTAAAAACACGCTGATTCCCAGACTGTCCATGGGCCGGATTTAGAAGGCGATTGGGCCAGATCCGGCCCCCGGGCCTTAGTTTGCCTACCCATGTATTAGACTGAGGAGTATATGATGTATCTCTGCATGGTGACACACTGCGTTATCATGGGGAGATCCAACACAGGAGAGGTTTCCCATCCTTCTGGCACCACGGCACAAAGGCTTGCAGTAAAGTTTTTTGGGTTTTTTCTGGGGGCAGGTGCCTATTGAGCTCCTTGCCTGGAGTGCTAATACGACTCTATGCCGAGGGCACAAGGAATCCTAGGTAAGCCTATGCGAAAAGGCTTTAATTTTGAAGTTCAGCTGTTCAGGAGAGGCAGGTGGTGATTAGAATCAACACCCCTATTTTTCTCTTTATGCTAAACAACCTATCACCAAGTTTCTTAAGTCACCTTTTGCCATTACATGCTGTATAATTAGTTGGTTCCTGTGTAGCATAGGAACCAACTCCTAGAGGCCGTGGGTTCCCTTGCCCCCCCAATTTGATGGGTCCTAGTCCCCCCCCCAGTTGGTGGGCATTGCCATTCAAATGGTGTGCATGTGCTGTGTCATGTGATCAATTATGTGCAGTGGGGCTTACCCCCCCCCCAAATTTCATTCAAGTTGGCACCTCTGCTGTGTAGCATTTGCTGTATCTTCATTTTTGAATTTTTCATACATTTTTGAGCTAATGCATACCTGTGCGAATAAAAAATACCATGTAGCTGGGCTGGACATTACAGGATTATAATGGAAAAATGTAGGGCTATATTAAGCAATGGGATGTTGGTGGTGCTGTGGGTTAAACCACAGAGCCTAGGGCTTGCTGATCAGAAGGTCAGTGGTTCGAATCCCCGTGACGGGGTGAGCTCCTGTTGTTAGGTCCTTGCTCCTGCCACCTAGCAGTTCGAAAGCACGTCAAAGTGCAAGTAGATAAATACTGTGCTGCTCTGGTTCGCCAGAAACGGCTTAGTCATGCTGGCCACATGACCCGGAAGCTGTACGCCGGCTCCCTCAGCCACTAAACCGAGATGAGCGCCGCAACCCCAGAGTCGTCCGCGACTGGACCTAATGGTCAGGGGTACCTTTACCTTTATATTAAGCAATATGTGGAACTGTAGCAGTAAAGCTGTTTCTAGCTGATTGTGGCAGAGCAATCTCTCCGTGGTGCTAATGGACTCTAGTCTGACATGCCAACGTTCTTAGAATGCAGCATATCAACACAGGTTGACTGGAAATAATGTGCCACATTTTGCCTTTTAAAAAGTAGTGTTCTCAGTAACTGCTAGGCAACTTGCTGCTTGACAACTCAGACATTTCCCCCCATGCATTGTGGCAGGAGATGCCTAGCACCAGGTTTCATTAAGAAACTGAGTGTCAAGTGCAACCCAGCTGATCAATAACTAAATAGCTGGGGGGAAAGGGTTTCTTTCACGACTGTACCAGCATGCTGCCTTTAACACATGGGTCTGGCCTTCTTAATTTTTATTTTTAAATTAATTCCATAAAATTCATTCCCATTACCCCCCCCCCCCGCTGTAATGTAATGTAATGTAGCTGAACCAATCAGCCATTCAAAACCGCCTGATTAGATGCACACTGACATTGCTTGTTAATGGAGTCATAAAAGTCGAGAGGTAAAATATTCTGGGAGGATGTTTTTATTACTTTATTGTCTTTGTCAGTCTCATTGTTTGCACAATGCTGAATGAATACTGATTGTGCAAAATGATCAGCCACTAGTTATAATTTCCGGACTGTTTACTGAGCAGGTATAATAGCCTGGCTTAAAGCCCTGGGATGCTTTTAAATCACTTGTTGCTGACATAATTCACTCTGCACCTATCGCCTCTTCAATGAATAGACAACAAGTAAGCTGCATGTCATAGACAGATTGAGCACTGGCTGTAATTACTGCTAATGAAATCAAACAAGGAGCTGCTGATTTTTTCTGGCTCAGCAGCATTTTTGCAGGCAGTTGTCCAACCACACACTTCCTAGTACCAAGAGATATTGCTTATCTCAGGAGCTGGTATTCCAGAAGCAAACCCCGATTTCAGCAGCACCAGAGCACACACAGCCATGCATACAGCAGAGTGATAATAAATGGACACCGCTTAGCTGTTTGCCAATTTTAAGAAATGAATGGGGCGGTGAGGGCCGACTGAAACTGTGCCTCTTCCCGTAGCTTTCGCTTTGCTCGCATCTCCCTTTTTTATATATTAAAGGCTGTGTTCTGGCGTTCACCAGGAAAATCGTGCCTGCACTAATTCACAAAAATGTATGAGATGGTATCAAGTAGACAGCTAGATGAAATCTGCCCCCTTCAGCCACACTAGCAGTTCTTAGTGTTCCCAGGAGTGCACAGACTGTGTTTCTCAGGCTCCAGGCTGATTAATACAAAAGGTAATGGCAAGGCCATATTGAACTTGTGGTTTGGGGTGATGAGGGATTAAGAGAAGAGGCCGACAGCTGCCTTGCGACTGGGAGTTTAAAGGGGCACAGATACAAATCCACTTGTAGGAGAATACTTACTTTAGGCAAAACGTATTGAAGTAATGACATCTTCTGATCTCCTTTGTCGTTCCTGGACTTATTTCATGCATTCACATTTCTGTGTTTTTATGTAACGTGTTCTTTGTGTGAAACACAAAATAAGAAAATAAAGCTAAAATTCCGGGGGGGGGGGTACAATATAATCTCTCTCTCCCCCCCTTAATGTTTTGAACTTTCAAAGAAGAAATTATTATTATTTAGCACTGGCGCATGTTCTTTACAAGAGAGTGACTGCACAAAAGGCCTTATGTTCTAAGCAGTTTGTAATAAAGAGCATGCAGGACTCAACAGCACTGACGCCCGTGCTGTTAAAAAAGATGACAAAATTGTATGCACATAAGATGTTTAATATGTCTGTACATTTTTTTTCTTTGAAAAAAGGAAGGAAGGAAGGAAGGAAGGAAGGAAGGAAGGAAGGAAGGAAGGAAGGAAGGAAGGAAGGAAGGAAGGAAGGAAGGAAGGAAGGAAACCTGTCCTGGAGTTGAAGAGTAGTGGCATGTGTTACTTCTTAAACCAAAAATGCCCATCCATTTCAACGAGAGAGAAAGCACCCACTTAAAAGAATTACCTCTTTTAGAATACAATTTCCCCCCAGCTTGTAATGTTCTGATATGTTGTGAATTGAGCCTCAGAAGTTGTTTCCAATGTCAAATCAGAGTCTGCAAATGGTCAGATTGGCCAGGCACCTTTGTAAGCAAATGCATAAAAGTTGTTTAATATTGGCCATTACCTCAACTCAAACTCCAATTAATTTTCAGATTAATCACTGAAATGACAAAGCCAGCTGCTTTTAGGCACATGCACAGGGGTTTCTTGCTCTCAGTTAAGTTTTCACTGAACATTACGAGCTGCATCACAAGGCTTGGTGAATATCTTCTC
Organism: Zootoca vivipara; assembly: GCF_963506605.1. Taxonomy (NCBI): domain Eukaryota; kingdom Metazoa; phylum Chordata; class Lepidosauria; order Squamata; family Lacertidae; genus Zootoca; species Zootoca vivipara. The sequence continues at coordinate 22,050,823 of NC_083287.1, read as the reverse complement.
TTTCAGATACCAACCCCTTCAGTTTTTTCTTTCTTGGAAAACATTGTATATGGATATTGTTGCGAAGCAAATCTCTCTTGTTTGCTTTGGTGGGAGGGAGGTTGAATTTCCAAGTGACTCAGCACTATGGCTTTAGCTGAGATTCCTGCACTGCAGGGGGTTGGGCTAGATGACCCTCAGGATCCCACCCAACTCTACAATGCTATGATTCTATGGCTGTTGCTGGGAATATTGTTAGGCGCATGCACATCAGCACGGATGCTCCAATACCACAAGCCGAGAGATGACTCTTGGGAAATGAGTTCAGCGAGATTTGCTTCCAAATAAGTGTGCATTTTCGATCCTGTCATGTGCCAAAGGCTCGGTGCTGAGTTAACACAACTGACCCACCCTTTGGCCTGGGTTCTGCAGTGAATTTCTCTGTTTTGCCAGTGGCAAAACAAATCACTGTAAAACAATTCTATGTAGCTCAGATTTTTTAGTCCACGGTTTGTCTGCTTGTTAGTCTTCCTCTCATGAATTTCCTTGTGATGCATTCTGTAGGTTTCCATGGTCCACTTTTTTCTGTGTGTTGAAGGCTACAAATGTTTAATCCCATAATTGTGTGTACAAGTAATTGTGTGAACAATATTTGCAAGCAACATGTTGTTGTTGTTTAGTTGTTTAGTCGTGTCCGACTCTTTGTGACCCCATGGACCAGAGCACGCCAGGCACTCCTGTCTTGCACTGCCTCCCGCAGTTTGGTCAAACTCATGTCCGAGAGCTTCGAGAACATTGTCCAACCACCTCATCCTCTGTCGTCCCCTTCTCCTTGTGCCCTCAATCTTTCCCAACATCAGGGTCTTTCCCAGGGAGTCTTCTCTTCTCATGAGGTAGCCAAAGTATTGGAGCCTCAGCTTCACGATCTGTCCTTCCAGTGAGCACTCAGGGCTGATTTCCATAAGAATGGATAGGTTTGATCTTCTTGCAGTCCATGGGACTCTCAAGAGTCTCCTCCAGCACTGTAATTGAAAAGCATACAAGCAACATAGGCGCATATACAGTGGTACCTTGCAAGACAAATGCCCTGCAAGATGAATTTTTCACAAGATGAATGCGTCTTGCGATCTGATGGTGACTCGCAAGACGGATTCGTTTTGCGAAAAATTCGTCTTGCGAATCGCGGTTTCCTATAGGAATGCATTGAAATTTAATTAATGCATTCCTATGGGCAAAAAAAGAAATTTCAATGCATTCCTATGGGAAACCGCAATTTGCAAGATGAATTTTTCGCAAAACGAATTGACTCGCAGAACGAATTAAATTCATCTTGCGCGGCACCACTGTAAATGGATACCAAACCAAGTCATTACCGGTATTTCAAATTGGATGCTGAACACCACTTCTTCTTCTTCTTCTTCTTCTTCTTCTTCTTCTTCTTCTTCTTCTTCTTCTTCTTCTTCTTCTTCTTCTTCTTCTTCTTCCAGTCATATCTCGGTCTAAGAACAGTCCTGTTAACAAATGATTCGGGAAACACACTCCGCAAAACCGGAAGTAGGAGTTCTGGCTAGCGAACTTTGGCCCAGAAGACGAATGGAAGCCGCCCGGTGGAAGGGCACCGGTGGCGGGAAGCCTCATTGGGGAAAGCATGCCTTGGTTTAAGAATGTTTTCGGTGTAAGAACGGACTTCCGGAATGAATTAAGTTCGTAAACGGAGGTACCACTGTATTATTATTATTATTGCCAAATAATAGAATACAAGCTCTCCCCCTTTTTCCTTTGCATTAGGGATTGTATGTTTCCCATAGGATGTAGGAAATCACTTACCGTAGAGCTCGTAAAAGAAACTGAATACAATTCTTTACTGAAGCCTTCACAAAAGGGAGAAACTATTTGTGCCCCCCTCTGAGGCTTTTCTTCGCAATAATGAATGCTTGATTTATTTATTTTATCATCAATTATGCTGATAGGAATGTAATGATGCATTGTGCTTTCTTCTGCAGGCCTGGATCATCTATAACATCTTTTCTCCCCGCTTTCAAATATGTTAGCTGTTTTATGTTCCACGACCTACAATGCGAGGCCTAAACCCAGTAGTGTAATATATGACTTTGCTAAGCACGAGACTATAATAGGAAATAAATTAGATTGAAAAGAAGACTGTGAGAGGCAAATGATAGCTGCTTCCCTTGAAGCAACAAGGAAAAACAGCCAGCTGTGACGGAAGCTGACATGTTGTACTAAGGCAGAAACACAATATAATAGGGAAATGTGGTTCTTTGTTCAGATCCGTTTCCTATTAACACTTATAATGTTGCGCTTGTGCATGCCAGTCCCCGAGGACAATTTCGTTGGCTTTAAATGAATAACAGTGGAATACATAAAACTGCTGGGTTAAAAAGGAAGGGAAACCTAGCCTCTTTATTTCATGAATCACAGAGGTAACGTAAGTGCAGTGTCGCTGAGGATCGGCCATGAACACGGCTTTTACGAGATGAGGGCTTGTGCAGAATTCAGGAAGTTTGCTTCCAGCCTCTCCAATAGTTAAGGAGTTGGAAAGCGATCTAGAGTATGCAGCTTGATCCTGTGAATATTTACCTGAAGTTAGGTCCCAGCGAATATTTACTTGAAACTAGGCCCCTTTGATTTCAGTGGAATTTATCTCCCAACGAACTGAAGGCCAGTCTAAGAAAGAGAGAAAGAAAATACACTTTGATAATATGGCGAAACTGAGAGATGCAACTTTCCCCCAAAGTATGCCTGGTGGAGATAGCCCTTCCCCTGCGGGTTATCTCTCCCTCCTTGACTCTGCCTCCTGTCTATTGAAAACTAATTAGAAAACAGTCACATAAACTAGGCATCCACAGATAACAGCAGCATAAGCAGAGATACAGGTCTTGTTGTGAGGCATACGAGCCTATCACACCGATGGAGCTTCTTTTGACAAATAAATGCTGCACATATTAGCAGAGGGAAGCTTATCAAGCAGGAAGGCTAATAACAACCACTTAAAATAATTTGTGAGCTGGCCCTTGGGGGCATATGTTGGTTTTATATTTTTCTCCCCTTATTGAGGGTTTTAAAACCCCTAATTTGAAGGCACCAGTGCAAAATGAAACAAGGGATGGAATGAAATATGAATGAAAGACCTACTGCACTTTTGCAAACTTGATGTGCAGGCCATAACCTTTTAGGTAATGGCTTATTTGATCATGGATACACAGCATTATATATTTCATATTGGAGTGTCCAGACAGAATTAAGTTGTCCAGGTGGTATTCTGCATTTATTGCTAGCACATTTCATGCCGTCCTGCATTTTCTTGGAGGTTTCTTTGTGGCCCTCTTCTGTGCTATAAATGAGATCTAATTTATTAGATAACAGTGCCTTTGTGGTACCCATATATTGATAGTCAGGAAATATGACAATTGTTCAGGACATTATTCTGGATGTTACTCTTAGGCAGATGCAAAGCTTGCTTTCGGAATAAATTTCTACATTTTGTGTTTAAGAAATGGCACTTGGAAGAAATAATCTGCTTCTAAAATCTCACTGCACTGAGTAAATCCATATTATGAGGGGTGGCAACTAAGAAAGAAGGGAAGAACAAGTGGTAGGTTTCACAAAACAATGTAAGGTTAGTGTGTAACTATAAGCTAGAGATTTTATTGGTGCTTTTATTGGTCTCATGAAACTACTCAGTTCGTACTTCCTTCCAAATGATTACTATTAAACTGTTATTCATTTCTCTTTCCCTGCCCCCAGCTCTTCTGTTTCTCTAGCAGAGTTTTGCATAAGCATATGAAATAAGTTTGCATAGTGACTTCTAGGTGTCCCTGGTTTTTATGTGAGATATAATCAAGGTTTTCCTTGAGTTTGGGGAAACGATCTGTTTCAAAGAAGCAGGTTTATTTTAAATCCAGAATGGCACGGAGGGACTATAAAAGATTGACATACAAGGCCATTCAAAATGAGGGAGAGTGTGCCTTGTTAACAAAACAGGCAGTGCTGTGTTGTTGAGGACTGTCGAGCAAAGGAAGATGGAACATAGCAGAAGATCAAACAGCTGAAGAATATCTATGCTGGTAAAATATTCTCCCCTGATATCCTAGAACTTACATTAATAATGAGCATACTGAAAGAAAGACAGAACCTGGTTAAGTATTGTGTCAGGGGCATCTGTTATCTAAGGCTATTAAATACTACAACACTCGGAACACATCTATGGTGTCACTGCCATAGCTATGAGCCAGACAACTAGGCTTTTACTTGAAAGGAAAAACAGTATGAAAGACAATTCAGACAAAGCACTTTAGATGAAAGTGAGGTTTCTATAAGTGAGATCTGTGAGCCACCTATGTTGACCTCTTCCATTGGAAAATTAATTTTGATGCTGCAAAAGTGATAGCAAATCATCGTTGATCCAGCATGAAGGATTGAGAAGTGCTTGTGCTAAAGCGTATTGGAAAGCTCTGCTTAAAACATTAAAAAGAAAGACTTGTAGGAACATCCATCTCCCGCCCTTCCTTCCTCCAAACATTTACAGATCCAGATTGCTGTGAAAACACAGCAGCATGAACATAGTTTTTCAAGGACTATAGTCCTGGGTGGCTAAAAAAAGGGGAAATGCCAGTTTTCCCAATGCTAATGTTCTATGGTTAATACTTAGTTCTATGGTTAATACGTAATACTCTGGATAATATTTACTACTGAATAAGACCCTGGAGAGCCACTGCCAGTCATAGTATCAGTACTGGGATAGATGGACAAATACTAGTATAGTTTGGAAAAGAGTTAACTGGCAGCTTCGTAAAATACAGTCATACCTCGGTTTAAGTACGCTTCAGTTTGAGTACTTTCAGTTTAAGTACTCCACGGACCCGTCTGGAACGGATTAATCCACTTTCCATTACTTTCAATGGGAAAGTTCGCTTCAGGTTAAGTACGCTTCAGGTTAAGTACAGACTTCCGGAACCATTTGTATACTTAAACTGAGGTACCACTGTACACTATTTGTAAGAAGAGAAGCACTGGGACTCAGGTTGAAGCTTCTGAGCAGGAAGACTTTCACCCTGGTGTGTGTGAGGGGGCTAGTTGTCACTATTCAGTGCTGATAAGACACCACCCACGTGCTTAAAGGTAAACCAGAGCAGCACACGGAAACACCGTTTACCTTCCCGCTGTAGCAGTACCTATTTATCTACATGCACTTTGACGTGCTTTCAAAGTGCTAGGTTGGCAGGAGCAGGGACAGCAATGGGAGCTCACCCCATTGCGGGGATTCGAACCGCCGACCTTCTGATCGGCAAGCTCTAGGCTCTGTGGTTTAACCCACAGCGCCACCCGCGTCCCATCCACATGCTTACTGTTCCTTATTAATGGTTTATTTTTGTGCTGTGATAACAACAAACCACCCTCAGTCACCACCAGCATCATCATCATCATCGTCATCATATTTATTGAATGGATGCCCTGCACTTATCATTCCAAGATTGTACAAGGCAGCCATCTGTAAGCACCAAAAAAAGTCAATACGATGCAACAGCCCAATTTAAAATAGCAAATAAACATTTTCATATTGCAAAACCAAATAGAAGTGATAATGCAACTGAATTATTTATAGCCTACTAAGCTACTGAAAAGTATCTAAAAGCTTTCCTAAACAATAAGAGTAATAACTTGGGGAAAAAGTTTTGCACTTCTTTTGGAACAGAAGATTTACAGGGTAATAATGTTCAGTAGGCGTGTTTCCTTGCGTAATGCATCCGTAAGAACACGTCCTGTGACAAAAAAGACCCTGTTGCGTTTTTCTCAATTTCCACATAGCTTCAGTGCAGCCATTACAATTTTGAGGTATGCGTGGGCTCATATTCATAATACTCAGTAATCAATAAGGCATGTGCTTCAAAATTACTCTAATTTACCTCTTGTTTTTAGTAGGCAGCCCTATGTCACTGTAATACTGAGCAAGATGGAATACCTGTAATGTTAAGGGTTTTTTTTATTAAAAAAAAATCAAAACACGGAATCCCTGTATCTATCTGTATTCTCATAATTTGGCTTTAGCACTGAATGGAAGGGAATTCTGCTGCCTGTTGACTCACCAAAAGCTCTTCATGCAGCACCCTTGGATTTTTTTGGTGGTCTTCCATGTCGGTATTAAAGAGGCACAACCCTGTTTATTTTTGAACACCAGACCAGATTTCAGACTAAGGCTGGTGTGGCTACAAGTCATATTACTCACTGGGGATATTTAGTCATATCTCTTGTGAATGGAGCCCATTAAAATAGCTTAAGCAAGTTCAGAATGTTTTGACTTTCAGATTATTTGAACCTCATTTGAGAGTAAAAACTGGAGGGAAAGGTGAGACTCCAAAATTCAGAGAACTGGAAGAAAGCCTGTCTCTTATTATTCAGCTCTAAAGGTAGAGAAGTAGCATCTGCCCTGAGACTTCACTTCCTTAAGGGATTACCTCCTTAAAAGCATCTGTGGGCAATCCAGAGACTGCCATCTATAGAGCACTGAACAAAACTCCCACTGTGTGTCTCTAGGTAAAGTTGAATCTATGTCCCGTTCCATTTGTGGTGTCACAAAATTCCTGAGTAAAGCTGGCTAATGGGAACCAGGTAGAAAATTCCTACACCTGCAACATGATGCAGAAAAGTAAAATGGTTTAACTAACCACAACAGCAACTGAGTTTGGATGACCTCTCCTATTCTTGCCTCAACTTAACTTGGAATTTATTTTTAATTAAAAAAAATAACAACAATCGGACTAGAGGAAATAATTTATCTCAGTCAATCCAGTAGTTTAAGGAGAGAAATGCCTCTCTAAAACATATATTCCATTTGTGCTCCAAAGTGATACAGTCCTAGGAGGACAGTATCACAACAAAATTAATATGGGGGGAAATGATAAATCTACATGCTTATGAAAAGCTCCAGTCAAAACTCTGTTCTTGTTCTCTGCAAGAGAGCAAAAACTGAACAGAAAACCCAATAAATGCTGAGTTTGTGAAGTTATCCTGCGTATTGTGTTTTAAAGGTTTGTAAATTGCCTCAGGTTCCTTTAGACAGAGAGTGCATTTTATAAATAAAATAAGGGAAAATATGTCATTATGTGTGGTTTGGAGTGCTATAAAGCATGATAAATGGTTTTCACTGCACTTTCATCTTCTCCGTTCTGGCTTATGGAAATCCTTCTGCGTTCTGTGATGCAACCACTGTTTTTGTTTCCTCTTGGGGGATCACAACATTTAAGAATGATTGCAAAACCATAGAGTTTTGGCTTCCGTCCTTGACGAAAAGGGAACACTCTTTAGTCTGAATTGAGACACCGCTTCCCTTGTTAGTTCCTCATCTGAAGCTCTATTCCTCTTTGTGACGTCATAAAAATGTTCTGCTTTTTATAAAAACAAAACAATAAAACAGCGAAGAAGAACTGCTGGCACCTTGTGGTAAATGTCTGAAAGAACGTTCGAATGATTATTTGAATTATTAATTGCACTTGTTCTTTCCTGATCATAGCTGGATTTTGGGCACCTATATTTGTCTTATCCCTCCGGCTTGGTTTTTATTTACAATAATCCTCTGTAGGATAAACTGTACACTGGGGCCACAGTCTACTGCCAGAAATGAGTAATTTATTGGCCTCTCTTAATCCCAGCCAGCATGGTCAGGGATGATGGGCGTTGTTGCTTAACAATATCTTAGCTACACCAGATCTAGACAACAAAGAACTGGAGATTCTCTGTTGTTGGCTTGGATCAGGTATAGGCAAGCTCAGCCTTCCAGATTTTTTGGGACTACAACTCCCATCATCCCTAGCTAACAGGACCAGTGGTCAGGAATGGTGGGAATTGTAGTTCCAAAACATCTGGAGGGCCGAGTTTGCCTATGCCTGGCTTGGATAATGAGCAAAACTCAATGTGAGACAACTGAACATTGATGAGGCTAAGGATAAGCTAAAAATACAGATTTGCTGAACAAGACAAGATTTATTTGGTAAAACATAGTTTATTAAACTATTTTTAATTGATAAAAATAGAAGCCTCTCTCTTTAGATATTTATTTAATTGCTTCCAGTGGCATGCAGTGAAATTTTTCATAGAGGAACAGTTAGGGCCAGAGGTGCCAGCTCACAAGGGTGATGTGAGAGGGCCATGAGATCACGGCATCATAAGCATTATGTCTCCCTCCCTCCCTAAGCTGGCCAGAAGCTTCCTGGGCTTTGGGAAGGAGGCGCCAGGCTTTAATACTTTAATTTAGCAGGAATATTTAGGGGACTAGCCTAGTCCTCCTAGTCCATTGATGGCACGCCACAGGTTGCTTCTCAAACTGTGCGGGGGAAATATTACCGTATTGCCCTGAATATAAGCCACACCTGGATATAAGCTGCACCTTTAAAATTCGGGTGGAGAGGGGGAGGGAATACCTGAATATAAGCCGCTCCCTTAAAATTCCACAGGCACTCACATTTTATCGTATGTCTGTTTCAGCAGCAATATTGTAAAAGCCCATTTTTGTAAGGTTGCGAATTTAAGCAAATTTGTAAAAAGAAGAAGTGCGGCTTATATTCGAGCCAATACAGTATCTAGTTTGGTTTCTCCTGCGAGTTAGACTTTGGGAGATTGAACTGGTTGCCTGAACAAGGTTTGTCCTATTGTTTATGGTTTGTTGGAAAGCAAAACTACGACAAAATACAAAGCAATTTCACACTGGTTTCAGTGTGTATGGGTGTGGAGGGGTGAGTGGCTTGTTGTTGTTGTTGTTTGAGGAACACAAATCCAAAGCCTTCTCATGGAAGTTGTTTTCCATTTCTTTGGGTCCTAGCCAAGGTCTCCGCTGAAAATAACACAAATGAGGTAGTTAAAGTAACATTTAATTTGCTTAAATATATTAAACATGTTGCCTCGTGTGGTGCAGTGGCTAGAATGCTAGGGAGAGCCAGGTGCTTGATCAGAAAGCAAATGTAAAAATAATGTGTTATCTGGATTCTACATTATTCATGCCTTCATATAACAGCAGGCATAGATGCTGATGGCCAGAATTGCAATTTTATTAGAATTATTAGAATTCTCTGTTTAAAAGGCATTATTGGAAAAGCAAGAATACTTCAGAACGTAGAGCCTTTTTTAAGCACGCGGGAGTGGGTGGGCAAATCACCTCATGATGACTTTTCCACTTGCGAAGAAAGGTGGTGTGAATGAGTCCCTGATGTGAAAATTGTGAATCACTTTCTTGGCCTAAAAGTGCTATGAAAATGCTGAAAATGCTTAATAATGATATCAGACATCGTGACTGAGTTTCAAAAGTTGGAAGATACACATTGCGGACGGAAGTGAAAATAGCTAACACAATGGTCTGGCTTGCACAACATGGTAAACCAAACCATGCAGGCTCCCCGAGAAGGAGATGCCAGCTGCCCTGCTTCTCCCTGGTTGTTTTGCTGCTGTGCAGGGGTGCCAACCTGAATAAAATATAGTGGGGGCCCAAGTAAGCCCTGCCCCACATAATCGATCACATGATGCAGTGCACACACATCATTTGAATGGGAATGCCCATCGACTTTGGGTTGGGGGCCCAGACCCCTCAAATATTTTATTGCTGGGGCCGAAGTCCCCACCACCCCTAGCAGCGGCGTAGCTAGCCACCTGGCTGCCCAGGGTGGCAAACCCGAAGGCACCCCGCCGGGGGGGCAGGGTATCCGCCGCGCGCATGCATCACGCGTCATGATGCATGTGTCATGACACACGACACACGCGTCATGACACGCGATGCATGCGTACACAGGAGGCATGCGCCACGGCAAACCCTGCGAGCAAGCCGCGGAGTGAGGCAGTGTTGCTTGCATTGGGGCTTCTCCTCGATGGCGGCGGCCGTTGGAGGTGGTCAGCCTCCCCCGCCCCCCCCATTACTACGCCACTGGCCCCCTAAGAGTTGGCTCCTATGTGACTGTATCATGCTAAATGAAGTCATAGTTTGGCCTAGCATCTCCTCCAAACCCAGGCTCAGGGATTAGTTTTCTCACCATGGTTTGTTTTGGCGCAATAGAGCATGCGAACTAGGCTAAGACGCCCTGTAGGACCAGGGTTTGATGCTGGGGTGCTAGATACGGAATTGTTTGAGTTACGGGCTATTCTTTATGAAGCAGAATCACTTATTTGAAATCTCAACAACAGATAATGGTCTGAGGAACGACCAGCTATTTTTTGCATGGATAATCACAGAAGAAGGAAAACAATCACACTCAAAGTGCCCCGCTTGTTATGGCTGTCAGTACTATGCTATAATGTCTTAATAGGCCAAAGATGCAGAACAAACTAGATTGACAACCGAGGCAAAATTAAAACAAACCAAACAAAACAGAAGGAAGACAGAATCAACCAAAGCTTTAAAGATAATCAACCAAATACTAGTTGGAATTAATGGCCCTTTGAGCGTGCTCCGATGCTTGCCAAGTTCAGACCCTCTGGCATGCTACCAAAGATAGTGAATGAAAATGCAAGAGGCCTTCTCCAGAGTGATTCCTGATGTGGTTTTACGGGACCTTTGCCTTCGGTACTGATGGCAAACTATCCTGGCTAATCTCAATTGCCACCAGGGGGGTTATATAGCATGGGATTGCTGTGAAGTTAGATAAAAACTAAATGTTTGTCCTGTGTGTGTATAAGATTAAAATGAAGGAATCGTGTTGTTTAGTGAAAACAGTTTCCTTGGGAACACTGGAATCGTTTTACGTTGCTGCATGATGTAATTAGCTGGGTTCAACATTTAAAGTGGGGGTAACCATATGAGTATAAATAAATACAAATTCTCATTGCCCAGCCCTGTGCATGTTTACTTGGAAATGATTAACTCAGCGGGGCTTACTCTCGAGTAAACATGCATAGGATTTTGGCCTGATTACTTTTCATTGTCCCCTAATTCAGGTCCATGCAAAAAGCTGAAGCCAAAATTATTTGGATTCCTCCGTTTCAGGAGAGGCGGGGGGGGAGTCTGCATGAGGGAGTACAGCCAAAATGCATAAAATTATGAGTTGGCTGGGAAAAGTGAGCAGGGAATAGTTGCTTACCCTTTCAGATAATGCGAAAAGTATGACGAGGGCACCCAATGAAAATAACACATAGCAGGTTTCAAACAAACAAAAGGATTGTTGTTTCCGCACATAGGTGACCTGCAGAACTCTTTGCAAGCCGAAGAAGAAGAAGCCAAGACAAAAAAAAATGGAATTTAAGAAAGGAGTCGATAACCTCAAGGAAGAAAGAAATTTCAATAGCTACTAAAACCGTCTTTGCACTTTCTCTTATCCTGAGGTAGGAGCTTCAACCTTGGGTTTATTTACGCAAGTCGGGGGTTAATCCAAGGCTGAAGTGACAAATTGCCTCTGGATGATACGGGCCTCTCCACTTTGTGTCAGAAGTGACAGTCTAGGAAACGCCAGCGTCACTATCTGAAAAAAGCATGCAAAGTTAAACATTAACTTGAGCAGAATTTTAGATGAAAAACAAGATGTGAAGGTGACTGTGGAATTCTATTCATGTCTACTCAGAAGTAAGTCCCATTGTGTTCAGAATATGCCCTGCTTGATCAGACCACTGTTCTCATGGCAGCAAGCCAGATGCCTGTGGGAAGCCTGCTAGCAGGATCAGAGCGCAACAGGTCTCTGTTCCCCTCATGTAATTCCCAGCAACCAAAATTCAGGGGCATACTGCCCTGGCAGTGGAAGCAGAGCAGAGCCCTTGTGCCTAATGACCATGCCTTGACAGCCTTCTTCTCCACAAATTTGTCTATTCCTCTTATAAAGCCATCCAAGTTAGTGACCGTTAACACAACTTGTGGGAGCCAAAACCATAGGTTAACTATGGAACTCAGTACGAGGACACTTACTTACTCAGGTACATGTCTATCACTTAGGAACTGTGCTCCTGTTAACAGACCAGTTGTCTTAATGACTCCTACATTAGAAGAATTGTATCAGTATCTCACAGTTCACCCGACAGCAAGAAACATTGTTTGTGACACATGGTTTGCAACACCAAAGTCATACCCTCCAACATTTCGCCAGTGAAAATACAGACGTCCTATTCCACCACCATTACAGTGGTACCTTGGTTGTCGAACGGCTTGGCTCCCAAACAAATCGGCTCCCGAACGCTGCAAACCCAGAAGTAAGTATTCCGGTTTGCAAACGTTTTTTGGAAGTCGAACTTCCGACGCAGCTTCCACTTGAGTGCAGGAAGCTACTGCAGCCAATTGGAAGCCATGCCTTGGTTTTTGAACAGTTCCGGGAGTAGGACGGACCCCCGGAACAGATTAAGTTTGATAACCAAGGTACCACTGTATTATTATTATTGTTGTTGTTGTTATTATTATTTTACTACTTATACATCACCCATCTGACTGGGTTGCCCCAGCCTCTCAGGATGGTTTCTAACATATATAAAAACATAAAAAATGTTAAACATGAAAGAACTTCCTTATAGAAGGGCTGCTTTCAGATGCCTTGGGGGTCGGATAACTCCATAATCTCCAACATTTCTCCAGTGTAAATAGGGGCATCCTACCATGCCCTCAAACATTTCTCCGATGGAAATAGGGATGTCCTAAGGCAGGGGCGAAAGTAAGCTATATTTCGCCTGGGTCAAAGACCCAGTTTAGCACACCATCCCATGCAAAGTTGCATACACACCCTCAAAGGTTGGGAGTGTCAACGGCACCCCTCTGGAGGCTTCACCCAGGTAAAAAAAAAACTGGTTGGCCCCACCCCCACCCCCACCCCCACTACAGCTAAGGAAGAGCGGGACATTTCAGGATCAAATCAGAAACCAGGATGGCTTCTGTAAATCCAGAACTGTCCCTGAGAAATAGGGGCACTTGGAGGATCTGCAAACTTTGCATATATTTGAAAGGGCCTTCTCAGCAAAGCCTCTGTTAGAACAGAACAGAAGAGTGAGAAGGTAACACTGAAAAGCCTTCAGATTTTCAGCTGAGGCTAATTCACAGCTCTCCCATCAGGCCTTAATGAATTTAGTGTTGAGCTAATTCAACTGTGTTATGGCCAGCCACATGCCAGAACCTGTCGCTTGAGCAGTCAGTTTTATGATGGGTTCCAAGCTAGCAACTGATGAGGCTCTTGAGTTTTGTCTTTTCACTTCACTATGCATTTGGAAATGGGTCATTCAGCAAGACAGATCAATTAGAGCACTAAGCTAAGGTAGAACAGATATGACATTTTGTTCACACTTAAATAACTGAATGGGGAAAGAGAATTGGTTATATAAGATATTCAGTAAAAATTGCCTTTGTCACTAGTGTTGTATGGTACTAGTTTAAGGTTACCAGGCGTCCCTGTTTCCCAGGGACGAATCAGTCCCCATACAAAATCCATTGAAGTTGAAAAGCATCCCCGGATTCATTGAAAAAAATCTTGTAACCTTATACTAGTTTGTACCAGTCAACTGTTTGTTTTCTTAAAATCATGATTGCATTTCCTTGCAGATTTTATGCCCAGGTTGGGAGTAGCTTTGAGCCTAATTAATGTGAAAAACACCCTACATAATTTTTAAAACATTGAGGGGGTGGGATTTCTACAGGAATTGTTGGGTTACTTATAGGCACCTATGTTTTACAACTGTAATTTAAAAATCTGTATAATTGGACCACATGGCTCAAAGATAGTAATTGGATACAGAAGACTTAATTTCCAGGTCGCCAGCACAATACTGGCTTAAGGCTATTTCACCTATATAGGTCTATATGAAAAGGAATAGGCAGATTTCTCACCCCATTTCCTATGGGGCAAATGTCAACAACTTGAAACAAAAAAAAGAGCCCTCTACTCCAGTTGACACTAACTGGCTTTGACAATCTCACCTGAGAGGTACTGGATAGAATAGGAAGAAGGCTTAGGAAATCTCTAGAGGGTTCATAGCGGGCAACATTGATATGAGGACTTAGACAAATATTTCACAATCGCATGCCTCAAAGATATTGCTAAAGTCATGCCCCACCTAAATATGAGAGTCACATTTCTGTTGTCCCCATTGTAGGTTCTCAAACATACAAATACATTACAGTTTGAGACTCTCGTACTCTACTACATGCAGGTTTAAAACAGATTTGATCTGTTTTTTCCGCTGTGCAAGTATGTAATAAGAATACTGATGCAATGTAGGAGTTCCACAATCAAATGACCTGACTTTTCTCATTTATTTTAAGCAGTCACAAGAAGCTGTGATTTTGATCAGCATAGTGGCATTCCAGGTGTTAACACTTCGCCCCATCCCATTTTCCCGATCAAATTTACACCCCGAAGCTCTTGCATCCTGAAGCACTTATATTGTGCCAGCTTTTTCCATTGGGTGGTAAAGCTGGGAGAGGGTTTTAGATCTGGAAAATGGCATACTGGTACAGGTGAATTCCTCCAGTCCACCAAACTCCTGCTGTAATCAAAATTAGAGCCCTGTAGTTGTTTTAAAATAGGAACACCATCACATATACAGTATAAAAAAATAAAATTTAATAATAATAAATAAAATTTAAATAAATAAAAATTATTAAATAAATAAAATTTAATAATAATAATAATATCTCCTTATTGCCTACAGTTTGGCGCTCTCTTTAATCAGTTTTTGTGCCTTCAAATGCTGCCTTGAGGTATTTTCTCCCCACTCAGAGCTATCTTATTCCAGAATAATTTTGGCATCTTGCTTCACCGCGAGGCATGCTCTGTCTCTATCAATGTAGCCTTGTGGATAACATTTCTCTATGGTTCTGTCCACTATAAAAACATAGGACACCCAAGTTGAACTGAACACTGAATAACTCCACATGGTTTTTGCAGTGGTCTGTGACCGAGAGGGTTCACTGGAAGCAATTTGCAAAGAAGTCCTTAGGAAACCACCTGGATGGTTATTTAAAATTTAAAAAAAGGAAGAGATGTCACATTTTTTTAAAAAATTAAAAATAATAATGCAAGGTTTAAGCCTTTGTACATGTGATAGTCATTAAAGCTTATTTACCCCTGAAATTTGCTGGCCCTCTTGATTCCACTGGGACTAGAAGGATCTTGGGTTGAAAAGGAAAAATAATGTCTGTGAAAATGAGTCTTCCCTCAACGGAGAACAATTATTTCAGAATTATTCTCGCCCATACAAATGGCAATATAGGCATATATATATTTCCAGCTTATGCAATCTATAGACTTGCAACACATCACATAGATTAGTTCAGATGGAGCAGCTCGATTTAAGATGACTTGATACCATTCTAATCAGTGTAACTAGCATCAGCTGAAATTCAAGCACTCCAGAAATGACTGCACCAATTGTAACCAGTGAGAAAGTTGTTATGCATGCAAAACACAGAAAAGAGGGGATAGGCAAAGAGAAGTTGTTAACTTACCAAAAGTTATTAGAGCAGGCATCCCCAAACTGCGGCCCTCCAGATGTTTTGGCCTACAACTCCCATGATCCCTAGCTAACAGGACCAGTGGTTGGGGAAGATGGGAATTGTAGTCCAAAACATCTGGAGGGCCGAAGTTTGGGGATGCCTATATTAGAGTGGAATCAAGGAGACTGCAAAGTGAAAACAAGGGAATAACTAACAAGGAAAATCCAATGGTTTTCTCACTTACAATTTACTTGGTATAGAACCAAAAAAGGCTGACTTTGAAATATAATTGTGTGTGGGTGGTTCATACATGTTACTGCGAAATTATTTGAAATTATTTGAAATTTGAAATGCAAGAAGAACAAGTTAAAGACCAATGGGAGCAAATGTGGACCAAAGGTTAAAATACACACTGTGTTAGGATTTGAAAGAAAACTTGTATAAAATGACGTGTCAATGGTATTTAACTCCTGAGAAGCTATTTAGAATGTATAAAAATATTCCAAATAAGTGTTGGGAATGTGGTGAAGGTGGAAGGACATTTTACCATGATTGGTGGGCATGTAAAAAAAAAAGCCAAAAAAATATCGGACATGAATACATGCACTGATCAGGAGATTTTTGAAGGTTAATTTTCAACTGAAACCAGAACTCTTCCTGTTAGGGTTTATGGACATACAATTAGAAAAAGACTATGGAACTTTGTTTCAGTATAGGATTATGGCAGCGAGACTTTTATATGTGCAAAGATGGAAAGGCTCATCATTGCCAACTATGGAGGAATGGACTTAGCTGAGATGGCGTAATTGACATGTTTAATCAGAGAAAAACCATTGTTAACATTTACTAAAGATTTGAAACCTCTCGTAGACTTTTTGCGTGAAAAAGAAAATGAATTAATGGCATTGGGGTTTGAAGATTGAAGATAATTTACTGGTTGTTATGTTGGTGTGGATGAGTTGAATAACGTTTGTATATAGCAGACAGATGAAGAATCAGAGGTTCTTTATTTTCTTAACTTCCTTACTTCCTTCCTTCTTTTTCTTTATCTCCTCTTTCTTTCTCTTCCCTTCATCCCTTCTCTATTTCTCCATCCTTTTCTCTTTCTTTCTCCTCTCCTCTCCTCTCCTTTTCTCCCCTCCCCTCTCCTCCCCTTTCTTTTATCCTTTTTCTTTTTGGTCTGTGTTTTTATTTAGATTAACATTTTAGTTTTGATTTAAAAGATAACAATCTTTGTATCCCTTTCTCCAAACTCTAATAAAATTTATTTATTTTTTAAACAGAGAAAGTTGTCTGGTATGAAGACATCATGTTCAGGCT
This sequence comes from Zootoca vivipara, assembly GCF_963506605.1. Classification (NCBI taxonomy): domain Eukaryota; kingdom Metazoa; phylum Chordata; class Lepidosauria; order Squamata; family Lacertidae; genus Zootoca; species Zootoca vivipara. The sequence continues at coordinate 22,034,130 of NC_083287.1, read as the reverse complement.
CAAATGTCTTGATCCTGAGCATCTTTACTTCAATGTAAGTCCCACTTACTCCAGTAGAACCTACCGTACTTCACGTTGAATTTAGGGCTTGTACGTAGGCGCTGTTTGCTTGTATGTAGGTGTGCACAAATGTATTTTTTAATTAAACAACAATCTGTTTCAAGTTATGGATACACATTCTAGACTTTTAAACATTTTAAATACTTTTTTCCCCTGTGTTTGCTTCAGCTGACGGTGCTCTTGCCAAAGAATTGCTGGGTGGTGTGATTTTCAAAGCGTACACATTGCTCCTTTGTGCAGAGATACGAGCTTTGCAGCCAGAGTAGTGGAATTGTTAACCGTGCTTACATCAGACAGCTGTGATATCTGCCCCACCACCCTTTCCCCAAGGATGAGATACGCTGCAGGGAGGGGGGCTATAAACATTCCTCAGCTAGTCTGCAAAATTGGGGCCATGGGCACTGTTCTGAAGTTGGATCCCTTTGGAATTAAAATATCATTTGCTTCCCATCCCATCAGCCTCTATTCTTCAGTACGCCTGGTTGTTAGAAATACTGTATGTGAGGAATGCAGGGAAAGGGAGAAAGGGAAGGAGAATAGAAAGGAATAAAGTTAATACACACATGAAAAGGGGCAGCTTTGGTATCTGAGTGAGATTTCCTCTGGACTACAGGAAACCGTACATCATTTACAGGTCACAGGAAGGAAAATGGGATAACGGTGTTTCCTGTAAGGATTTGGGGGGGGGGGTGTCAACAGACCTTGAAAATACCTGAGTTGGAAGTGACTTTAATACCCTCAAACCAGTCATCTTGTTTCTAACTCTATTTAAGCATTTAGCTTCATTCAAAAACACACTTCGATTGTCTGAGAAATAGTTTATCGTGAATTGTTCCTCCGCTCACCTGTGTAACGACCACAGAACAGGTAACTGAGGTGCCGAAATGCAACACGTCTTTTTTCCAAGTACGTTTAGAAAAGCGTGATGTGTAGTAGACAAACCTTTTATTAATTTTATGAAACCTATTAATTATGATGCAGTGTTGAATTCACTGACCACCACATTCTGTTGAACACCCCTTTCCTTTTGAAAGGTTCTGTACTATAAGACAATATTTATAGTTAGTATACAGGTCCAGTATTGTAGCCCATTGCAGAGAGAGGCACTTTGGGGAACAGAATCGCGTGCAGGGACCCCAACTTCACTGTATAGGGGTGCTTTCTTCCTGCACCACTGGGGATGCTGGGCTGGGGTTGTTGAAAAGAAATATAAGCAACCACGCAAAGGAGATTTCTGGAACCGACAAAGAATGAACATGAATGTAAACCTATTTCCAGGTTGATATAAGAATATTGTGCATCCGTTACTTGTCAGCTTCCTTGTGTCAGTGAAAACATTTGACAGGAAGGGTTGAGCAGCAAATAGACCTCTTTCCTGCTTGTCTCAAAATTGCAGTACACAATCTCCTGTATATGCTACCATAGCTATAGCAGATAAGGCTGGGCTACAGTCAAACCTTCTAGAGATGGACAGGCGCCACACTTGCCTCAGATTCACTTGAAAAATCACCTGACATGTTCCAGAAAAAGAAACATCTTTTTTATCTTATTTTTTACGATTTGGGATTATTTTTCTGAGCCCTTGGGGTTGCCACATGTTCTCTTTTCCCAGGACACACCCTCTTTTTCACGAGCACAGTCGTCATAGTGATCCCTAGTTAAAAGCAGACGTTGGCAAATGTGCCCTCTTTTTTGCTCTTCAAATTATGGCAACCTTAGAACGAGCATATGTTCAGTCTCTTACTTGTGCCCCATTGAATGTACTCGGTAGAGGAAAATTAAGAGGCCGCAGGAGCAAAATGAAGGCTCTCCCCAGTGGAGGACCTGCATGTAAATAATGGAAATGAATGAAGGTACCATGCAATGGAAGAGACGCAGGTGGCGCTGTGGGTTAAACCACAGAGCCTACGGCTTGTCGATCAGAAGGTTGGGGGTTCGAATCCCTGTGACGGGGTGAGCTCCCATTGCTCGGTCCCAGCTCCTGCCAACCTAGCAGTTTGAAAGCACGTCAAAGTGCAAGTAGATAAATAGGTACCGCTCCGGCGGGAAGGTAAACGGCGTTTCCGTGTGCTGCTCTGGTTCGCCAGAAGCAGCTTTGTCATGCTGGCCACATGACCTGGAAGCTGTACACCGGCTCCCTCGGCCTTTAAAGCGAGATGAGCGCTGCAACCCCAGAGTCGTCTGCAGCTGGACCTAACGGTCAGGGGTCCCTTTACCTTTACCATACAATGTGCAGCCTGTCGTTTTATACACTTACAGATGCTGAGGTGCATTCTGAGCTGCGATAACATGTGACCAGACCGTTACAGTTTTTAGATGTGTGTTTAACTAAAAGAGCAAACAGGTTCTTGGCTTTTAAATCCATATAAGAGAGGCTATTGCAGAGTAAATGGGTGCAGTAACTCGTACATCAGCCATCAGCAACGTCTGACCGGAGACGGGGGTTGGGTACTGGTAGTGATCATTGGTATGTATAGAAGGGTGTTAGAAGCATGCCCCTATTTTCATCTGTAAAAACTTGGAGACTACGTGAGTTATGGCTTTTGCTTTTTTAATGGTTTTGCTTGCCTTTAATTTATGAACCTGCCATCCTACATTAGGAATGGTATTAGAAACATTTATTCAGTTGTTGGGGTTTTTTTATTTATAAAAAAAACTTTTAAAACCAGATATTCCAAATCATATCTATAAGTACCATGTCGCCTTTGAAATTTGGCTCCCCAGACTTAAACACATTGAAATCCATAAGAAAAAAATTAGAATTGAACAACCAGAACCCTTTTTTTTTACAAGAGACTTGCAATTGTTATACTTTTATTATTTTGTTTATAAAATGCATACCCCATCCTTTAAAAATATTATTTTTCAGGGCAACTGGGAAATAAAAACAGAGGTGCTTCTGCATGTTGTTCAGTTGAAAGTAGGTTGGAAATAAAAGAAAGCTTTAGAGTGATTAAACTTCTTTTTATTATGTTACAGAAGATGAGAAATCAATAACTGGTCATTCAGACATAAATGAGTTATGCAGGCCAATGACACAATGAACCAAACTTTATAACTACATATGATACTGTCAAGCCACCGACTTCAGTGGCGCCAGGAATAATTATGGCTGATCACCTCTAATTCCAAGCTGTTTCACTTGGTAACGCTGTCACTTTCACTGGCCACATAGTATTGGTATCAAGTGAGTTTCCCTGATCCACAGAAAGGAATATGCCCTTCTTTATTTCTCTCCTTACCCAACTCGCAGCCATAGATATTAGTCCCCAGAGATAGCAACAATTCATAGCTGTAACCAAACTGTCTGAAAGTAACAGAGATGTTTTCTTAAATTTAAGTGATGGCCATGCCCATCGAGCTGGGGAAAAGTGATTTATCTTACGGGGGATATTTATTCTTCACCTCTGTAGAAGCATCATTTATGACAGCAGCTCCTGCTGCTGCAGTATGCACAACGGAAGCATCTCAGAAATGGGCTGCTGTTAAAATAATGGCAGCCACACAAGGTGCTTTTACACTACAGCACTTTAGCAATCCTCATAAGGTATTCTCCTGCAATGTGCTACAAGCGATGGTGTGCTGCAGTTATTTTCCCATCCACATCTCAAAGGCACATCATTCCCTTTAACCTCCCATAACTCCTGAATGCCCACAACTACTATTATGAAATGTTAAAATCAAATGGTACATAGATAGCTGGCATTCTCTAGCCAAGCCCTCCAGCCTTTTATTAAACATTAGATGGCTAGAGTGTGGCACTGATAACGCCAAGGTTGTGGGTTCGATCCCTGCATGGGACAGCTGCATATCCCTGCATTGCAGGGGGTCAGACTAGATAATCCTCAGGGTCCCTTCCAACTTTATTATTCTATGATTATTAGACCTTGCACAGTTACATCTGCTGCAGAAACTAAGGTTAATGGTGGCCGGGATTCAAATTCCCAGGAGGTAACAAATCTCTTGATTCTTCCACCACCTGACACTGTTGTTACCAGGCATAGCAACTGTTTTAACAACAACCACAATAAAAACCCTTTTACTTTCTTTTTGCGCTAGCGCGGTATCTGCTTCCCTCAAGAGGTTCACTGCCAATGTGGTGTGCGTCGAGGACACGTGATGGCTTTTGGAAAAGTGAAATAAAACGGTGGTCACGGGAGATGAAGTGTTTTCTTAAAAAACTAAGAGGCAGGAAATGGAGACAGGTGTCATGTCGGCAAGCCTCTCCTCGCATGATGGTAGTGCGATCCTGATGGAAGCAGAGAAAACGGCTATTTAAAAAAACAGAGGTTGAGGGGGGGAAGCAAGCGGGGGAATTAATAACAATAGAATGCCATTCATGAAAATGTTTTTAAAGAATTGTCTGGCTCCTCGGAGCAGAGCTTCTCCTGGGCTGTTACTACCAAGGCAGCGGGCCACCCATTCATTCCCTATGAACTGGGCCCTGGGCTGGCCTTCAGGAACAAGGGCGACTTTTCAATTTAAGACTTCTTGACAGATATGCCTGCGTTCATTTCCCTATAAGCCTAAGCATATTTCGAATAGTTTCTCTCTCCTGTTCCTGCTTGTTTCACCTCGTCTTTCCATAGCTGCTTTCCTCCCATTTGCAAGTCCTCCCTTTCTTCTTCTTCTTATTCCTTGGGGTCTTAAAATGTGCGGGAATGCGCCTCTCTCTCTCTCTCTCTCTCTCTCTCTCTCTCTGTGTGTGTGTGTGTGTGTGTGTGTAGCATCTTCTGAGGGGGGGAAGAAAGAAAACACACACACACACACACACACACACACACACACACACACACACACACAAACCCATTAAATTTCCGACAGCCCCGTTCCCGGGATCTGACTGTGATCTCGCCCAGGCAGCTGCTCGGGCCCTGGTGAGGCGGTACTGTTTCTCCCAGTGTTTACCCGTTTCCAATGGCAATTGCACCACCAAGTCTCTGTGCGTCTGGAACTTCGCCTGGGGCTGTTTTGGTTACATTGAAGTTTTTCAGCTTCAGCTCTGCCAGATTTAAATGGTGACTTCACTAGCACCGAGCTAAAAAGGAGAAAGGGAGGAGGAGGAGGAGGGAGGCAGGCAGGCGTAGGGGAGAGAGAGAGAGAGAGAGGGAGAGAGAGAGAGAGGGCCAGAGCATTACATCACCATTTGGACTGGAATCAAATGGGAAGGATATGACTCACTCGGGCTAGTTAAGCTTTGGCTCAGGTTCTCGATACACTCATTCCAGGGCTCTCATGTTCTGCACCTCAGCAGGGAATTCAGACCCAGTGATGTCCATGAGGTTTGTTTTTAATTTTCCTTTTCTGATCGCGCTCTGCTCTCGCACGACTTACTACTACCATTCCTCCTCCTCTTACTACCACCAGCCAGACGACCACCTATCTCTCTCTTTTTTTGCCTCTTGATTCATTTCCTCTGGGAGCATATCTCTCTCTCTCTTGCCCTCTCCTCCGCCCCCCGCCCCCTTGTCTTTCTCTGCACTTCGGTGCAGCGTTTGCTGTCTGCTTACAAACATCCTCCTCCTCCATAAAGATTGTGGAGCAGATCCCCCGATCTGCACCGGCCCAACTTAGCGAGGGAGCCCAGCAAACTTTTCGAGCGAGCGAAGTTTCTTCCGAGGCTGCTGCTTCCTCCCCTCCTTCCTTCCCTGGCGTTGCTCTTTCGTTCCTAATCGGAGGAGACAGGGAGAGAGTTAAACTGCAGGGACCAATCATTGGGATGGTGATGTAATGTTGGAGCTGCAGGGTAGTTAAGTAATGTGAGATGTAGGGGGTCAGGGTTGCAAAGCATTTACCTGCTCTCGAGGGGGTTTAAGTTTATTATCAGTTGCAGTGACTGCAACTGGCTTCAGACAGCAACCCCTAATTATTCACAGACTGCCCTTTTTTATCTTTTATTATTCAATGTAAAACTATAGTATAGTGTTTTCCTTTTCCTTTCTTTTTTTAAAAAAATCCCAACCTGATATTATCACAGCTGCGAATTATTTTCTGCTAGAATACACACACACACAGTTTTGAAACTGGGTTTCGAGGAAGGGCTGGGTTGGGGACTGCTTTTGAAATGGGACTGGTCAATTTGAGATCAGTTAACTGCTGTCTAATAGAGCGCATAAAAGGTTTCGCTGGTAAAGATATGCTCTCTAGGATATAAATCATTTAGGGATGTGATTTGTGCGTCGTGTCCCAAAGGTGCCACTCAGGGCTTCAAGCTAATGCTTTGCCAACACAGTTCTGCAAGCCATGCAACCACTTATTTATGTCGGTGGGGGAACTTACAACCAAAGCGATTTCAGGATTGTGGCTCCTGGGCGTTCACGCTCTTGCTCTCTGTTGCAAAGAGTCCCTGAGATTTATACCCTCCCTCCCCCAAACATACCTGTTAAGAAGAAAGCAAAATACTTGCCACATGTAGCTAATTCCTGGGAGGGTGTTTGGAATTTTAAACTATAAAGCATTGCTAAATCAAAGCCTATATAGTAAATATTCCAAATAAATGAATCGCAAATATTGGGAGTCTTTATATAGATGTGTGGCCCATTTCGTATTTTATTTCCATAATATAATCTGTGCTGTGCCAGGATTTGAAACATCAGGTTTATTCCCTTCCCCACCCCCTTTGGCTTTCTAAAAAAAATATACAGTGGAAGAGGATTAAATGGAAAAGGTAAAGGTGTTCTGTATTATGACCTAGTAGCAGTCACCTCAGTGGCAACCAGACTTGCCATGTGGCTTCCTGGTGTCAGGTGCTCTGAATCAGCATATTTAACATTCAGGAAACCCATTTATGTGGAAGTGCCTTACACTTTATGTTGAAGTTATTTACAGTAAAAATAAGAATGTGATAACAAACAAGCATTCCTCTCTCTCCTCCCCTCTCATGTGGCCATTTCTTCCTTTGCCGTTTCAGACCTAATTTTGGAGTGTGCCAAATCCCATTTCACAACATAGTTTAAAGTGGGTTTGCAAAATGCCGTCATGGCTAGCTAAAGGTTAGTGCTAACACTGGCAGAGAGGTAACAGTAATCAGAGGTGTCAACATTTGAGGGTGACTGGGCGGCTGATGTTGCACGTGTATCATCGGGACTTTTGGGGGAGCTGGGAGAGGAGCTGAAAACGGTGGCAGGTTCGGCTTCAATGGCCGGCTGCTTCTCCTCCTCCTCCTGCCGTGGCTGGGGGCTGCTTCCTTCCTCCTTCCCCTCCATGGCAGGAAGAAGAGAAGAAGGAGCCAGCCACTGAAGCTGCACCGTGCTCAGCTCTGCACTTGGCCTCCTCCACCCCCTTTGAACGGGGGGGGGGGCTGTCCCCAAAAATATGGGGGAGGTCCAAATGGAGTTGGTGCACCTGACAGTGACCTTTGTTTGTTAGCCTACAAACAGAAAGTTATGGAGGAATGGCCACACAGGAGGAAGGATGAAAGCCCCTAGAATGTTTCTGGTTGATGAACCATGGTTGCATAGGACAACCATGGTTGTATAGTAAGTACCTGTATCAGACTTCGCTGGTGGGGCTGAACTAGGCTCATCTCCTGTAGAGTGGAAAGATTCTCCATAAACAACAGTTGTAACTGATTCATCCACATGACAATGTTTAATTTGCCACAAATACAGAGCAGCACCCAAGATGTGTTGTGCCAAAGGATCTTGTGCAAGAAACAAGTTTATAAAAGATATTCCTTTATATCCATGTAAATACGTCCCACTGCACACTACCCATCAGAAGTGGGAAACGTCTGGGACTCTTAACTTAAAAAAGTGTTGCACAGAACAAACCTTTGGGCTTGTTCACATGTTATCTTGGGGTTTTTTCTTTGCTCATGGGAGTTGGTTGCTACCATTTGGTGGGTGGGGGTTTCAGGCATGGCCATTTCTGCAATCTCTGCATCTCCAGAGTACCGTACCTTACAGACTTTGAACGTTGTGGTGGCTGAGACCCATAAGTGCCTGGCTTGCCAGCTGCACTGCCGATTGCCCTTGTGAATGAGGAAAGTAGCTAAAAATGGCACAAAGTATGGTTTTCCATTCACAATCCATAGAGGACACCTGCCTTTTCAACAGCTTCCAAGTAGAGATCTATGAGCATCCAATTTTCATGAAGGCTTCATCATGCCCTCAAAGCAGTAGCAGCGCTTACTAAGCTGAAAAAGTTACATCGACTCTATAGTATTTCTTGGATTAAAGTGTTTTGACTCTATAGGGTTTATTTATTAAATTATCCTCAATCTATGGGATTTGTTTATTAGACTTTTGACCAGAGACTCTACTTTTCAAAATAGGAATGTATAAAGTACAGAAACTATAAAAAAATACACTTGTGATGGAAAATATGATTTTATAAATCCATCTAACTATGAATCTGCTCAACAATTCCTGACCAATTATCAGGGAATCCCAGAGATGCACCATGTTGTTATTTTTTTACCCTCCTGTTGCTTCATGTACTGTAATGTTACTTTTTCGATTTCCTACAAGACATTTACTTACTGCATTTTATTGTCTTGGAAGGAAGCTGGGCAGGAGAAACCATTCTTTATCTAGGCAAGAATTCTAAAGATTTGGTGGGTGGAGAGAACTATCCTGGTTGCCCACTTTCTACACTCTAAACAACTAGACAGCAAAAAAGGAAAGGAAAGGACAACACCAAAGATTTTATTTTCTTGCCTTTTTTCATGGCTATTCCAAAGTTTCCGTGAAGTTATTTTATTCAGTCCAACGGATTAAGGGGAAATTTATTGTTTTTCCTGACTATGGGTGCTTCCTCTCCAGCCACCACAAAATTTAAATGTCAGCCAGCCCACGGTGTCTGTAACATGCAACTTGTGTTTCCTCTTTTCTGACTCGTTATTTAAGATGTGTAATTGAACATAAGATTCATGATAGGTCAGACTGAAGGTCAATCTGGTCCAGCCTTCTCCCCACCCACCCCTCTCCACTGGTTGGCCAGATTCTCCTAGAAAGCCTTCAAGGAGGGCATGAAGACAGCAATCCTCTCTTTGCTCTTATTACTCCCAAAAAACAGTATTAATTGCCTTTGAACATTGATGTTCTATTTAGCCAACATATAGCCTCCCTACATTTGCCTAATTCCCATTTAGAGTCACATAATCCTGTGGCCACCACGAACACATTGTGAACATAAGCATTCTCCTTGTTAGATCAGACCCAAAGGTTTATCTGGTGTTGTTTTCAAACACGGACCACTCAGCTAGCAAGAGAGGAAACTGCTTTGGTCCATATCTAGCTCAGTATTTCCAAAATGGCTGGTAGCATCTCTCCAGGTTTCCAGCCGGGGACATTCACCATTTTTTTTCTTGAGATGCTGAGAAATGGATCTTCTGTATGGAAATCAGACGCTCTACCCCTGAGCTAGAGTGCTTATGGGAAGCCTGAAAGGGCGACATGAAAGCAATAGCACTATCACTTGGATCAATTGGCAGTGAATTCATAAATGGACCACGCAGCATGTGATGGAGTGCATTGATTTTTGTCCTGACCTTATTGCCAATACATTTCATTTGGTGAACCCAAGTTCTAGTATTATAGGAAAGCAACAGAAAAGTTATTTCTATGCTTTCTCCGCAACATGTACACACAATCGGGATCTTTCCCCTGACACCAGCGTAACATAATAGGATGAAATACAGTTTTTCTCCTTTTACAATGGATCCAGTACATTTTCTCAAAATTCGTTGCAACAGTATATCACAAACACGCTCTGTTTTTCAGTGATAAGTTTGTTTAATTGTCTGCCATCCCTTAACATCTACAGGAGTACAGTTCTGGCCTCTGCATCTCAATAAGTGTATTTTTAGAGGTGGAAAAGGTGCAGATCAGACAACCAAATTGACCAGGGACCTGGAACATCTCTCCCATAAAGAAAAGTTACAATGTTTGGGGCTTTTTGTTTTTGTTTAAAGGCAATTAAGTTTGGATATAATAAACATATACATGATGTAGACAAAGTTGACAGAGAAGTTTTTGTTCTTCTCTCATAATATTAGACCCAGGAGTCATGCAAGTGAGGCAGCCTGGCAGGAGACTGAAGATAGACGAAAGGAAGTCCTTTCTCAAACAGCACAAAGTTAAACTATTAAATTTGCTATGGCTCCCAACTTAGATTATTGATCGCTTGTTAATATTTACATCTACAGTAACCAGTTAGAATACATCTATGAATTACATATTAATTCCTGCTGAGAGTGTTGTAGCACCTTTAGAAATGAAGGACATGCCCCGATACTAGTTTTCTGAGCAATGAGAGCTACAAATGCAGAATTGAAGCAGGAAGTACCTGAATATACAAACAGGAATGGTTTTAGCTTCCTTATGTGGAAGCACTCTCTTATCTCTGTTGTCAAAGATTTCGTTGAAAAGGCACACATGAGTCTAGAATTTCCATTCATTTAATGCGGGTAGGGATTTTAAGCGTTCTATCTTGGGTGTGCTGTCTTTGTTTTAGGGTTGCCATATGTCCTCTTTTTCCAGGACATGTCCTCTTTTTCATGGGCACAGTCTTCATAGTGACCCATAGTTAAAAGTAGAAGTCTGCAAACGTGTCCTCTTTTTTGCTCTTCGCAATATGGCAACCCTAAGAAAACTTTTCAGGTCTGCGTATTGATTATGATTGACCAAGATTTTCCAAAGGATCAAAATTGAGCTATGCAAAATAGCCATATTTGCAGACCTTAGCATGTTCATGAAAGATGTTCTTGTCGGCAAAATCCATGGTGAACATAAATAAATAATCAGTTCTGGCTTCAAGGGTTGTTGGGGGCTGGGAGCTTGGGCAATTTGCCACCATAGACCTCTTCTTCTCTCCAAGGCACACTCAGAAGGGAAAGTGGAAGGCAGGTGGAAGATGCTGTTGTGTCTCCCCACCCTTGCCATTGCTTTCTTGCAGTGTTATTTTTTCTAGAAAAAGAAGAGGTCCCGGAACTCAACATGAACGCCTCCCTTGTTTCTGTTAAAATGGCAATGGCACCCACCTGAGAGTTCTGCCTGGGGGAAAAAAGCCTTGCTTTCATGTCTGGAGGTAACAGGTGAACAGAGATAGAGACAGAAAACAGAAAGAGGAGCAGGAATAGTAGTCTGTGTGCAGAATGGTGCTGGGCTCTCTTTAAGGGTACAGGCCTCAACAGACACCCAGTGAAGCCTACAGCTGACATCCAAGTACTCAAAGGGCAAATACATTAAAAAAAAGATATTTTGGGTGAGAAAAATAAATGCCTTAATGATTGCGTTTTGGAAGAAAACCAGTGGGCCTTTTCTGCCAGGAAATATAGGTAGCTGTAAAATATGTGCAGCTAGAATATCTGGGACGGCTAAGTCAGTAGAGCATGGGAGTCTTAATCTCAGCATCATAGGTTCAAGCCCCATGTTGAGCAGAAGATTCCTGCATTGCAGGGGTTGGACTAGATGACCCCCAGGACCCTTCCAACTCTAAAATTTTATGGTTCTACAATTCTAAGTTTTCTATGCAGGTTAGTAAAAAACTATGGGATCTGCAACTGTATTTGCTTTTATCAAACAGTAGGAATTCTTGTTGTGAAAATGCTCAGAACTTGTGTTTTCCTGACAGTGATATGGTGACGCTCCTTGGTGGCTCCTCCTCTGCATCTTGAGGCATGTAATTAAAAAAATAAAATAAAATAGTGGATTAGCTAGAGCATGTGTTTACGTGATTGTGGCTAATGTCAGAATTTTAATTGACTTTCCTATTTTTCTCGATCTGGGGGCCATATCATGTTCCAAGGACTTCGTTAAACAAAAGGTTTGAAATACGTTTCAAATTAGAAAAGAAAAAGGAAAAAGAAATGCTTAAGTTAATAAAGATGTGGGATTCATTTACAAAGGAAATACTGGCCACGGGCCAAGAGCAAGCCAAATATTTTGCCAACAGTTTCCCAGTTTACCATCTTTGCATATCGCTGCTTTCACCAACTCTCGTAACACTGACATCTCTCTTTAAAGGCTGAAATTGGTGAATAACTGATTTAGGTTTACCTACTTGAAATATATTTTTAAAAAATGATAGAAAACCCTATTTTATTTCATTATACCCCTGGACTGAGCAGCTAAATTGTTGTTGTCGTTTAGTCGTGTCCGACTCTTCGTGACCCCAGGGCCGTCTCAAGCCGGTTGGGCGCCCTGGCACTGTGGCGCGGAGATCGCTCCGACACCCCCGCCCTGGTGGGTAGGCGCTGCGCACAGCATGGCTTCCGCATGGCTTTGCCGCGCAGCGCCCTCCTGCCAGCCCAGCGCCCTGGCGCCCCGCACCACCAATACTACCCCTAGAGCCGGGCCTGCGTGACCCCATGGACCATAGCACGCCAGGCACTCCTGTCTTCCACTGCCTCCTGCAGTTTGGTCAGACTCATGTTCGTAGCTTTGAGAACACTGTCCAACCATCTCATCCTCTATCGTCCCCTTCTCCTTGTGCCCTCCATCTTTCTCAACATCAGGGTCTTTTCCAGGGAGTCTTCTCTTCTCATGAGGTGGCCAAAGTATTGGAGCCTCAGCTTCAGGATCTGTCCTTCCTGTGAGCACTCAGGGCTGATTTCCTTCAGAATGGATAGGTTTGATCTTCTTGCAGTCCATGGGACTCTCAAAAGTCTCCTCTAGCACCATAATTCAAAAGCATCCATTCTTTGGCGATCAGCCTTCTTTATGGTCCAGCTCTCACTTCCATACATCGCTACTGGGAAAACCATAGCTTTAACTATACGGACCTTTGTCGGCAAGGTGACGTCTCTGCTTAGCAGCTAAATGCAAGCACCTAATTAATTTTATTCTATTCCTAAGTAAAGGGGGCATTATTTTTCCAGGCAAGGTATAGCTCAGCTTAGGGCTAAACCACCTGTTGCATGCAAAATATGTATTAGCCTGAAAGTCCATTTTTTTAAAGGAAAAGCCACTTTTAGAGGGAGCAATTGGGAGCAGATAGGTGGTGAATGGGGAGACTTCCAGACTTTCCTACCTGCTGTTTTCCCTCTTCAGATTACCTTCCTCCACAAGTGACTTTCCCCTCTTTGAGTTTCAAATGTGTCCTTGGAATTGTGATACAAGCAGCAGACACTATTCCTCCTTTTCCAGTCACCTTCCAACAGAAGCAACTTTTCTTACCCAAGAAGAAAACACTGGTCTTCAGTTTTCCTTAGGTGTGTAATGTAAGTGTGCCCCTCTTATTCTTATTTGATCTGTCAGCAGTTTTCGATACAATTGACTATGCCATGGTATCCTCCTGAATTGTCCCTGAAAGTTGGAGGCATTGTTCTTCAGCAGTTTTGTTCCCACCTGCCCATTCCAGAGGGTAGCACTGGGTGACTGTATGTTCCCCCACCTCCTGCCAACTATGCAGGGCACTCCTTTGTTCCCAATGCTATTTAGCATCTATAGGAAGCCATAGGGAGCAGTCGTCAGAAGATTTGGAGCATAGAGTTTGCAGTATGCTAATGACACAGGTCTACTTCTCTGTATCATCGGAAGCAGGAGTTCATGTGCAAGTCTTGAGCTGATGTCTGGATACTTTGGTGGTCTGAATGCGGGCCACTATGGAGCAAAATGGAGGCCCCGTGGAAGGAAGGTCTGGGAAATTAGACATTTGCCTGTTCTGGACAGAGCCGCACTCCTCCCGAAGGAGCAGATTCACAGTCTTGTTTATACTCACTGATTCATCTTTGTTACAGTCAAACCTTGGTTGTCAAACGTAATCCAAAATGTTCGACAACCGAGGCACAGCTTTCGATTGGTTGCAGGAGCTTCCTGCACTCAAACGGAAGCCACGCCGGACGTTCGGCTTCTGAAAAATGTTCAAAAACTGGAGCATTTACTTCCGGTTTTTCGGCATTTGGGAGCCGAAACGTTCCAAAACGGAAGCGTTCTGGATCCGAGATTTGACTGTACTAGAGGATCAAGTTATTCTGTGGCCAGGAGTTTTGTTTTAAGTGTATTACTTTTGGTGTATATTTAAAAAAATTTTTTTTTGCTTTTTTCATACACAGTTTGATCCTTAGTGAACCAGTTTTCAAAATGGCCACTTTCAGCTACATTCCATACTATCAAGAGGTGTATTATGATGTGGGACCTTTTTCAGCCTGAGAGTTACTTTTCCTCAGGGCCAACTTCCAAGGTCCTCACACCAGTGGTGGATTGGACCAGAGGCAAAAATTGGGTAGAGTAACAGGTGTGCCTTTTAACTTTGTACAGTAAAAGCCAGAGAGGTTACTACAAGCAGCCAGACCTGCCACCCCACACCCCCTATCTCTATTTAGGCAAGCAATATGCATGACTACAGTTCAATGATACATTCCAACCAGGCAAAAGCACTCACGAAGAGAGCAGGACAGAGGCATTGAGAGGTGTGGCATGAGGATAGCAATTGTGGACTGAGAAGGGGGTGTGGCTTCACAAAGGTTCTAAGGGCCAGAGGCCTTGAGGCATTTGGCCCCCATGCTTGAGGTTGCCCACTGCTGCCATAAAGAGTAAAGGTAAAGGTAAAGGGACCCCTGACCATTAGGTCCAGTCGTGACCCACTCTGGGGTTGCGCGCTCATCTCGCATTATTGGCCGAGGGAGCTGGCGTATAGCTTCCAAGTCATGTGGCCAGCATGACAAAGCTGCTTCTGGCGAACCAGAGCAGCACATGGAAACGCCGTTTACCTTCCCGCTGTAGCAGTTCCTATTTATCTACTTGCATTTTGACGTGCTTTCGAACTGCTAGGTTGGCAGGAAAGAGTAGGAGAGCATAAATCTGTGAATGATCTATCTATATTCCTTGTGTAGATGTTTGAGGGCGTGCGTGCGTGCGTGCGTGCGTGTATCTTATGAACCATGCTGAGAGCCTGCAATGCAAGGATGGTGTATAAAGCCAATAAATAAAGAAGTAATAAAATTTGATTCAAGTTTTTATTTTCTTTAATTCCCTGTCCCAGACATTATTTATTACTTGGTAAGTCTTGTGAAGAAGAAGGAACAAACATTTTAATAACGCATCTGTGACGAGTAAGGAGAGGAATATAAAACCAGTCCCAATACCTAAGGGTTCTTGTTTAAGAGACTGAGAATTTAGAAGCCTGAGTTATGAGACATTTCAGGGGGGAAATCAAAAGTATTGATATCCAAATTTCAACATGCTCTCTTTTTCACATGGTATGGTATCTTTTTCACATGGTACAGGGGATGGGGTCAGTGGCTAATAAACTGTTCTTACACTTGAATAGTATATATTATAATGGATTGGATATGCTGGTCTAGTGAGGATGCATCGGCCAACGTTACCTTTTATTTTTACTTCTTTTGTTCACAAGCAACTTCTGGTCAGCTTGTTTGTTTGTTTGTTTGGTTGGTTGTTTGTTTGAATGAATGTCTATAAGATTTCTTATTTGCCTTTCCCCCTGACGCATAGAACTTTAGAATGTAGAATTATAAAACCAAATAAAAGCAATACAATTGCAATATAAGTACTGTAAAACTGTTCCAAGTGCAATAAAACGGTTTGAATGCCTCATGTTGTTTCAGTGTAACAGTAGTTTGATTTGGATAGCAGGAGAAATGGTCCACAGGGAAACAGATAAGTGTGTGTGTGTTGCAGTTTGTTTGTCTTTTCTCTAAAAAAAGAGAAATAGCTGAGAGAAGCCTTTCTATCCTTTCCTGGCTGTGGGCTTTGAACTCTTTATAGAAGTGTAGAAGTGTTCCATTTTGTATTCTTTCTCCTAATAATGTGTCAAATCTTCACCTCACAACCGGCAATGATTCATGGAAGTCAACAATATTAACTAGGCTTACCTCAACTTGAAACAACTGTAGTTCATTAATTAAAGTTGGACAGATCTTCTGTTTTCCTTACATGAAATTATTCAGTAAATAATTGAGAAATTAAAAAGGCACTGCTTTTGCCAGTAATTTGGGTCAGCAATTAAGATCTATCAGTATCAATTATAATCTCTTACTTCTGCTTAGCCTCTTGTTGTCAGTATGAGTTGCTTTCCCCCATTTTTTGCCAACTTTTCAGACAAGGTTTCATTTAGTCACAGTAGCTGATGGATGACTGAACAGAGGGTTTGCATTGAATTCTGAAAAATCTGGGGGTGACATCCAAAGGTGATCATCACCACTGGAATGGACTTCTCCTCACGCAGCAGGACTTCCTCCCCCTCCCCCCTAACCGCTGCAGTTCCCCATGCACACCCAAAAAGGTGTTATGGGGGCCAGGATTCCTCAGAGCAAATTTGGGGAAGGGGCTGCAATGGAGAGGAAAAATACCAGAAGCTGGTATTTATGACTTTTAATACAAACCTATCTCCTTATCACGATGACTAGAAAATTAGTGTCCTGGACTTTTCTACATAATGCCAGGCTTATAATGAACAAGATCAGGTCAATTTGAAATTGAAACACTTCATTTTTTAACTGCTTGAAGAATACAGAAGGACTGTGAATGTTGTCGCTTTCAGACGGAAATTGATATAGGTATGAAGAAATTGGTTTCTGTGGAGTTTTCCACAGAAAAGGATAAAACTCCACAGAAAACACCGTGTCCGTACCTATGCCCATTAATAGCATTCTTTCTGAGTAAAACAAGGCAAGTGAGAGGCAAATGGGGAAAGGAACGTTGCAAGTTCTGATGGGAGAAAACAAATTGAAAATAGTCTCAGCCAGAACCCTGTTATAGTTAGTACTCTGCATCCAGAAACTTGCATTTGCTAGGGAAAAAACTGTATTATTAGCTTGTATTATTAGCCTTTGACTTCGAAAGCAAGCATGGAGAACCTCACTAAGAAGACACTTCCATTAACTGTAGAGCTATAAGGCTGGACTCTAATGTACATGTTCCAAAGTAAGGGAAACGAAAATTGGAGCCATTTCTACCCTCTGCACGCTATGTATACTAATTTAGTGTAGTATTACTGCCTTGTTCATCTAACTAGTTTCATTTGTGGGTCTGCGAGTCTGGTGCCTTTGCCTTTCCTGTACACCTGTTCTTTTTCAGAGTTGCTGCTATCTCTATTCCTATTTCAAGATTCCCTTAAGACATATGTGGCAGGAAATACCACTTTGGACCAAGTTGCCACTTGCTCCAAAAAAAGTTAGAGGGAAATAATCCTGGAGAAATGATGAGAAATGATGGTGGGACAAGCAGGAAAGATGAGGCAGATGTTTGGCAGAAAAGCTGGAAATTGGGCAGTCTTGATGTGGTTCATATGCCGCTGGATTCTTAATCTTTTGGTTAACCCACCCTTGAAAAGGATTATACCTGGTCCACTCTGGGACAGTGCAGATTCACCCCTAGATACTAAGGGTGGATCTCATTTTATGTGTTGAGCGATGAAGCCTATTTTTCAGTGGGAAACAAGTAAGACTCACTGAGAACAGATCCCTGATTTGTGCATCCTTTATGTGCATGGTGCTGATGGTTCAGAAGAAGAGTTTACTTCATATTTTATATGCATTAGCACTTTCTCATGAATAGCTGAGATACATGTTTATTTGTAGTCATAACTCTACCACAAATTAAAATCAGACTCTTATGAAGAGAAGCTCAAGGAGATGTCAGAAATGATATAAAATGACACTTAACTCCAAACCCCAGACACCACATTTATCCAAAGAAAGGGATAAGACTGCAGTAGAAATAAGACCAGGAGCTGAGTTATTTTCGCTGATTAAATTTTCAGCCACAAGCTAAAGAAAAAACAGCTGCTAGATACTTCTGTCTAGTGTAAAGTATTTTCCCACATTTTTCTTTTATGCTCCTAGTTATAATTGCACACATCCAAGCACAGTGGTATAAATTTATTCTTGGTATATATGGGGAATGTGGGGTACTTGCAGGGGACACACTTCCAAGCTTTGTGCCCTTAAATTTGCTTGCTAAATAATCCAAAAGAAAAATAATAATCAAAAGCATAGTAATCACTCCAAACCGGGCTTCATAAGTTCCTCTTCTTCTGCAAGGCATTTGGAGGTTCCTTAGTTTATCCTATAAATTAAAATATCCAAACACCAATGGCACATGGCTCAACAGCATTTTATTTTTAATTTTTTCAAATAATCTTTATTCATTTTATAAGAATGAAAAAATACAAAAAAGAAAAAAAAGAAAAGCAAAAAGGCAAAAACCAAAAAAAGGAAAAAGAAAGAAATAACAATAACAACAATATTTCTTGTTACTTAACATTGTTATATAGACTTCCTCGATTCCCCCCTCACTGGGTCCATTTTTAATCCATCCTTACCAACTTTCATATTATGTCTTAAGCCATTTTCCAACACTTATACATTTTCATCTTCCTCTATTTCATAAACAATTTCCTTTTCATTATCCCTCGATTATTCCTAACCTATAAATCATCAATTATTCTTAACCTATAATTAATTTCTCAACATCTATCTTCGATTTCACCCCTTAGCCTAGAACTAATTCCCAAAAATATCCATAATTTCTTCTATCCTAATAACATTTAAACACTTACATCTAATTCTGCCCCGCTTCCCCTGGACTCGGAGTCTCCCAGGCGGTTCAGCAAGTTCCATAAAGCAATCCAGTTTCAGTCCATCTTAGCCAATCAGAAAATAATATCCATTATTACTTCTCACCCCACTCCCACTCAACAGCATTTTAGAGGAGAAGTAGGAGCTGAAGATTCAAGTCCAGAAAAAGCTGGGCAAGTCTGTACCTGTCTTTCCAAAGTCCCTCTAAATTCAGGGCATGGTGTGGTGCACTGGCAGTCCTTCCCTGATCCTCCAGTAGCTAAGTCGCTGCTGCTTACTGGGACAGGTGAGGTGGTGAGATTGGTGCAGTGCAAATGCACCGGCAGAGCCAGTCTGGCACTCCTGCTTGTGTGTTTGCACTGTACTGACCTCTAGGATACATTGCCCCTCCCCCTTTCATTCCAGAACTGACTCAGCCGCTCACTCAGGAGGTTAGCACTGCCACCCCACCCCACTGTCCACCACAGCTGGGAATGTGCCTTGTCTGAAATCTTAGAGAGTCACTGTTGGTAAGTGTGGACAATACTGACCCAGGTAGACCACTGGTCTGAAAAGGCAGCTTCCAACACTCCTTTAGGCAGCTATTAATAAGGCAAGATGGAAAGTGGAAGAGCTGGGATTTGTAGTCCACATTAGCAGGGAAACCACTAACATATGTAACAAGACAGGCCAGCTTTGCTGGCTCCCAAAATGGAGTTCTGCCATTTAAAAATGGAAACCAACAATGTAAAGCTAACCAGGTGTTAGCAACGATGGCCAACATAGACCAGGTTCATCAATGTGCAATCTGATAGCTCTGTACGTTGAGCAATGATATAAAAACCATGGCATGTAGTAGTGGACTATACAGTCGTACCTCAGTTTACGACCCGCTCGGGTTGCGACCTTTTTGGGTTACGAACCGCGATCCGGAACGGATCGTGTTCATAACCCGAGGTACTACTGTATGTCATTTGGCCTTCTGTTGGTTCCAGGGAACCAGCCAGAGGGCTTTTTTTTTATAGTGGCAGGCTCCCTGTGGAGATAAAGAACTACACAACCTTTAGAAGATATCTAAAGGCAGCCCTGTATTGGGAAGTTTTTAATGTTGGATGTTACATTGTTTTTATAAGTGCTGGAAGCCACCCAGACAGATGGACAGGGTGTAAATAATAAAATTATTATTATTATTATTATTATTATTATTATTATTAGACTATTTTATATAAATTCCAAAAGACTTCATTTTTTTCTTTTCTTTTTTTTCTTTTGCTTTTGCTGTATTTTCTTGAAAAACTTTACACACCAAGAGCACAATCTTACAGGAAATTCTAGTAACAAGCCCCACCCCTCCCCCCGCCTAGAAGTGAACATTAGTGCTCTCTCAAAGCTCCCATTCCAAAGGTGATCTGCCTGCTGGTTATCCCTCCCCAAGTCTCTTTCTATATTCCCACTACATGTGTGTCCTTGTGACGTTTTCTTCAAACCCATTTTGACATCTTGAACAGTAAAAATCCCATGGCACAGTTTGACTTCAAACAAATACACTTACATAACCACATCTGGGACATACGTTCGAGAAAACGAAAAAGAACAAAGCATTGAGCAAATGGGGTAAACATGGAACTAAATGAATTTAGGTTGGGGCCTGAATCTTTCCCACTGCTCGGATCTGGGAAAAGGGTGACAGATTTCTCCTGAGAGTTTCTGCACATTGCTACATTATGCCCCTACTTCATTTCAGTGAAATAAAACTCATTCCCAGTTTGTTAAAGCATGCTTTAAACCATGCGTTTCGCCCTAATACTGAGAACCACATTTTCGATGGCTACATTAGATCAGAACACCACCATTCACATTGCGCAGATAGGGGAGGTTTAAACCTATTGCCGAACCATGAATTGCTACACAAATGTAGCAAACTGGTTACATGGCGTAACATCAAACCATGGTTAAAGCTTGGACTCCCTCTCCCCCTCACACATGATGATTCGCTGACCACATCCTGGTTTGCGGCAAACCATCGTTTTCTGTTTCGTCCAAACCATCTGTGGGTTCTGCTTGTCCTGCAAACCAGGATGAAACCATAAGCTGACGATTTGAATGGAACAACACTTGATTTACCTTTAAAAGGAGTAAGGTAAAGGGACCCCCGACCATTAGGTCCAGTCGCGGATGACTCTGGGGTTGGGGCGCTCATCTCGCATTATTGGCTGAGGGAGCCGGCGTACAGCTTTCGGGTCATGTGGCCAGCATAACTAAGCCGCTTCTGCCGAACCAGAGCAGCGCACGGAAACGCCGTTTACCTTCCCACCGGAGCAGTAGCTATTTATCTACTTGCACTTTGATGTGCTTTCGAATTGCTAGGTTGGCAGGAGCAGGGACCGAGCAACGGGAGCTCACCCCATCGCGGGGATTCGAACCACCGACCTTCTGATCGGCAAACCCTAGGCTCAGTGGTTTAACCCACAGCGTCGCCCGCGTCCCATTTTAAAAGGAGTAGGTGATGGTAAATATTGATTGGGAGTGCTCATTCACATGGTGGTCTAGGGACCTTTTCTGTAGCGGGCTCATGGACATTTAATGTGCAATTTTAAAAAACTGGCGCCTATTTTAATCTTGATTGTTTAATTATTTTCAACATTACCATTCAGGATTTGTTTGGCTTTTTTGTTTTTTGTTTTTTGTTTTTTTACATTGGGGTTGAATGGGTTTTTTGTTTTGTTTTTTGTTTTTGTTTTTTTGCTTTAGGCATTTATTGTTCACTTTTGATGTGAAAGTAGAAGAGTAGGATATCATCATCATCATCATGACTACCGCCGCCACTGGATTTGGTGTTATGTGTGAATCAGCTCATAATATTCTCAATGAAATCAGAGTTGCATTAAATACATTTCAACCTTCTCTTTCATTATGCACGGAGAGCTGCGCTTTTGTGCTTCTCACCCAGTTCCCCATTTGTAGAGACTGTTCCTACTACACTTTGCTTTGGTTGTTGAGCCACGATAGGGACTGTACTGACCATGGAGAGTTGATACAGCTTGTGAAGGTGTGATGAGAGTTGCGGGGCTGTAACTGGATTCACAGCTATTGTTGGGAACGGGCCTAATTTTGCCGTTTCCAATTTTCCACTTATTTAGCATTTGCTTTCCCATTCTGTTGCTGGTACTCTGTTGCACTCTGAGACCACATTCTCCTGCAAGGCTTTCCCCAGATCTTTTTTTTTTTTTTTTTGCTCCCTGGGGCTCGGCAGCAAATTTAGAGTTTCCTACTTGAACCACAGGCATCCCTCAAGCCTCTCACATGCCTACATTGTTTCCAATAGAGCTGCACCGGAGCCCGCTAATCATTTGGAATTTTCCCCCCTGGGAACCCAAAGGTCAACAAGGATATTTTTAAAACTGTGATTCTGAAGTCTAGATTACAGTTCGGCCTCTGTTTTTTTCAGCTTTATATTTGCTTAATGGAATTTGTGTGGAGTAATGCACTTACATTGCAGTCAAGCATAGTTTGGATGCCACCTGGCCGGTTAGAGCATAGAAAAGCATTCAGGGAAACAGAGAGCACTAGAGAGAGAGAGAGAGAGAGAGAGAGAGAGAGAGAGAGAGAAGGCTCAGATTCTGATTTTAACAACCTGTCCTGGACACTTGTTGCATAAAGCAGAACGAATTCTTAGTGACACAGGCATCTTGACCTCATGCAGCCCGAGGCAGATGGGAGTTATAGTTCAAAACATCTGAAGGACACCAGGCTAGACGAAGGCTGACCCAGGGGCTTTTTACAACTGCCAAAGCACGGAAGTGTGCCAAGTGATCTTGTTCATGAGGGGAAAGTACATGTTGCACACAAACTAGAAGCCCTTTCAGCTTCTTTTTTTTAAAAAAAAATAAGTTGGATCCAGATTTAATCATGCTTAAGCGTAGTTGACCCATGCTTAGAGTAGTTAAGTCCTACCGATTTCAATGTGTATACTCAAAGTTGCTGGGAGTCTCAGGTTGGCTGTTCTGCGCATGTCCAGCTTGCAGGCTTTCTGCAAACACCTGGTCAGCCACTGTGAGAACAAGATGCTGGACTCGATGGGCCATGTTTCAATATCTACCCTTAGATGCTGTATATATTTTGCATATGCTATTCAATACATCCATTCTAACCTATTTGCGTGTGGAGACCTTTTAACCACCCCCAGAAATAAATTCAGACGAGACTCAGATTTTTGGTTTGGTTTTTGGCAGAATTTAGGCCACAACTTTATTGATTACAGTCAAGTGAGTGGTTGCATAGGCTCTGGTTCGACTAGCTACCTGCACCCTTGCAGGCAGCGCTGACTCTAGTCACCAACCATAAGTCAGCCTTGGGTGAACACCTGAGATAGTGGCAAGCAGGGGGGTCTGCTAGGCCTCCACCCAGATGAGCCCTGGACTCAGGCTCCGGGCACAACCCCACACGGGGAAAACCAACC
Source organism: Zootoca vivipara (assembly GCF_963506605.1). Classification (NCBI taxonomy): domain Eukaryota; kingdom Metazoa; phylum Chordata; class Lepidosauria; order Squamata; family Lacertidae; genus Zootoca; species Zootoca vivipara. The sequence goes on along the minus strand of NC_083287.1, from coordinate 22,011,145 downwards.
ATGAGTCCGTGGATTCCTTCTTAAAGGAATACCCAACGCATAGGGATGGCTAGGCAGCCTGCCACCCCTATCCACCTGAACCAGAGCCTATCCACAACCTTACAGGCGAAGCCCAAATGGCACCAGCCAATCAGCCAAGTGGGGAAAATTCCTGCTGTGCCCCTGTCCCAACGACAGGCGACACACGACGGCCTAGCAAGGTCAATCGCAAGCCCTAAATATAGGGAGAGGTGGGCGGGTGTTCAGATGCACTGAGCCTGAAAGAGGAAGCTCAGGGACACGTGCAGCGGTTAAATAGTGGTCCCTCGATTGCTTTGACTGGAGTCCCTCAAGCCCAATTGCTCCCAAGATCGAGGGACCACCAATAGGGTGTTGTGGCCACTCCAATGTTCCCACCCACAACACGGGGTCTGGTTGCCAGGTCCCACCGCAGCACGTGCCCTCTTGTTAGGGAGCACCCGGTTTATCTTAATAATTAGCACCAGCGCTCATATTTCATATGCTTCTCGCGTTTCCATCTTTGCTATAATCGTTCTTTAAATACTCAATAAAAGGTCTCCAGTCCTCAAGGATTTTTTCCATCATTTGGGTCTCTAATCTTTGCTGTTAATCTTGCGCGTTCCGCATATTCCGCATCATTTTCAAAAGCCATTCTTCCTTCGTTGGAACTTCTCTCATCTTGCGTTGCTAAGTTGGGTTCTAACCCATTATTTTTAAGGCTGGCTTCTTCAAGTGAAAAGCAGCTTCGGGAGGACATGAGTTTGAGTGGAGATGGGTAGGTGGAGTGCTTAACCCTTTCCTCACTGGCTGCCTGTCGACACCAAAGCACTGTTTCCCCAGCTGCATTTTCTTTCACGGGGTTACAGTTGTAAACCTTTCCCATGGGGGCAGGAGCAGCTTGACCGTGAATATAAGCAGAAAAAATGGCTGGTGGGGGCAGTATTAAATACCTCCTTCCTTGCGCAGCTCTTCAATTCAGAACCGCACTGTCCTGAAAATGTTTTTTCCAGTTAAAGAGCAATGCTTCCTTACACACATTTTAGCTACAGTGAACTCTGTCTGAAATGTTGAAATACCTCTGAACCCCCAAACAAGAATGTTCAAATTCCACTTTGTTCAACCCGGGGGCATAGTTACTTCAGTTTTGTCTATATATTTATAAATCAATGTAAATAAGAATATGAGTCTGTTTTAATTTACCAGAGCCTTGATGTAACCGATACTCAGAAGTGCAGAGCTTTAAGCTTTGTAAAGTGCAATATTACTGCAGGGCACATGTCCAACTTTTAAAACACTATATAGATTGGAGACAGATGAGCTTTTCAGAATTATTTTAAGGCCCATTTTGATTAAATGCCTTAGATGCAGTTTCCAATGGAAATTAATTTCATTGATGTGAAAACAAATGGACTCCAACCCTCAGAATCAGCTGCAAGTTCATGTTCAATGCAGCACTTGAAAGGGAATGGAGCAAGCCCAAATTGTGACTGGGAAGGAACGCAGACTTTTATATGCTTTGCTGCACAAATAGAATCACTTTGTTAAAGCTTCACATTGGAAGGGTTTTGTATACAAGCGAGAGAGTATGTATGCGGTGGGGGGGAGGGAAGGGGGGTGTTTAGAAAAGAAATGTACATGCAGAGACCTACGAGGTGAGTAAATGCATTTGTATGCAGGGCTTTAGGGTAGCCTTTTTGCTGCCAAATTGGTTCCCATTCATAAATGATGAACCTTTCTATTAAAACGTTAAACATACAAGTCAGGTATTTATATCCCCTCAACCTACCGGCAGTCATCGCTTCTGAGCTCCCAGGTGGGCATTCAGCATTTGTCAGGTGTGATCCATTGTGCTGCTCACAGGACTGTTATCACACAAGTGCCCTTTTCTGCATATAGTGGTGATTTCTTTCTGGGGATGGGAATGGAAGAATGCAGGGACAAATACCAACTGCTATGGCATGGTTATCCTAATTATTTGCTACAAAATGTTGCAGCAACCAGGCCATGCTATTGGGAAACCCCCTTCTTCCTGATATTCCACTATCCCTCCCAGTAAACAGCCAGTTAGCTTTCCAATTAACATGCTCAAACCACTTTGTGGGGTGGTGGTTCCCCATTAGCATTTTTTCTAAACAGGCTTTTGAGGTTCCCCCCAAGCCCTATTGATGCCTCCCTCTTGTGCATGGATGGTGCCATTTTGTCCTCCTGAGCAATGACTCTCCTCTACTGAATACTGGAAACAGAGCTAATGGTTATGTCGATTTTGGGACTCGTCCCTTCCTCCAAGAGCTAAAGATGCTGTACATGGGATTGCGTCCTTTATTTGCTCCCATTGACTTTGTGAAATAAATTAGGTTCAGAGACGATGATTGGCCCGTGGTCTCCCAGTGAGCTTCATGGCAAAGCAGGGAATCAAATCAAGGTCTTCTAGTACCAGCCTGACACCTTGTCTATGACACACTGCAAACACATTCGTGCACTGTTACCAGTGGTGGTTGGTGCCCATTGTGACTGGTAGGGTGAAAAGCAGGGGACTCAGTTGACAGAACATGAGAATCTTAATCTCAGGGTCAGGGGCAAACGATTCCTGCATTGCAGGGGTGGGACAAGATTATCGTTGTGGTCCCTTCCAGCTCTACAATTCTGTGATTCTATGATTAGGTGTAGTCAGAGCCAATAACAGGCAGAAACAGCTACCATATTTTTCCGTGTATAAGAGCAGGTTATTTGCTTGAAGCTTAAAAATGGGGGTTGTCTTATACATGGGTAGTGGTGAGGTTGGATGGGCAACTGGTGGCTGCTGCGAGCCGGAAATTGTCAGTGGCGTTTTGGCGGGTGATTGGTTGTTGCTGCAAGTTCTGCAGGGTATTGGCTGCTGTGGCAATTGGGCGGGCGATTGGCTTTGGCTGCTGGCGAGCGTGCAGACGATCGGTTGCTTCATTGATGTGCATGCAACCCCCCTCCCTTAAAAAGCTCAACAACTCTGAGCAATTTCCCCCCATTTTGTCAATTTGGAGTCCCAAAAGAGGCTTATACATGGGGGCGTCTAATACTGTACATGGAAAAGTACAGCAATTCTGTTTTGTCCCCATCCTCTTTCCTGCTGAGTTCTGCAAGGATGACACTTTTCGGCTAACTTGCCCAGCCTAGTCCTATGTAAATTCCTGTTATACTCACAGTCGACACGCCTCACTTTGTCTTTTACCTTACCAGCCGCACTCAGCTGGATTTTATATTTAATGTTATAGTTGTATTTGTTGCATTCTATGTTGTTGTGCGACAGTTGCCTGTTTGATCTTTTATATGTGCTATGGTTATATGGCTATATGCAATAAACTTTTGATTGATTGATTGAAACTGAGATGGAGGAGGGGGAGCTGACAGGTTGTGTGATCCCCTGGACTGGATGCAAGTGGGGAAACAGGCGAATGGGAGGCCCATTTGACCCAATGAACCAGTCTCTAGCAGCTGTCACTCAATCTTCTTGACACACATATGCACTGTGCTTCACGATGCTTGCTCCCAAGTGGCTTGATCGGAGCCTTGCAGGAGCGCGAACAATGTGCAACCAGCTCACCTAGATCCCTGCTGTTCATTTGGTGATGTTCTAGCTCCTTGCCAAGGATGCTTCTCATGCTTCCACCTGAGTGTAGAAATAAACAGTAAATTGCATGAACTCGGGGCAGGAGGAAGATGAATTTCAAGTAAGTCTTCAAATGGTTTTATTTATGTAATGATAGGATGAATTCAAATAGGAATCAATTCCAGTATGATAGTGAGGCAAATAAAAATTAATTCCAGTGAAAAAATCCCAGGACAAGGCCCTGTTTCGCTAATTCTTCATCAGCAATGTTTTAATGGTCAGAGTGTACCAAGTATGTTTGGCTTGTCCTGGGTTTTTATTTCTGGACTCCACCTGAGTGTAGCCATGCCATACCCAGTTGGAAGCACAGGAGACATGTGTGCCTGCTACAAGGATGAGGGACCTGAGGCCCTACAGATGTTGTTGAACCGCAGCTGCCATTGGCCATGACGGCTGGGGCTAATGGAAACTGGAGTCCACCAATATCAGGAGGGCCACAGATTCCCCCATCCCTGGCCTAACAGAAGTCCCAGTTTGTGGTTATTTGGCTTATCAAGTGTTATGGAAGATAAGCCTGGCACAGTAACTCTTTGTTACGGGTACCGGGAGGGGAGGACCATACAGAACCACTTCTCCATCATCAGGCAACTGTCTCTAAAGGAGGAGGATCTGTAACTCTCACCTTCACATCCATCATACTGTTGGGGGGCAGCGATTGCACGTCCTGTCATCTTTGACATTTTAATTGAAAAGAAAAGCTTAAGGAGGTTTTTAACCTTAAGCAGTGTGTTTTTACAAGTGTATGTGGAGAAATAATCTGTCAGTGCAGAGCAGGCTGGGTGCCACAAGAGTTGGTTTAGTGGTTCAACAATCCCACATTAGCTCACACACCTTGCCTTGTTCCATGCCTCAATAGTTTTTAGTAGAAATGCCTTGCCCAGAGGCATACAATTATTAAGAAAAGGAGACTCTGCTTGCTTAAAGTCTGGAATTATTAGCTCATGGTAACAAGCCTGCACTGGAGAGACTGTTGGGTCTTTGTTTTCATGAGTCTACTGTAATTTGCCTTCTCATTTTAAAGAGGAAAACTTCTGCTTTGTTTGGGAAGTTAATACTGATATACATAATCACTTTGACCATTATCGAAAATATTTGTGCAGCTAAAAACCAGGTTTCAAGGAAAGTTTATGTGCCTTTATACTAAAATTCAACTCTGTGTATCAAGAAAGTGATTTCACTCCAAAATGTCAAATATAGATGGGTCCGGGCTTAAAATTAGGCAATAAGATATTTGTATTCAAGGACTGGGGAAGAAGGAAGATGTAGCTCTTTTTTGACACACACACACACACACACACACACACACACAGAGAGAGAGAGAGAGAGAGAGAGAGAGAGAGAGAGAGAGAGAGAGAGAGAGACTATGAATGACATGATGATAATGTATCAATTGCAACATTATTTTTTAAAAGAGCAAGGGGCGCTATTTTCATTGGGAAAATAGTGGCTTGGATAGGGGAAGCAAAAAGGGGAAGTAAGGGTAAAGAAGGATCACATGAACTATTTATCCATGCAAGGGCCTAGAAAAAGAAATGTTAATAAACCTTTTTTACATATGCAAATAATTCAGATGCTGACTGCCTGGCATTATTTTAGGATGCAGCAGCAACCTTTTGCAGGTGGTACAAGAAGGCACCACAGCAGTAGACTTCAAGCTCTGTGGCCAGTCTAGATGGTCTGTATCCTCAATGATGTGATCTGCACAGTACCCAGAACACTGTTGATGCTTTGCAAATAGAATGGAGGTCATCTTTGAGGTTTCACTAATACCAGCTAACAAGGCTTCTCTTCTGAACTTTGCCTCTTCCTTCCAGGCTATTTACTTCTGGATTCCAGATACGAGGTTTCTTGGGTGCCAGGTGCACTTTTGTTAGTGAGCACAGACAAAATTGCGGCCTGAAATTCAAAAGTGTGTGGTGTTTTGTTGTTTTTTCCTCCATCCAGGAAAAACCTGGAAGGTTCCAAGGTGCTACAAGGGGGAGGGGGGGATCCCCAACGAAAACAGTAATTTTCGCAAAGCAGATGCAGACTTGCAAAGCTAAGCAGAGCTGAGGGTGAGAGTGAGGACAGCAAAGTAGCTTATTTGCTATTTTTTTTAATATATACAAATAATTTCCTTTTTACCCAAGACCCCCTATTCCCAGGCTCATTAAATCAATTTCAGAAAACATTTTGGCTCTGGAACATGTAAGTAAAATTCCAACCATATGGGCTCTTGAGGATTACCTGTGCAAACGGCAGAAGTCAAGCCAAAACAAGTTTCTGTCAAATGGCCTAACACCTAAGTTTATTATGAAGGTAGAGAGCTCTATAAAGGGTCTGTAGGCAGTGCAGAAAGGACTGGCTGTGGGGCTCCAGAAAGTTATCTGGGGGCTGCTTGTTTTATGTCAGCCACCTTGAGAATCAGCTCTCCCTTACACAAAAATATAGTTTCATTGAGTCACAAATGTTAGATTTGATTTTTGATTTTTTGATTTAAAAAAAGGCTCAAGGCAATCTGAAAATGCCTTGTTCAGAGGTAGAGTTTACTGCAGTTCAAAGCCACAGCACGATGAACCCCTTGATGTGCATGCAAAGAAAGGCCTGGGCATACAAAGCAGAATTTGGTTTTGTGCTTTTTCTTTCAGCCAGCAGCTATGCCGAAGCTCAGCATTTCAAGCTGGCCTTTACGCCAAGAAATGTTTAAATATCAGCTGGTGATGTGGCTCAGGGTGTGGAGAACAATCAAGGGAAACAAACAATTTAATTGTCCATATTTTTCAGTAGAACTAATCTGGAAAAAGTTCAGGATCAATAAGGCCTTAAGCGTTGCCTCCAACTGCCCTGAAAATGCGGCTTCCGATTGAGTGCAGGAAGCTCCTGCAGCCAATCGGAAGCATCACCTTGGTTTTCAAACCATTTCGGCAGTCAAACGGACTACCGGAACAGATTAAGTTCAAGAACCAAGGCACCACTGTATCATCTAAGGCTCCCCCATATAACCAAGACATTCGCCGGTACAGTATTGTTACCTACTCCTCTTGGTGACGGTCATTCACTGCTCATATTCAATCAAAAACATGCTGAATTCAGAGCACAGTACTGGAGGTTCAAGAAAAATCACCATCATCTAAGGACTGTGTAATATAAGGAGATAAGGGCACAATTCTATACATGCCTACTCAGATGAGTTTGATGGGATTTACACCCAGGTAAGTATATGTAGGATTGCAGCTTCTGTCTCAAAATTATACCTTTGGGGGACATTTTTCAGAGACTTTGATACAGTTGTGTGTGTGTGTGTGTGTGTGTGTGTGTGTGTGTGTTTGTAAAAACTGATTATGCATTAAGTGTTCCCCCAAAACTTTCTGCCATCCTTTCCAACTCTGAAATGAGAAAGTTTCGCTGAACTTAAAGTTCAAATACCAGATGGGTTGAGTTTTGACAATCATTTCAAAATTGAGTGTGATCATTTTTTCCTTAATATGTCTCAACTCCCTTTTCTCTCTCCCCATTTTTTCTAGGCCTGTCCCAGGCTCATTATCGTCATTACTGCAACTACACAACCGGCAACGACAGCCAATGCCTGCCTCTATGCCTGGGACTCTACCGAATCCTACCATGCCTGGTTCCTCTGCCGTTTTGATGCCCGTAAGTATAATTTGATGGTATTGGTGATTCAAAGTGCTTTTGCCACCTGTCCCCCAGAAAGGCCAGACTTTCTAGAAACTACTGTATATTGTTTTCTAATTTAATGTAAATGCTGATTTAAATCAAGGGTGCATTGTTTTCAATTTAATTACTGTACCTTTGCATCCGTTAGAAGGGAAAAAAATTAAGAGGTCTGCACCTAGAAACCTCTTGGTATTTTTGTTTCCTGATTCTGTTCGGCTGGTTATAGCTTAGATTCTGCCATGTTCTTTTTCTTTTTTGATCGGCTATGTTTGTTACCCCACATAAGAAAAATAATAAAAACTAAATGAATAGAAAGAAACAGTATTGTTTCACTGAAAATAATGCAACCGCAACGCTTTTTAAAGTAAACAATTCTTGAGCATTTCTCCTGCAATATGATTTTCAGGAACATCATTTTTGTTTTGCTTCATGAACTGAGTATTTAAATAATGTTGTGCCGCAGTAGTCTAAGGCAGGCCTGTGAATCCCCCCCCCCTTGCTGTCAGATTCAACAGCTCCATTGGGAAAAACCTCCCATTCCCAACCCCCCTAGATCATTTTATACATATATCTTAAACAAGTTAGTTTGGGCTGCCCTGACAGCATCAGCCATAATTTTATACAGTGATGTTTTAAAAGCCACTTAACCCAGTGTGTTGTTTTCTAAAAGCAAGGGGAAATCATTATTGAAAGTCTCAAGCCTAGGTGACTAATTTGTTCTCCTGGTGAAGAGGCAGTTTTCTATTGATTGTTGGACATAACCAAGTTACTGGCTATATTTTCTGAAAGCAGATAAGCACAGCCAGCAAAAGTGATTGCCACCCTGCATGGACACAATGAGCCTCGCTCATACACCGTTTGTAGAAAGCCTTTGGAAAATTTATCTCACCTTTCAAATAGAATCTGATTTATTTTGCTCTTTATCCTTTTCAAGATGGAGCGACAGATGTCCATGAACACCAACATAATGGGAATGCAAGGCCCAAACCTCAGCAACCCGTGCGCTTCACCGCAAGTCCCTCCAATGCACTCAGAAGCCAAAATGGTAAAATATTGAAAACATATTGTATATGTTGTCTGCTGAAAACATTGCTGTATTATGTTCTCCGTTTGCTGGCCTCTCGGGACAATCCGAATAATTCCTTTCTGGTCATGTGATTACGTGTCTGCTGCAAACAAGTTCAGAGCATGGCTGACTCAGTTGATTTTTGTGTCTCGGTTGGATAGGGGCTAGATAGGTTGGCCCCCACCAAGAGCGCAAGCCCAGGGGGTGCCTCAGAAATCATGGAGAAAGATGGAGAGAGACAGCGATTGCCAAGGGTGCAAGGGACAGCGGAGGTGCCAATCCATCTCCTTGCCAAGGGTGCAAGAGAGCCTAGGTACGCCTCTGGATGCTGGGCATAAGATATTGCGAGAGGATACTGAGCTGGAGTACTTGAACGTTAGCAGTAGAATTGCGTACATAGAAGATTGCTTTTAGGTGCAAGTTATAAGAAAATATTTGGTGGAGTGGAAGGAGGTGCAGAAATGGTCTGTGCCATTGGGCGCTTGTAGAAATGGATGGATATGACACTTGGCTGAAGGAATCCTAGTGAGTTTGCTTCCCAAGTGACTGGATATTTGATTCTCTTGCCTGTGTATATTTAATGGTGTGTTTTGTTTAGCTTTGTTCTTCAAAGTGGATCCTGAGACCTTAGAATATAAAAAAGTAGAGATGGGTGAACTGCTGGCACATGCAACTTTTCCATATGCTTACAAAAAGTCCTCTTTGACCCACTTCCTCATTAAATGTGTGTTTGTGTGTGTGTGCATAATACATATTTAAATATATATTTTAAACAGATCGTCTCTTCAAAATAATGCATGCCTAAATGTTTTCTCTCAAAATATGCATTTCTAAGCACAGTGTGCCTTTAAAAATGTTACATTTTTGAGCTGTTGGAATATTTAGAAAGTGGGGGGGGGGGACATGAACGTTCTGAACCGCAAGTTAGTCGAGAAGGTGTGGATCAGTCAGTTCATATTGCCATTTGGAAAGATCAAATTCCTCCAGCACTGAGAAGTCAAAGCTGCTGTCATATGTATTAAAACTCATTTGCATTGCCCCTCACATAGATATATGGTATATTGGACTCCTGTTCACCACTTTACTGGGATTATTAAGAAGTATACAGGCTATGGAAATAAATAAAATAAACATGCGCACATATACATGCACAAACATGCACACATATGTGCATAGATTCTCTCTCCATCAGCTTGGTATAACTGCCTAGCTGCTATCTGTACCACATGGCTCTCTAGGCCCAATGAGCGACCTGCTCCATCCTCCGCTTTACAGCACTCTTTGCACCTCCCAGTGCCCTCACTGGTTTAAACACCGCCCCCTTGCTTTGGCATGCCATCAGTGGCAGCGCCGACTGTTTCTCCACTCCCCCCCCCGCCTCTTCCCTGCCTTGTTTCATTTTGAGAAAGGGCTAAAGGAGGCCTGCAGAGGGAGATATTTTCAGTAAGGTGGTCAAAAGATGCTTCAGCAGCCATGGTTTGCTGCTGCTGCTGCTGCTGCTGCTGCTGCTGCTGCTGCTGCTGCTGCTTAAAAAAAACCTGTTTTAAACTTTATGGATAATTTCTTGTGACATTTCTTAAAAGCAGGGGGGATTTGATTTAAATCAAATTGATTTAAATCATGATTTAAATCACTAGTCAGTGAGACTTGATTTCAGTCTTTTTTTTACAGAAAGACTCATTCTTGCTGGTATAATCTTAATATTTACAACCAGATGAAGGTTTCATATTTGGAATAATAAATTTCCAGAGTAGTTTTTACAGTTACATCAAAAATTACTGATTTGGTTAGACTATTCGAAATACATAGACCGATAATTATGAAATTATTGTGAGGCTTAATAAGTCCACTGTTTATATTTTGACAACTTTTCTGCTTCCTTAATAACAATTGAAACAATTTATTTAACTAAAACAATAACATTGTGGCATATGTATCCATGTTTGTTAAGTGATGTGGTTAAACTTAAAAAATAAAAAAACTTAGACTGAGTTTTAGCATACATGAAAAACTTAAAACAAATCCTTATTTCCTGATGAATAGCCTTTGAACTATAATGTAACTTGAATAGAAAACTATCTTTAGAAATATTTTTCCTCCAAAAGCATTTTATTTTAAAAATCCAATTTAAATGAAAAAATCCGATTTAAATAAAAAAATCTGATTTAAATAAAAAAATCTGATTTAAATAAAAAAATCTGATTTAAATAAAAAATCTGATTTAAATAAAAAAACTGATTTAAATAAAAAATCTGATTTTTTAAAATTGATTTTTAAAAAAAATCATTGATTTTTATCCACCTTGGTTCAAAGCAGCGGTTCTAGCCACCATGGCAAAGTGTGGCAGCAGTTCTCTCTTGCCTGTCCAACCCAGAAGGCCTCACTTTGAAGTACCCCCTTGTTCTTTCCTCAGAAGTGGGGCACCATCTTGGGGGGCTGGCCCCCCTCTATATCCCATGACTATGGTGTGCAAGCCATATGGCATGTGCGCAAGATGTCAGCGCATCACATGGCGTGCATGTGCGCACCGCACAACAATAGCCCCTTCAGTCATGGGGGCAAGCCAACACGCTTGACTCAGAGTAAGAGGAGTTGGCAGCGAAGAGCTTTGTCTCCACATGAAAATGGTCTCATTCCATCTCAGGGCCTTTTTTTCATCTGGAACTCACCAGAGCTCACTTCCAGAACCTCTCAAATAGCTGCCTTTCCATCATTATAAGAGAACAAGGGAAGAGTTCCGGTACCTATTTTTCTAGAAAAATAGCACTCTTCTACCTCATTATTAGGCTGTGGACTTCCGTACGATCTAGGCTCGCTTGTGCTAGTGTTGAGTTGTTCTTCTTCTTATAAGTCTGAAACTACAAGAAGCAGATACAGTGGTGCCTTGGTTTAAGAACAGCTTAGTTTATGAACAACTTGGATTAAGAACGCCGCAAACCCGGAAGTAGGTGTTTTGGTTTGTGAACTTTGCCTTGGAAGCAGAATATGTTCCGCTTTCTGTTGAGTGTGTTCCATTTGTAAACTGAGTCCTCTGCTGCTATGGGAAAGCATGCCTTGGTTTAAGAACCCTTTGGTTTAAGAATGGATTAAGTTTGTAAACCAAGGTACCACTGTACATAAAAAGTGTTTTCAGGATTCTGATACGGCATTTCTGAGCAGAGAATCGCCTCAGTTGATCAGGGGAGCTGTAGTCTATACCAATACAAAATGGCATTAATAAGTGGGAGACAGGCAGCTGGTCCCTAGCATCTCATATTGTCACCACATGCTTATAACTGCTTATTGCCGATTTGAAAGAAAGCCGCAATGTGTGCTTTTGAAGTTACTGTTGTTCGCCGCAGGAGGCGGAGGAGGGAAGCCTTTGCCTGCCAGTAGATACGATGCGCACTTATGGTAGACATGAACGGCCACATCTTTAACTCAATATAAATTTCAGCTAGGCAGCCAACCCAAGTCTTTTTAACACCTCAGCTGAAACCACACTCTGTAAACATGCAGTTGGTTGGCTTAAAGCAGCAGATGTAGCCAAAAGAGTTGGCAACAGCAGCCAAACTAAATCTGTGGTCAAGGGTTTTTTTTCCTGCTGTGTGCCATACCGTAATCGTGATGTGCCAAATAGCAACAGCATCTCCAGCCCAGCTTATTAAATCTTTCTGGGTTAGGCTGCCGGCAAGTGTTCTCTCCCCCCCCCCCCCAACCCAAGTACTGTTGAGCCAAGCAAAATACTCCTTGGCTGAAGAAGAAAAAACACCGCAATTGGCATACATTTCTACTGTTACTTTGCCTCCCCCCCCCTTTTAATGGAACTCTGAGGCTTTAAAACTGAAATTATTGATACATATGGTGAGAATTCTGTTCTTTAATACGTGCAATTAAGTGGATCACTTTTTAATCTGAGTAAATTTGTTTTGGCTTCAGAGTCAGATTTGCAAAGGTGTTCCCCTGGCAAGCTTTTCCCCAGCAGATAATTCCAAGAACCAGCATACAACAGGATGTCATTAACCTGTGGACTTAATGACTTTTTGATGGAAGCAATGTTTAAAAGAATTATAATATGAATTGATGTGCATTAAGCATACACATGCATCAATCATTCATTCAATTTCCCTAAATATGCTGTGCATTGTAAACTGATTATAAGCTAAGAAATGTGTATGTTGCAAAGTTATAAAAAGTCCCAAAGCTGTGGTTATTACAAAAATCAGTTTTAGGAGTCTTCTTTTGCTTTGGATCATAGAATCTTAGAGTTGGAAGGGACCCAGGGGTCATCTAGTCCACCCCCTGCAATGCAGGAATCTCAGCTAAAGCATCCATGACAGATGGCCGTCCAACCTCTGCTTAAAAATCTCCAAGGAAGGAGAGTCCACCACCTCTTGTGGGAATATGTTCCACTGCCAAACGGCTCTTACTGTCAGAAAGCTTTTCTGAATGTTTAGTCAGAATCTCCTTTACTGTAACTTGATGCCATTGCCTTGAGTCCTACCCTCAAGAGCAGAAAAAACCAGCATGCTCCCTCTTCCATGTGACAACCCTTAAGATATTTGAAGATGGTTATCATATCTCCTCTCAGTCTCTTCTTTTCCAGGCTAAACGTACCCAGATCCTTCACGTGTTCCTCATAAGGCTTAGTTTCCAGATCCTTGATCATCTTGGTTGCCCTCCTCTGCATACATTCCTGTTAGTCAACATCGTTCTTAAATTGTGGTGCCCAGAACTGGACACAGTGTTCCAGGTGTACCAAGGCAGAATAGAGTCGTACTGTTACTTTCCTTGCTCTGACACTGTACTTCTGTTGATACAGCCTAGAATAGTGTTAGCTTTTTTTGCTGCTGCATCACACTGTTGACTCAGGTTAAGCTTGTGGTCCAAAACTTACAGTACAAGCCTTCACATGTTTACTCAGAAATGAATTCTATCAAGTTCAATGGGGTTTGATCTCAGGTCATAGAATCATAGAATTGCAGAGTTGGAAGGGACCCCGAGGAACATCTAGTCCAGTGTTTCCCAAACTTGGGTCACCAGCTGTTTTTGGACTACAATTCCCATCATCCCTGACCACTGGCCTGCTAGCTTAGGATGATGGGAGTTGTAGTCCAAAAACAGACTCAAGTTTAGGAAACACTGCTCTAGTCCAACCCCCTGCAATGCAGGAATATGCAGCTGACCCATATTGGAATTGAACCTGCAACCTTGGCATAATCAGCACCACACCCTAACCAACTGTGGATATAGGTTTGAAGTCGTACAGAGTGATCTGAAATTCACATTATGCTGGTGGAACAGCCAATGCATGCTTAGCCTGAGATGGTAAGAAAAAGCACACAAGTAGAACATTGGTTGGTGTAAATTTGCTGCATTGACAGGAGTGTGAATAGAAGAGGTGTAGAATTTGGCATAACTGTTCTCTGCTGTGCCACTCATGGCCCACCCATAACTCTACCCCTTTTCAGCCATTTTTTCCTGTATTTTCAGTGGTAGGATAGCTCTACCAGTATATCCAAAGTATTCCACTGACATGTTTTTTCATTGTGTATCTGGTGTTCTGCTGATACAGCAGGACTCCTGCCAAATCCTATTGCCCTTCAGCTGGCAGTTCTTACAGAAAGGATTGCACCCGCGGAATCATGTTTTATTGTGTGTGTGTATGCCACAGTATATATAGGACGCGGGTGGCGCTGTGGGTTAAACCACTGAGCCTAGGGCTTGCCGATCAGAAGGTCGGCGGTTCGAATCCCCGTGACGGGGTGAGCTCCCGTTGCTCGGTCCCTGCTCCTGCCAACCTAGCAGTTCAAAAGCACATCAAAGTGCAAGTAGATATATATAGGTACCGCTCCGGTGGGAAGGTAAACGGCGTTTGCGTGCGCTGCTCTGGTTCTCCAGAAGCGGCTTAGTCAGGGGGAACAGTCAGGGGTCCCTTTAACTATACCTTTTTACAGTATATATAACGCAGGAAAATTGTTGGGAGGAAAAAGGAAAGAGCAACTTTGCATACATGTTGGACTTGTTGGAATGAAGCACATGAACCAGTGCTTTCGAAGGAGTATCATTCCTTTATCATATCATGATTATGTGGAGAGAGACATAGTATCTGCTGTGTCAAAGTGGACAAGTTAGTTTTTGATGTAAATGCTTGAGCCTTCATCAATTACTTTTGGCTTATATGTGTAATTTTTTACTTTGTTCTATACTGCATTTTTTTAAAAGGTACGATTATAGTTTTAAAATGACAGAAAGTGGAGAAAACCAAACACCATGATGGTATCCGGCCCCAGTTTGTATAGGTTCATAATATTTGGGGTCGGAGGGATAAGGAGCAACCCATGCCATGTTGGGGAAAATATTCCTGTTTGGAATTTAAAAACAACCACATGGCTCCTGAGGGCCCTTGTGGAATCTTGAGATCAGATCAGAACATAAAACATCAGTGAAAACCGCAGTAAAGCATTCTCTGTTAAAATTGAAGTAAAGAAAAATCCTAAAGCAGTGGAACAACCTATCAGCAGATAATGGTTATGGGAGCTGTGCGGAAGCTGCTAGGTCTAGTAGTGTAGCTGCAGTGTGTATGTGCACAAATGCTGCAGTGATACATAGGTAACATTAGCCTTGTGGATCATTTCCACCTCGTCCACAACTCAGGGTGGGAAGGGTCCCGGTCAGGTTTAAAAGCTTGAGAAATTGTTTCACTTTTGGATGGTTATCAAGGTATCTCTTGATTAATCAAACAGCAGATTTCTCAAAACATGAATTGCTTTTAAAATTACTGTAGGTTCCTTACTAAAACTCTGGATGTCAAGTGTCCAAGGTTATCAGTGTGGTCCTGTGCATATTGATGCTTCTGTGTTGTGGATTGACTGCAGAGGCAGGGGCTTGGATTAGATGACCTTTGACGTATTGTCCAATTCTAAGATTCCCTTATATCTGCTTGGAAGTAAACCCAGAGAGTTTACTTGGCTTATTCCCAAGTCGGTGTGCAATAGCACTGGGACCCTGGGCAGGATCATGCCTTGCCCCATCCAGATTGCAGTGCCTTTCTTTGTGAATTCATCCCGCCATCCATAGGATGTTTAATTGATGATAAGTGTCACGCAGTACATAAAAGCAACTCCAGTGTGTGTGAACTAATAAAGATTGCTCGTTATTTTCCAGGGGGAGGGAGGGAGGGAATGGAAGGAGGAAGTGGAAAAAGTAGCCAGTGCCATCCTCATGTATATAGTAGTGTTCTGTCAGAAGCCAGACATACTAAAAATATTTATGCAATTTAAAATAATTTGCACAGGTCTAGCAAAGACTATTTTAGGCATTCAAACACTTGCAAGATCCCATTAGAATTCGTGCGTAGCCTTGGCACCTGAGAATATGGCATTACCAAACCTTTCATGTGAGAATGAATGTGAACTGAACTACTATAATAAAAACATTATTTCTTGACAGCATCCTAAGCGGGCAACTGGACGACACATGTCTTTTCAAAACAATATTTTTTAAGTCTTACTTGTATTCGCATATGTGCCCAGAGGTGGGTTTCATGCTAATTTAAACACTTCACAATTAACATTTAAAAGCTTGTGGTTGCTACTTATCAAAAAGGGGGAAAGAAACCGAATCGCACTATGCGCATCTGGCCCCCAAATACATTCACATGCTTATTTTAAATACCTTTTGGAAGCCATACATCGTATCCTCAAAACCAGACATGACAACTTTTCCCAGTTCGAAGGCGAAACTGTGTAATTTTAACTAATTATAAAACTGATCTTGCAAATCACCCACTGAACAGCTGGTAAGAAAAATAAAATTACAAGAATAATGGCTGGTTCTCTTTATTTGCATTAACATGACCTTAGCAGGCTCTAACATATATTAATGCATACCAGGAATTCCTTTGTCCTTACCTTCCATTTGCTGCGCAGTTTCCTTGAACTTGGCTAGGTCACTTCATCTCCATAGTTCAGTTTCCTTTAAACAAATTTGGGGTTTAATTACTCAGGCCAGAATCCAAATGATCCCTTGGGCTTGTGCAGGCAAGTTATGTGTACATGTTGGGGCTTCTCTCCCCCCCCAATCTTCAAATAGTTGTGCCCTTGTGGCCCCTTTCACTCATTGCCGCAACACATGGGCAAAATATTGTTAGCAGGGTCACACGCACAGGCCTCTCCTGCCCCCCTGGCCTTACTCCCCAACATCTGCATTTTGAGTAGGGTGTCTGTGTGTGTACTCAGAATGAAGGAGAAAACTTTCGCTTTGCATTTAAAGGCAAACTTAGTTAATGTGCAGCTTCTGCAACACTATACAAACTAGCACACGGCTGTCATTGAAAATTCACGCTTCTGCGAATTGTGCAGTGCAGCTTTCTAGTAATGTGTAAAAAAACAAACACACGTGCTAGGCTAAATTATATGCAGAATAACGCATGTAATACCGGTAAAATAATGCATGTATCACATTAGGAAAATTTCTTGTAAAAATGTATATATTAGGAGCATATTATAGCATAAATGTGTGCAATTTAGGAGAGACTCGTCCTAAAATACTGATTAATTTTAATGCGGGCAATAACATTATGCTCCAGGTGCAGCTGGATCTCTAACAGGTACACAACAAAAACATAATGGGAGTCCATTAGAGCATAAAAATGTGGGTTGAAATTTGCATATTGGAATGTACCTATCCACTGGGTTTCACGCCCTTCTATTATTGCGCCTTATTTTCAGCTCAATAAATGTATCAACAAGAATTTTAAAACACATGACTTCAGATAAAATAGGCGCCTGTCTCCATTATGTGAAAGCAAGGGAACTATATGTGGAGGAACCATTCATTCAATTACTTGTATTAATATTTAACAAAACAATGCAAAACAAATGCCTACTGATTAATCAGAGGCAGCTTTTAAATTGATAAAAATATTATTTAACTTATTCATTGATTGCATTTTAGAGCCTGAATTAATTTCAGAACTTTCAAAACAAAATTTATTATCATATTATATTATATTATATTATATTATATTATATTATATTATATTATATTATTAGAATATATTGTGGGAGAGGACTGAAAAAAAGAAAGAAAAACATATATTTCAATAAAAAGAAACGGGAAAGTGTTTCGCAGCTCATCCTTTTAACTGTAAGGGGTTTCATGAATAGTTGGCATGCTTACTTTCCTGAGCAGATAAAACTAGATCACACACACACACACACACACACACACACACACACACACACAATATACTGTATAGACTCTATATAGACTCTATATCTTCTGCCTTTGAGGCCGTTTGTGATGTGATGAGACATACTATTCAAGTGCATGGCAGATGAAGGAAGAAAAGCCTGCAATGTAAAACAACGTCGTTGTTAATGGTGCGTGAAAATAATCCCGGAAAGTGAGACTGCACAAATTCCAAGGAAAAGGCTTTAAAATATATCCATGCACCAGAAATTCCCATCTCTGTAAAACAGTGGGGGGGGGGGTTAAGACTATCATTTCCTTGCTACCCTTGGCCAAAAGGAGTAACTTTCATGTACACCAGGTTCAGGGAGAGCAACACAGCATACACAAGGAGTAGCCGACTTGACGCCCTACAGATGTCATAGAAGTGTAGAGTTGGAAGGGACCCCAAGGGTCATCTAGTCCAACCCCCTGCAGTGCAGGAATCTCATCTAAAGCACCCAGAACAGATGGCCATCCAACCTCGGCTTGAAAACCTCCAAGGAAGGGGAGCCCACCACTTCTCATGGGAGTCTGCTCCACGGTCGAACCGCTCTTACTGTTAGAAAGTTCTTCCTGATGTTTAGTCCGAATCTCCTTTCTTGTAACATGAATCCATTGATTCTAGTCCTACCCTCTGGAGCAAGAGAAAACAAGTTTGCTCCCTCTTCCATTCTGACAGCCCTTGAGATAGTTGAAGATGGCTATCATATCTCCTCTCAGTCTCCTCTTATCCAGCCTAAACATACCCAACTTCATCAACCGTTCCTCATAAGGAAGGCTTGGTTTCCAGACCCTTGATCATCTTGGTCACCCTCCTCTGCACATATTCTAGCTTGTCACTATCCTTCCTAAATTGTGGTGCCCAAAATTGGACACAGTACTCCAGGTGTGGTCTGACCAAGGCAGAATAGAGTGGCACCATCACTTCCCTTGATCTAGACACTTGATCTAGACACAGTGTAGAATAGCATTAGGGTTTTTTGCTGCTGCATCATACTCTCCACTGTCATTGGACTACTATTGCCATCAGCCTCAGCCAGCACAGCCAATAGTCAGTGGTGATGGGAGTTTGTAGTCCAACAACATCTGGAGCAGGCATAGGCAACCTTGGCTCTCCAGATGTTTTGGAACTACAACTCCCATGATCCCTAGCTAACAGGGCCAGTGGTCAGGGATCACGGGAGTCGTAGTTCCAAAACATCTGGAGAGCCAAGGTTGCCTATGCCTGAGAGGGTCTCACTTTGGCTAATCCCGAGTTAAATGTTTTGCGCCCAGTGATTTTCATCCGGGGTGAATTAAAATAAAAAACCACCACCATTCAAATGACTCATGAGAGAGAGAAAGAAGCATGAAGTTGTTGTATGAAGTAAGTGGTTATTTTAATGCTCAGCAGACTTGAAATTTAAAAAATGCAGGAAATATTCAGGCTTGTTTCCATAAAACATTAACTGCATGATAGAATAGTATAAAAAAGGATAAGAATCGCTACAGATTAAATCAGCAATGTTCTAGTATTTAACATATCCACACACACACCCAAACAATGTGACTCAGGAACATATTCTCTTTCTTCTTGAGTCATGGAAGGCCTGAGAAAATCTCAATTCTGATTACTTCATCGTCAGGATCTCTCTCTCTCTCTCTCTCTCTCTCTCTCTGTGTGTGTGTGTGTGTGTGTGTGTGTGTGTGTGTGTGTGTGTTGGTTGCTGAGTTGTTCTGGGGTCCATATGCTTTTCACTGGCTAGGGCATATGTTGCAGGGAAATTGCCTTACCCTAGCAATCAAACCACTATTTTTACTTTTTAAATGGGGTCAATGAATCTCTTCTGCCGCACAGATCTAGAATTTTAGGGACATGGTCATACTGACTGCGAGAGGATTTATGGGGGAGACCTTTAGAACCAACTCATTTGTTTGAGTTGCGTCATGAATTCAGAAAGATAGTGAAAAATTGTGGCACATCTGAATCTTGCCTCTACATTTCATCTTTCTAGGTGACGTGAGAAGGGGAGGTTTGCTTTTCTCTTCCATTATGGTATACGTTGTTTGCTTATGGATTTGTGCTGGCACATTTAACCATGAGTGAAGCACAGGAAGTGGGAGCTTGGCCCGCTTTCATGGTGTCTGTCGCAAAATTGTCCGGGGGGGTGGGTGGGTATGAAGTTTTGTGGGAGCTTGAAAAGGCAGCGTGAAGGAGGGCTATCTTTTGATGCAGCAGCAGCACCCCCACCCATTCGCTACATGGAGACAAGATATGGCACTGTGCACACCACCTGTGGCTTGTGTTTGTTTGTGTGTGCATGCGCACGCATGCACCTGTGTATTTGCATTTGCTATATACTGAATTTAGCAATTCTGAAAATAATAAGAATGTAACCAACAGATCTATGACATTTAAATGTGAAAATGTGATTTCTAATTGTGATTTAACATTTTGCTGTTGATTTAAATATTATTTGGGCATGTTCTAGTTGGAGCACAATCTATGCACATGGTGCTTTACAAATAAGATGTCTGAGCAAAGGACTTCCAGTCTAAGAATGGAAGCCCGCTTGATCTGACTTGTCTTTGCCACTTCTTATTATTAATAATAATAATAATAAATTTTTATTTATACCCCGCCCTCCCCAGTCAAAAACCGGGCTCAGGGCGGCTGACACCAACAGAATTACAATAAAACATAAAAACAATTAATTAAAATACAGATTAAAATACAGTATTAAAATTTAAAGTGCAGCCTCATTTCAAGTAGTCCATAAGTCATATAGCATCAATAGGGATGCAAGAAGGCAGCCATTTCCATTCCAACTCTTTTTCATTCCTTCATTTGTTTTTGGGGTTTTTTGCCGCTTTCCCACACACACACACACACACACACACACACACACATCATGCTCAAAGCGGCTTTCGACAAAGAAACAGGGATGCATTTTTTTTTAAAAAAAACCCACTGCAAAAACAATTTCATAATAGCAAATAGCGAAAGAATTGCAAATGTAATAACATATTAAAAATGCATGCCAGTACTAGAAATACAGTGGTACCTCTACTTACGAATTTAATGCGTTCCGAACGCACATTCGTAAGTCGAAAAAATTTGTAAGTCGAATCCCATAGGAATGCATTGGGAGAAAAAAATTGTAAGTCGAAGCAACCCTATCTAAAATTTCGTAAGTAGAAAAAATCCTATCTAAACCGCATCCAAGATGGCAGACGGAGCTCCGTTCATAAGTAGAAACATTCTTAAGTAGAGTTATTCGTAAGTAGAGGTACCACTGTATAACAACAAGCAGCACCCAATAGCAAAATTACAAGGGAGCGTCACAGTTTCACCTTAGTCCTAGAAACACCCTTCCCACGATGTTGCTCACAGTCCCTCTCCTGAAGCAGTTTCTTATAAGGCATCCGAGGGCAAAGGGGGGTAGCTGGAAACATACTCATCCCGTGTATGCATCACAACCAGAGCTGTTTCCATTCTGCTGCAGTTTGGTTTCTGCCAAATGCTACATTATTCACCTCACGTTCTGCTATTTAACATAGGTTACATACGTTGCATAACTATTCACATAACCTACATAGCTTACATTCATCTCAATGTAAAGAAAACGTCAAAACAATGTAAAAAACCCACCCATGTCATAAATTATATATTGTTTTTGCAGTCTTAAAAACAAAACAGCAGCAATGATGTGAATGAATACCAGTTGTATTCACTTCCATTCCTAACCACATGTGAACTGCAGCAATTTCTGCTCCCTTTTCCATTTCTGTCAGGATTCTTCAATATCCCTAAATGTCAACCAAGTTTAGTTCTGTGTTAGTTTGGGAGGATTCCTTCCCTTGAATGCTGCTGGCTTAGATGGATTTCTGGTGGCTTTAAGCCTGGCCTTCTACACTTTTGTGATTCCAATATTCACCTTGCATGAATAGCAGGCACTGAGATTTTAAATTCCACGAAACATCTAAAACTTTCTGAGTTCATGTTTTCCCCCTCGTGAAACTCTTCAGGGTTTGTTTTTGCTCTTAAAAAAAAAAACCAACCTTACGTTTTAATCATGAACCTTTGTTTTTCAAGGGAAGTTTAATTTCGAAGGAGCTTGCCGCTAAATGGAAGATTGTGTTATTACCGTGTTTCCCCTTTTTTAATACGTAGTCATAAAGTAAGCCATGGCAGGGTTTTAATGCATTCGCGAAATATAAGACATACCCCGAAAATAAGACGTACCTTCTTGCTTTCCTTTAGAGCCTCGAGAGGCTTGAAACCATGAATTGAGCGCGTCACCAGGTGAGCCACGCTGGGAGCCTTTCCGCTCTTCCCAGGACTTTTTTTCCACTTGGGCCGAGCGCCCGGACAGGAAAACCCCTCGGCGTCGGGAGCCCTGCTGGCCCCTTCCGCGCCACCGGAATGTTGTGGGGCCGCATGGCCCGAAGCAGAGCGGCGGCGGGTGACAGGCAGCGGCAGGAGCCGCGCCGCCGAAAAGTTCTGGGGCCGCATGGCCTGAAGGAGAGCGGCGGCGGGTGACAGGCGGCGGGAGGAGCCGCGCCGCGGAAACGTTCTGGGGCCGCATGGCCCGAAGGCGAGCGGCGGCGGGTGACAGGCGGCGGGAGGAGCCGCGCCGTCGAAACGTTCTGGGGCCGCATGGCCCGAAGGAGAGCGGCGGCGGGTGACAGGCAGCAGCAGGAGCCGGGCCGCCGAAAAGTTCTGGGGCCGCATGGCCCGAAGGAGAGCGGCGGCGGGTGACAGGCAGCAGCAGGAGCCGCGCCGCCGAAAAGTTCTGGGGCCGCATGGCCCGAAGCAGAGCGGCGGCGGGTGACAGGCAGCGGCAGGAGCCGCGCCGCCGAAAAGTTCTGGGGCCGCATGGCCTGAAGGAGAGCGGCGGCGGGTGACAGGCGGCGGGAGGAGCCGCGCCGCGGAAACGTTCTGGGGCCGCATGGCCCGAAGGCGAGCGGCGGCGGGTGACAGGCGGCGGGAGGAGCCGCGCCGTCGAAACGTTCTGGGGCCGCATGGCCCGAAGGAGAGCGGCGGCGGGTGACAGGCAGCAGCAGGAGCCGGGCCGCCGAAAAGTTCTGGGGCCGCATGGCCCGAAGGAGAGCGGCGGCGGGTGACAGGCAGCAGCAGGAGCCGCGCCGCCGAAAAGTTCTGGGGCCGCATGGCCCGAAGCAGAGCGGCGGCGGGTGACAGGCAGCGGCAGGAGCCGCGCCGCCGAAAAGTTCTGGGGCCACATGGCCCGAAGGAGAGCGGCGGCGGGTGACAGGCGGCGGGAGGAGCCGCGCCGCAGAAACGTTCTGGGGCCGCATGGCCCGAAGGAGAGCGCCGGCGGGTGACAGGCGGCGGGAGGAGCCGCGCCGCCGAAAAGTTCTGGGGCCGCATGGCCCGAAGGAGAGCGGCGGCGGGTGACAGGCAGCGGCAGGAGCCGCGCCGCCGAAAAGTTCTGGGGCCGCATGGCCCGAAGGAGAGCGGCGGCGGGTTACAGGCGGCGGGAGGAGCCGCGCCGCCGAAACGTTCTGGGGCCGCATGGCCCGAAGGAGAGCGGCGGTGGGTGACAGGCGGCGGGAGGAGCCGCGCCGCCGAAACGTTCTGGGGCCGCATGGCCCGAAGGAGAGCGGCGGTGGGTGACAGGCGGCGGGAGGAGCCGCGCCGCCGAAACGTTCTGGGGCCGCATGGCCCGAAGGAGAGCGGCGGTGGGTGACAGGCGGCGGGAGGAGCCGCGCCGCCGAAAAGTTCTGGGGCCGCATGGCCCGAAGGAGAGCGGCGGCGGGTGACAGGCAGCTGCAGGAGCCGCGCCGCCGAAACGTTCTGGGGCCGCATGGCCCGAAGGAGAGCGGCGGCGGGTGACAGGCGGCGGAAGGAGGGGAGCCAAGGAGGGAGAAAGCAGGGCGGGAGAAAAGCCTTTCCTCTTTCCTGCCTTCATTTGTAGTGCTGCTTTCTTAAAGCAGTGTACAATTCTTACTAGTTGTAAGGAGGTACTTACAGTAATAATAATAAAAAGACACCCCCCGAAAATAAGCCATAGGCTTATTTTCTTGAGTAAAATTAATATAAGACGGTGTCTTAAAATGTGGGAAACACGGTAAGCAATAAGGAGACTTTTTGAAAGCCTTTTCCCTCTTAGTCTCACTTTTCAGCAGCCCAGAAGATTTTGCCCAGGCAATTTTGGATGTGAACTAAACTGGCCAAAACATTAACCAGGCCTCTTACATCCCATAAATGTCAGCGGAGTTAGATAAATACAAATAAATGAAAATTGTGACTTCAGTTCCTTAAGCAGCCATGCAGTCTCTTTATGCAAGTTGTAGGGAGAAACTGAAAATGTCTGTGCCTGCCTTCATATGACTGCACTTGCCAGCATGTAGCTCTCATGAAGGAGCCTAGAGGACTGTTTTCCTGGTGTCCACAAGACATTGGCAAGACATCGCCTATTGGCAAGCCCCTCTATCTTTTCTTTAGGGGGGCTGTTCTTTTTGGCGATCGTTGGTTTCATGGAAGCACTTTTTGCAGCTATTCTCAATACTGTGCTTTTCACAACTGCCCCTGGGGTTATCTTGTTTCCAATTAGCCTATTTAGTATGCAGTTAATTGTAGGTAATTATGGCCACCATTTTACATGCAGTAGACCGCAGCCATCTGCATACCCAGTCAGGCACACCAGAGGAAAGGATGCTGCATTTTCCAGGAGGTTTGCAAAAAAGACACCCTTGGCCACCATGAAGGGATTGCTTTGTTGCCAGGCAGTAGACCAGTATAGACTAATTTTGGGTATTGGTGTATGACATCATCATACATAACACTGCAGTGCAAATGGCTTCTGTTCAATGTTCCAGTCACCATGCTACTTGCTTCCATTCCTCCTCTTTCTCAGTTTTACACAGACACTGACAGTCAAAATTCCATGGCCACTAAGCACATTCAGTCCTCATTGAACTATTGTTTGTGCCCTCCCGCTGAGAGCCAGTGTGGTGTAGTGGTTCAGAGCGGTAGACTTGTAATCTGGTGAACGGGTTCGCATCTCCGCTCCTACACATGCAGCTGCTGGGTGACCTTGGGCTAGTCACACTTCTCTGAAGTCTCTCAGCCCCACTCACCTCACAGAGTGTTTGTTGTGGGGGAGGAAGGGAAAGGAGAATGTTAACCGCTTTGAGACTCCTTCAGGTAGTGATAAAGCGGGATATCAAATCCAAACACTTCTTCTTCTTCTTCGATCCCTGCATTTCCTCCAAGCCTGCTAACATCTTGCACAGAGGTGGTGCCATGTTGGCCAGATAAACACTAACACTCACAGCTTAAACATTAGAAGTAGAGGAAATGATACAGGTGGGTATACAGTTCCCAGAGTTGGCCAATGGTAGCTGTATCACAAAACCCAGTACCTAGAAACCAATAGGCCAAACCATTTGTTGAGATGAGATTCCAATCACATCTCCAATTTGCTGAGCATTCTGGAATATATATTCAACCATACATTGAATAATGTGGTAGCCACCATCACGTCCTACTCCTATTTTTAAGATTTCATTTTGAACCATTTGAACATGTGCACATCAGTGTTTGGAAGACTTAAAGGAACAGTCACACAGCTCCTCTCCCCCTGCTGCACATTACATTCTCTGGTACCCTGACTTCCTTCTCCCCTCTTCCACCTTTCAGTAGTCCATTCTATAGCCATCCATCTCTCTCTCTCTCTCTCTCTCTCTCTCTCTCTCTCTCTCTCTCTCTCTCTCTCTCTCTCTCTCTCTCTCTCTCTCTCCCCCCCCCCAAAAAAACTACTCTGATTGAAGATGGGAGATCTGAAGGAATCCAACGTATGACAGGCTTCATCCTTATCACAATTTGGCAAGTGGCAAGAATTCAATGAGAAGGCATAGTCGCTAGGAATCCATTGCATATCAGACACAAACATACTGTGGCAGTGAGCATAAGCACACATTGGATTGCTTCAGAAATGTCATCATGAACAAAGCAGGAGGGAGCAGGGAGGGAGGAATGATCTCTTGCCATGGATATGGAGTATATGGGCAGCTCAAATGTCCCTAAGTTGCATCAGCTCTGCTGCACAATCCTTGTAAAAGGGCACCGTTACCCTTTCCCCTATCATCTTTTTTAAAGGTAAAGGGACCCCTGACCATTCGGTCCAGTCGTGACCAACTCTCGGGTTGCGGCGCTCATCTTGCATTATTGGCCGAGGGAGCCAGCGTACAGCTTTCGAACTGCTAGGTTGGCAGGAGCTGGGACCGAGCAACGGGAGCTCACCCCGTCGCGGGGATTCAAACCACCGACCTTCTGATCGGCAAGCCCTAGGCTCTGTGGTTTAACCCACAGTGCCACCCACGTCCAATTGCCATAGCAGCAGAAGCTGTAACACAGGTGGAAAATATTTCCCCTACTGACACCCCAGAGAGCCAGTTATTGTAGTCAGCGCTGGGGCAGATGGACCAGTGATATAACTTGGTATAAAACTGGACAGCTCAGTCAGTAGAGCATGAGACTCTTGATCTCAGGGTCGTGGGTTCAAGCCCCACATTGGGCAAAAAAAATTCCTGCATTGCAGGGGGTTGGACTAGATGCCCCGTGAGGTCCCTTCCAACTCTGATGCTATGAAAGCTGTTTTCTGTGTTTCCCAAGCACTACAATGGATACGCAAAGAAAAGTGCTTGCATTCCTTTCTTTTAAGATGGCTTATTTGGGGATCTAGGTTACTTTGCTCCTGCCCACCTAGCAGTTCGAAAGCCCGTCAAAGTGCAAGTAGATAAATAGGTACCGCTACAGCTGAAGGTAAACGGCGTTTCCGTGTGCTGCTCTGGTTCGCCAGAAGCAGCTTTGTCATGCTGGCCACATGACCCAGAAGCTTTACGCCAGCTCCTTACGCCAACCCCAGAGTCGTTCGCGACTGGACCTAATGGTCAGGGCTCCCTTTAGCTTTACCTAGGTTACTTTGCAAAACATCAACAGTTATTAACCTCTTCCACTTTAATCTCTGAATGCCATTCATAGGGTTGGTTGTGATAAATTATGTACCTAAGAAGCAACAGTGTTTGCTGAGATTCTTCAAGCCGACAGAGTCACATTACCCACAGTATCGAAAATGCTGATTAAAATTAAATCGTGGCAGATAAAAGCAGTGTTGCAAAGGAAGGCTCTGTTACAGCCAAGTCACTTTCCAAGCTAACCTCTGACTTATTAATTTCGGCTACAGGCTGCAGTCTGCATGCGCTTTCTAGTTGTAATGAGCATTAATTGATTAGCTGGATCTATGCAGAGCTTGGGCACTAGTAAGTACTCTCCCAGTGGGTACACAACTAAATAGTTTATGAGGTAATTAGTATTTTAATGCCTTTTCTAATGAGCCTTTTCAGTAATGAAATCTCATGAGACTGTTATGGGCTCATATATTTCTTCAGACACAATAGAAGCTAAAGCTGCTGAGAGATTTTTAAGGCGACTTTATAAGTCGGTTTTAGTAACTTACTTCTGAATGCTTGCCTTATTCACATTTGTTTTCTAAATTAAAAAGAAAGGTCTAATCTTTAATTTTCTCCCGTCGCCGGCTACTTTCATACAATATGCAGCCAGTTCAAAGGCTCCGGGTGTATTTTGGAAGGTGCTACCTGATCTTTGCGATTCTGCAATGAATAAATAATACCATGGTGTGTCAGGGAGTTGTTTCAGACACACAAAAGAGAATCAACAACAACAGCAACCACCACTCTGAGCCTGGCTGTATATTCTTGGGATTTATAACCGGTGTCAGGTTCGAAAGAACGCACACAAAAATTACAGGCTTGTGGTGTCAAGCCCCAATCTATACCCCAGATGCTTAGGAGGGGGGGGGGAACCATAAGGGCTGTGACTGTGAAGCTGCTTTCATGTTTGTGTGTGTGTGTGTGTGTGTGTGTGTGTGTGTGTGTGTGTGAACTGATTTTCTTACATTCTGTGACCACAATCCATCACAGGCTTAAGTGTGCTTAAGCCCATTGAAACCAATGAGCTTGAGCACTTAGCTTTGCATTGCATTATTGCTCCTGGCTCCAGAACCTCATATAAAGAACCTAATTGAAATTCCAGCAGGAGATGGCAGACCCTCTACAGGTTAGAATAAATCAGGTCACAAACCTACTCTCCCACACTTTGATGTTGAGGCTTGGTGTTTGTTTTATTTTAGTCATTGTTCTTCCTGCTCTCTCTCTCTATATATATATATTTCATATTTTTGTAGAGTTTTAAAACATGCACCAAATATAAGACATATTTGGGCTCCAATCCTAAGGGTGGAGAGAGGGAAAACCAAAGGCCTATCCAAACATCCTGATGGGCTCGCACTGGCAGGGCGGAAGTGAGAATGGAAGGACTCCCTCTGTGTTCCTCCCTCTATTTCCGGGCTGCATTGTGTTTTCCCTCCAGATTGGAAGCAGTGGGAGGGAAAGGGAACAAAGAGATTAAGTCGCACTCAGGAGCATAACTAAACATTTCGCTGGTTTGTCAGGGGATCAGATTATTTTAGGTCCTTTGGATTCAAGATGCTTCCTATAGTGGCCCCAAGACGCTTCCTTTTTGGCCCTACTGACTTCTGAACTTTGATGTCAATCAGATCACACAGAGGCACCAGTGGTGTCAGACCAGAAGGTTCTGGGATCAGACCCCCTTTCCAACAATGCCCTCCCAGGGACTTGAGGACTGTGCCCCTTAATGCAAAAAGATGTCATATTTTATTCTAATGCAACATTTAACCGTATAAATATATGTACACACAATGAGGCATCGTTGTTAAGTATGGTTTCGTTTTGCATCCTGTAATTGTCAGGGGTAAATACTGTCACTTTGGGCATTTGATTGTTGGGAAGATCACAGAATTCTGAATCAGTTTTGTATATTGATTTGTATTTATTCATGCCTTTGCTCACCTACCCCTTTGCCAACATCCCTCCCCCCCCCACACACACACACCTGGCCAACCCCTCCTCCTTTTGCATGTGACCAAACTCCCCTTCCTGTACTCCTCACTCATCCCCTCACAGATTTTCCAAACCTCTCCCTTCCCCACTTGCCTCAAAGCCCTCCCTCTCTCCTCACAGCCCCCCCCCCGAGCCCTTTTAAAGGATAGTGGGAGGTACTTCAGTTTAGCCAGCTGCTCACCATGGGGCCACTTGCTACTTGTTTGCTTGTGTGCCTGCGGATTTGTTGTCATGCTTAATTGCAGCATGACCCTAGCCTTACAATTTTATTATATAGTAAGATACATATAATCCCATTAACTTCTATTGGCAAGGTTTACTTCGCAATGAACTTCACACGTTATGGTGAACATAGTGTATATGGGCTTTTCCTATACCAGCGTACATCATTGTAGAAAAACATATTTACCCTGATCTACTAACAGAGATCAACTTGAAGACTAAATAGATGTCCCCTTGCTGGTCTGGGAAGCACATGCCAGACTGGATGCAAATGCACATCTCAGAGTGAATCCACGTGTATATGCTCCAATATAATCACCCAACAAGAACCCCACCTATGGTTCCACACAACTTGTTGCACATGACTTAATGATGTGAACTGACCCTCATTTAGCCTTTGAGCATGTATAATATATTGCAGAATTGCTTTTTATAACAAAAGTGAAAGATAGGAGTTTGGAAACCGGCGTTACAAATTTATTCTGGTTATTGTTAAATTACATATGTCTATACTTTTTGAAAACTGAATTTTATATAATTGTAAACACATATAACCCAATTCTGAGCTCTGTGTTTGGAAATCTAACCTAATTTGAAACAATTTCTAAAGAGGAAAAAGCTCTTAATTGAATTTTAAGGTAGGAGGGGGGAGAGATAAGCCAGTCTCAAATTTCATATAACATCAAAGGTAATATGTCTATTTAATCTGTCTATCAAGGTGAATTTGATCCAGAAACTGCAACTGATTTTCCCCTTGGTTTTTTCTTCTTTAAAGTAAGCTAGGAAATTGTTCCCTAATGTTTTTCCAAAGCGCCCATCAGCTCAGTATCTGTGGCGTTTGACTGATTGCATTTTTTAATAAAAGCATTATTTATCCACAGACTTGGTATGAACAGTCTGGCTTCCAGGAACACAGTATCTTAGAGCATACAGTAAATCGCTTCTAACTTTGGGAGTGCTTCCAAATGGGAGTGTTAGGCACGTTGAAGGTGAAGGGAGACTTTAAAATAATAAAATAAAATAAATAAGACAACTCAACATTCTTGATCACAGCAGCAAATCAAACACTGGTTCCAGCTGTCATTCTTGTCCCTTCCTACTCTTGTGGCTGTCTATAGCTGGTTGCCTTAGAGAGGAAGCACCAACTATGGGGCACTGTGCTAACTTCCTAACTGAAGGAGGAGTAGAGGAGGCAGCAAGTGAAGGACCAAGGGCAAGATGGGTGGTCTCTCTCTCTCTCTCTCTCTCTCTCTTTCTCTCTCTCAGCTGGTTGCAGAATCTCCTTCCTTGGAGGTTTTTAAGCAGAGGTTGGATCATCTGTCATGGATGCTTTAGCTGAGATTCTTGCAGTGCAGGCGGTTGAACTAGACGGCCCTTGGGGTCCCTCCCAACTCTACAGTTCTAAGATTCTACGATTCTAATAAGAATTCAGTTCATTGGTAAGATTTTTGTGAGGGCTCCTTTTTAGTTTATGTCTGCATTCACATGGAACCACCCCAACAGACTTTACAGGGACTGTTCTGGATCAGAGACCATTCAGCTAATTCCAAAAGCATAATCCGGAGCAGTGGGCACAGGCTATGTGAGCAAATGCAATGTTGTTAGTTAATTCTCCTGCCCAACACCCAATCAGGTGGCAACTGCAATCTGGTGGTAAACTGCCATCTGAAAACACCCTTGTAGAGAGACACGCCCACTCCAATCCAGAACCTTGAATGCTCTAATGTGGTCACAGATGAGTCAGCTGACTCTCAAAGCCAATCAAGACTCTCTTGGAGCCAAACTAGTGTAGGTTCAAGCAACTTGTCTTGAGGGTAAGGACTCTGCCTTTCTCCTGCTCCTTGCCCTGATGGCTGCCTCAGATTGTGATCCCCACCTACCTTTGAATTTGCACCTAGACCTGGACCGTTCAGCCATCTATTGCCACCTTTCTCATTCTCCACTTGCCTCTGGCCCTTTGGTCCTCATCCCTCTGACCCAGTTCCTGACACTGAGCTTTTCCATGGACATATATAGCACCTTTCCAGCCCTCGTTTGCCCACATCTGCACCGGACACCAACTGAAGACCATCTTGGAGAAAGAAAGCATGCCTTTCTCTTGCTTCTTCAACACATTTGGCATTCTGCTCTTTTCCCCACAACCTTCTAGTTAGCCTCGCAACAAAACCAGAAGCATCAGCACCAGCCCAAGAAATTTTCATTTGTTGGACTTGTATGTCAGGTTACGTTGTGAACCACCCTGAGATCTGTGGATAAAGGGCAGTACAGTATACAAATTTAATAAATAATAATAATAATACTTTTTTTAAAGGTCTTTCGTTTCTCTCCATATTTTACTTAAATAAAATTATGAACGTTTATTCAAAACCTGCCAATGAGTCTTTTTGTTGTTTCTGTAGAGAAGTAAAATATGGAGAGAAACATTTTATCTATATTAACATGCAGGTGATAACAAAAAAAACGTAACAAACCAGGAGGGGAAGTTGAGGGAAGTCATTGGGGAGGGGGGTGTTGAAAAATGTAAAATTTGATAATTGTTTTTACACTGTTACAAAAAATTCAACAAAATATTTTAGAAAATTAAAAAATAAAAGGTCTTTTGTACAATATATAAAACACAACAAACATGATAAAAATATACTAAGCAATAGTACAATAACAGTTGTTAAAAATACAAAAACGCAACACTGAACTCTGTATTAACTATAAAAATTTGTCTGAGAGAATAGTTCTCTGAGAGAATACTTTTGGAGGTGAGGTGTCTTCTTTCTTCTTCTTTGGCAATTACTCATAGCTGAGTAAGATTGTCTTCCATAAGCACGGTTTGGGTTGGGTTTTTGGAAGACGCCTGTGCGTGATTTTGTTATATGTGTGTAGATCGGTGCACCCTGACCAACGCACAGTCTTCGCAGTAGGGCATTGTTCCGATGGCATGAAGTAGTCACGACAAAACCGGTAGATTCCTATCTGCTGCAGCCTTCATCCGCCTTCACAGCCGTTGTAACATACCGCTTGTTATCATCTGCCTGTTCTGCCGTTGAGGACTTCTTGGATCATTCTTTGTCTAGCTCCTTCCCTTTGACCTTGCCTTTGACCTTGGGTGACCCTGCTGGGAGTACGATATTCCCGACGGCTTCGCTCACAAGGGTCATAGGAACATGCAAGCCCACTCACTGCTACAAGGTGATGATCCAGGTTAGGCACCAAGAAAGGGCTCCCATGCTGATTGCAGTGTCTGGGCAGGTTCATAGTGGAAGGAGCAGTCCATTAGATGTTGGGGTATGAGTCATATATGGATTTAAAGGTCCAAACTAGCACATGAATTCAGCCTGGAAACAAATTGGCAGCCAGTGCTGTACTTGCATCGCCAAAGTCAGTGCTAGACAGTCCCACCTTCTTGTTTCCATTAACAGTTCTTCACTAACTGGAGTTTCCAAACCATCCCCAAAGACAATCCAGTGTGTTGTGATCATCGTGTCTAGAGATTAGCAGAGCATAGACAACAGAAGCCAAGCTTTCCCCATCCAGAAAAGTTTGCAGCTGGCTATCAGCTAAAGCTGGTAGATGGTACTCTGTGTCCTGGACACCACCTGCCTTTAACAGCCCAAATCTCCCCCATGAGGGCCAACATCTTAACAAAATCTTTCTGCAATGTTCAGGTATCAAGTGCTGCCTTTATCTTCATGCACCCACCTGTAGCAGGCAAGTAAGCTGGGTGGAAGGAATGGATAGCTAACCATGGATTTTAATCCCGCCAAATCCAGCACTTTAATCAATCCATCACCTCTATGTCAGTTGTTCCCGACCTTTCCCCCCCCCCCCCACAGAACACCAGCCACTACAGTAGGTAAGAAAGTGGCAAGAAGCAAGTCAATCTCCTTACCAATTGAAATATGTCAATCTTCAACGTTCATTGTTTCTAGAGGACGGGTGAAAAATATTTGTCCAAGCCTTTGGATCCTGGTGATATTGTTGCTGTTTGGAGTTGAGGCTTAGTGTCACTGTTTTAATAACGGATTTTGCTTTATTTTATATTTACATTTATATTAGTTTATATTTATTTTATATTTTATATTACTGTTTATATTCTTTGTTGTGTTGTAATCTGCCCTTTGCGCCAAAACGGAGGTATCAAAACTCTGAAATTCAAAGATACATGCATACAAATAAACAGTACCAATATAGGAATTTCTGTCCTAATGCTAGAGATCAAGCATGCTAATAAAATGGGACATTTTACTAAAAGTGTTCCCTAACTTTCAGCTTTCCTGGTCTGGTTTTCTCTTCCCAGTGTTTCATAGCTCGCAGTATTTCCCCCCAAGAGTCAGTAGCACCAGATACCGCAGAGGAAGTAGGGTTTTTTTGTGTTTTGTGTGTGTCAACGTATTAGTTTTAGAGATAGAATGTATGCTGCTAAATTCTTCCTTCGTAGCATACGGCAACACATTGTAGCTGCTCCAGCTTATGGCTCTGGGGTCCAAAGAACAGCAGCAGTTGAGGGTCATTAAGGTTAGTCTAAACTCATTTGTCTGAAGTCTCCTTAGGAATTTACTGCAAGTCGCACTCAGCAGCAGCCGCAACAGCTGGGATGTTGTAACCTGTTTTGTCTGAAGGTTCTGGGGAAAGGCTCAGAAGTGTTGCAGTGTACTTCCTGTTGCAAAGGCCCAGCAATGGAATTTGGTGGTAAAGCTTCCACCGTCCAAACTGTAGGCTATGGAATTAAGGGGAACATCTCAATGCTTCCCCACAGATTAATGGAATGCCAGGCTGGGACTTGAGAGACCATAGTTGTACTTGTTAATTCATGGCATTCACTGGGCCGGTCACACTCTCTCAGCGTTAGCACATCTCACAGAGTTGAGAAACAAAGTTTTGATGGGGAGCATTCATGCTCCTAAAAACCCTTCCCTGCTGTCTGATGAAGACACACGGGCTTGAGAAGGCTTTGCCACTTCGTTTTCCTTACTGTATAAACCGTTTCTAATTCAGTGCTCAGTGAGAAATCAATGCAACCTGCATTGATCCTTCATTAAAAGTATTTACAAAATTGAGCAGGATTGTTTTTTGCAGTTTCAGAATCATAAGTAAAGGGCAGCCTTGAGTTTCGATGAGAACTGTATAAAAGCAAATAGATGGATAGTTTGGACCCTACATTTTTTTTCAGGCAAAGAAGTTGTTGCAGGTAAATGGTCAGCGAAGAAAATATATATTTCAAAATTCTAAATTGCCAACAAAACTGTAGTCACATTGGAGATCTATGTTCAAGTTGCCTTTAGGAACCCCAAACTTTACCTAGTTCTGTGTAACTTCCCCTGAGCCTTTTTTTTGGGGGGGGGCTAATTTTTGTAAGTATAAGCAAACATTCATAAAGCAATGGAACAACAGAACTGAAGAAAAGGTTGCTTACAGCAATCAGCTTTCTTCCTGTGCCATTCTTTCTGTATGTTACGTTTTGTGCAAATGTTGTTTTCTTCGATTTTGTTTCTTCCTTGGTTCAGGTGAGCTATTTATGCTGCTGCACATTGCGTCAAGCTTCCTCTTAGTGCCTTGTGCATCAAATCACCCGCCCACCCTCCCTATATATTTAGGGCCTTGCTATGACCTTGCTATGCCGTCGTGGGTCGTCTGCTCTTGCGGCAGGGGCCCGGTAGGAATTTTCCCATTTGGCTGATTGGCTGGTGCCACTTGAGTTTTGCCTGCCGCGTAGCAAATCATCACAACTTTGTAAGGTTTGGCGGTTAGGCATTGGTTCAAGGTGTGGTGGAGGGGAGGTTGTCACACCTGCCCCTCCCAATGTGCGATAGGGTGTTCCGTTAAAGGAATCCAGGTGCTCGCCATGCTTTTGTTCAATCCCCTTCCAGGGGTTAGGGCCATGCCAGAGCACCTGGGAGCATTTTGGGGTGAGGTTGCGTCTGTGGTAGGATCAATGCTCCCCCAGGATGTTTACCCTTACTGACATCTGCCAGTGTCCAGTTGTCAGTGCTGCCCTGCTGGAGGTTGCATAGCTGTCAAGTTTTCCCTTTTCTCGCGAGGAAGCCTATTCAGCATGAGGGAATTTCCCTTTAAAAAGGGGAGAACTTGACAGCTATGCGGAGGTGTAGTTACAGCTAGTTGAATCATGCCTAAGCAAACCACTCACATTCTGTAGTCAATAAAGTTGTGGCCAAATTATGCCAATAACCTTAAACCAATATTGGTGTCAGTTGTGTCTTTCTTTGGGAGGTCTTGCGGGTCTTCACACGCAACTGCACATGCAATGCAGCAGTGCTTGTTCGGGTAGAAAAGTGTCTCCCCAAAATGCTTATGGGATATATGATATAACAGGGGGCATTCTGTCCCAGGAATGCAGCCAAATAGGTACGCTTGAAGTGGCAAGGAAGGCAAGGGCATGGGGGGCAAGGAAGAAAATTCCTTGGCCACTAAGACAAAAAGATATTAAAATTGCTGAAATAACACCAATAAGATTGATCCGATCTTTGCCTACTCCCAAAATTTATGAAAATCTCTGGTCTGAATACTTTGGCCCAGCACTACTAATGCTACACTTTATATATAATATATAGTAAGAATATTAATATTTCTAGTTTTACTTGAATGTTTGCCCTGTGAGCACCTGCTCACTCTGTATGAACTTTAATGCTATTGGGTTTTAAAGTATTTAATATGTTTTCCATCCCTGTAAAATCTCTAACCTTTCGAAATTTGTTGTTTGCCCGTTTGCGGTTGTAAGCATAGTTCTTTCCATGGGCTAATGCAGGCTTTTGATATTGTGCCCTATAAAAGCATATGTTATTGTGATAGATTATTGGATGTCAGAGGAAAGTTAAAGTGATAACATCACAGATTTAGAAACTCCTGCTGTGGCTTCTTAGTCGACATGCATCTTGAGCAGAGTTTCCTGCTTTGGGCAGGCTAGTAAAGAACGGCCATCATAGGGTTAGGGATGAATAATAGAATCATAATATTGTAGAGTTGGTAGGGATTCTAAGGGTCATCTAGTCCAGTGGTCCTCAACCTTGGGCCTCCAGATGTTTTGAGACTACAATTCTCATAATCCCTGACCACTGGTCCTGCTAGCTAGGGATCATGGGAGTTGTAGGCCAAAAACATCTGGAGGCCCAAGGTTGAGGACCACTGATCTAGTCCAACCCCCTGCAATGCAGGAATCTCAATTCGATCATACACGACAGAGCTCAGGGGTTGCATGAATTTGCCAGCTTTGGTTTCTCTCAGCATCTCATTATTCCAGTCTTAAATTAAGTTCTCCACATTTCCACCTCAGTTTTCCGACATTTTGAAGTATAGACATTGAGTTGCAGGGTCAACAGGTGCCATTCCAACCACCACAAAATGTCCAGTGAACTCTGGTATTGATATGAAAAGGACTTGTGTAACAAAAATAAAAGAGCAAATACCTCTGAGTATGTTCAGAGTAAATATATATCCCTTACTACCGACTAATCCTATCTTGGTTCTCCACATGTTAACTTTGTGGAAAGAGTTTCCAGATTTAGTTTCCAGATTGGCTTGAGCCATAAATGAAGGCCAAAGTAGTCAATTTTGCAGTGGGATATGATAAGCTTTACATGGCATGCAAATGTTAAATATTAAAATGCATTGAGTGAACAGGGCGCACTTTAACAGAAGGGTTCTCATTGTTTTAGGTATGGATTTGGTTGTTAGTCTGAGCCTAAATACCATATCAAGTTTAAAATGCCAAGTTTCTGATTCTCCTTGCATTTACCTTGGTGTCTACCAACCCCTAAATCGGTAGGCTGCTTTGGCAAAAACTCATAGCAGTGGAGTAAGCAGAAAAATAACAGGCACATGCTCCTTTAGCAAATCACCAGGCAGCCTGTGCCACTGAGACCCTTTCGTTCTTCAGCAATGAACTCATTCCTTGTGCTTTTGTAGCCTGGGGAAAAGGAATCCAAATCTTGGAGAGTTGTTAGGAACGGCAGAGCTAACAGTGAACATCTCATGTTACTGAAGCGTGTCATTGAAATTTGGCACAAATGCCACCTCTGGGATTGAGCTTTAGAATTGCTTCAAGAATTTGTCATCCAGCATGGATTGTTGCAATGAGTCAGTGATGTTTCCTTTTTCCTTCCCCCCCCCTCCTCTCTTTGGGTTGTCTAGGAAATGTGTGCAAGAATAAAGATAACTGTTGACCTTTTTCTGCCGGGGTTACTGAGTTTTCAATGCACAGGTAAAAACAAATTGGTTATGCAGCAGAATTTACACTCGCTAGAGAAGGATTCATTGTGGTGGTGTTTTAAAAGTTTTCATATTAACAGTCCCAACTTTCAGCTGGCACTTTCAAATATTGGGGAGCCCATCAGCCTCTCCACCTCCCAACACCACCATGTCTGCCAACGAAATAATCTACCAAGGATCATTGCGATTGAACTACTCTGCAATATCTTCCTCCTTTTACAAGCGCAGGTGAAGTAGGAGAACTCTAATTGGTGTCTCCTATTTATGAAGGCCACCACTATGTATGAAGCCATCATTGCTGCTTCCCCCACTTTCCTGGTACATTTTCTACCTGTTGTAGCAGGCAGTAGAGAATGAACGGACTCCCTTGGGAGGTGGTGGACTCTCCTTCCTTGGAGGTTTTCAAAACAGGTTGGATGGCCATCTGTCATGGATGCTTTAGCTAAGATTCCTGCATTGCAGGGGGTTGGACTAGATGACCCTTGGGGTCTCTTCCAGCTTTATGATGCTATGACTCTTTGAAATATGTACAAGAAAAATTGAGGTGAGGAGCAACTTGAGATGGGTTGTATGGCTTGTAAGAATTTGAGCAGTGCTGTTCCTCTCTGCACTCTCCACTTCAACCCTCATGATGCTTCTAGTTGAAAGCCACATGCATGCTGGTGTTCCTACGGATAAACAGTGCCAGGAGGATCGGGAGTGATTAAAGGGGCATTTGCATACGTGGCCTCATTGATAGATGTGCTTCTCTCCTTTTCTCAAGGACTTTGGTCCAAGAAACACAATATGTTCATTTGTTTCTGTGCACTAGTTGAAGTCCCCAGATTGGGACCCCCTTCACTTTGTGTGGATTTAAAACAAATCATATTCATCTCATCTATTTTCCCAATGAGCCTACCTAAATCCATACTTGTCTACTAGAATAATGAGAGAGAGAGATTCATAATGCAAATTATGATTTTTTGCGGCTTGGATGAATTAAAAAAGGAATGTGGAATTGCAGGGAGGGGCTCGCAGTGTGAGTTTTAGTCAGGATTAGAATTTGCTCAGGCTTTTTTGAGCAAGACTAAGGGGTTATCCACACTTACTTTTAGCCCTGCTCTTTCCAGGCACTTCTTTGCTCCGGAGCTCTCCCCCCCCCCAAAAAAAAGCCAGCTCTTCAAAGCTGAATAGGAGCAACATATATTCAGGT
Source organism: Zootoca vivipara (assembly GCF_963506605.1). NCBI lineage: Eukaryota > Metazoa > Chordata > Lepidosauria > Squamata > Lacertidae > Zootoca > Zootoca vivipara. Next base: position 21,972,988 of record NC_083287.1, on the reverse strand, counting down.
TGTCCACAGACTGCCATTTGCTCCAATACAGCTTGATTTCTGTGGGGAAAGCTCTGGAGGAAAAGTGTGTGTGTGTGTGTGTGTGTGTGTGTGTTATGGAGGAAAGGTAGAAGTGGATAAGCTATGATGGTGCTTGATTATGTGATACCCATAAGTGCTTTTCTGTTCCCACACTGTTTGTATGACATCTGAATGCTGCCAATATGGAAGAGAATTTGAGATGAGAGAAGAGTGACAGGTATAGGAGATGTATACTGTAGGACAGGCACTTCCAACAGGTAGATCGTGATCTACCGGTAGATCACTGGACATCTGTGGTAGATCACTGGTAGATCACTGACTCCCCCCCAAAGAAACTCAGCAAATTTGGCTCTTAAAAAAACACAACTCAACATTTTTGCCCAAAAAGGGGCTTTCCTCCTCCCTAAAAAAAAAAAAAAAGCTCAATAACTTTGACCTGAACTCCTAAAAAACGTGGCTTTCCTCCTTCCTAAAAGAAGCTCAACTACTTAAACTTGAACCCCCCCAAAACAGGGCTTTCCCTCCTTAAAAAAGCTCAACAACTGAAATATACTTGGAGTTGAGTGTTGATCTCATGCTCTTTTATTTCAGCTCATGGTAAACAGTGAATGAATGCCCATTATTTACACAATGGGTCCCGTGTGATTGGCTGATTCAACTCCCCTCCTGGAGCCTGATTGGACTGTTCCTGCAGGCCAATCAGGCTGCTGATTCACTTCTTCCTGGAGCCTGATTGGGCGGCTCCTGCAGATCAGTCAGGTTGCTGCCTTCTAGGATCCTACCTGCCTATTGTTCTAGGATCCAGGCTCAGTACATGTTATGTACTGAGCTGAATCCTAGAACAATAGGATTCAGAATCAGCGGGAGCTACCCAATCCAACTCCAGGTGGAAGTGAATCTGCAACCTGATTGGCCTGCTGGAGCAGCCAATCAGGCGGCTGGCAGAAGTGAATCTGCTACCTGATTGGCCTGTAGGAGCAGCCAATCAGGCTGCAGGCAGAAGTCAATCCACAATATAATTGGCCCACAGGTGTAGCCCTGAAGTAGCCAATCACGCAAGGCCCATTGTGTAAATAATGTATATAAGCAGATGGTTTTGGGAAAAGAGCGATTCGTCTTCTCTTCTTCTCCTTGATGAATATGAGCTGAATAAAGAGCATGAAATTCACTCTCGACTCCGAGTATATTTCACTGGCGACGAGGATGGGATCCTGATGAGCTGACCGCCACCACGCACTGCACCGCAGCACCGCCACCTGCTGCACCGCTGCATCGCACCGTGCATCCAGGCTTCAGCTCCAGGACCCAAGGAACCCAGAATGGCAACCGACAGCAGCTTCTTGCCATTCAAACCAGCATCAGGAGACTGGGAAGGGTACGCCGCCCGTTTCAACTTCCTCCTGCAAGCGAAAGAAGTCACCAACGATGCCATGAAGAGGGCGACATTCTTCAGCGTCTGTGGAGAGGAGACGTTTGAAATCGCCCGGGCTCTCCTTGCACCTAGAGATGTCGCTACCGTCTCTTACAAAACAATAATGGAACGGCTGAAGGAGCACTTTTCACCACAGCCCTCGGTGGTAGCTTGCCGAAATGCCTTCTACGCAAAGCGGCAAGCCCCGGGGGAAACCATAACTGGGTTTGTGACCTCCCTCCGCCAAGCCGCCCGGTTATGCAACTTCTCAGAGTTGGAGAACATGCTTCGTGACCGCCTCGTCGGTGGCCTGAGGGACGAGATGTTGCAACGACGCCTCTACGCCAAAAAAGACCTCACGTTCCAGATTGCTCTGGAGGAAGCCCTGGCAACCGAAGCCGCCGAGAGGTCAACGCAAGAGGCACGACCGGCCCCGCCATCCCAACCGAGGGTCTACCACGAAGACCTCACCGACGAATCCGAATCTGACAGGGAGGAAGTACACCGAGTACAGCGGCGCACTCAAGCAGCACACACACCACAGCAGCCTTGACGAGAAGGAGGGAACTGTGCAAGCTGCGGGGAGAACCACGAGAGGAGGACCTGTCGTTTCCGCAACGCAGAGTGCAGGCAGTGCAGAAAATTGGGACACATCGCCCGGGTGTGTCGGGCTCGACTCACCCGTCGACAAGCATCAGATGACCGACCCAGGAGCCCCAGGTCACACGGCACCATGCACCAAGGCAACTCGACGGAGATCACGGACTACCAGGTATTCCAGTTGCCCCATCCCAGCACAGAGAAAATTTATATAGAGGTACAGATAGAGGGAGCCCCATGCCGCATGGAGCTGGACACGGGTTCAACTCTATCCATAATCTCGGCCCGAACATTAAGGGAACTGTGCCCTAATGGGGGTCCCAAACTAAGGCCGGCCCCATTCACCCTCCGGGACTTCCAGAAACGTAAGGTCCCTACAATGGGGGTGGGGACCTTCAGGGTGCAATATCGAGGAAGAAAGCAACAATTGGACTTGCTGGTAGTTAAGGGCCCCTACGTTAGCTTACTGGGACTGGCATGGTTTGGACCTCTGGGGCTAGCCGTTACCGGGGTGAACCGCACTAGCTTACAAGTGGACGTGGACGCCATATGCAAAGAGTTTCCAGGGGTTTTCGATGGGGCATTGGGACGATATACAGGACCCCCCATTGCCCTACAGCTAGACCCCGCTGTACGACCCATCAGGCACAAGGCCCGCCGGGTCCCGTTCGCCCTGAAACCCCGCATAGACGAGGAATTGGACCGGCTCGTGGAGCAAGGAGTGCTGGAGCCGGTGCCCAACGCCCCCTGGGAAACTCCAATTGTCACACCCGTCAAGCCTAACGGTTCGGTCCGCATCTGTGCAGACTACAAATGCACCATAAACAAGGCTCTCACGGCCCATGCATACCCAGTGCCAGTGGTCAGCCATGTCCTCGCCACCCTGGCTGGGTCAAAAATCTTTGGCAAACTGGACTTGGCCCAAGCATATCAACAGTTGCCTGTGGACGAAGCCACAGCAGAGGCTCAGACGATTGTGACGCACAGAGGGGCATTCAGAGTAAAGCGGCTGCAATTTGGCGTTAGCGTGGCACCAGGCATATTCCAGAATCTAATGGACTCTCTCCTTAAAGGGATTCCTGGCGTCACCCCCTTCTTCGATGATGTACTGATCGCCGGGCCCACACCAGAGGAATTTGAGGACCGCCTCCGCTCCGTCCTGCACCGTTTCCAGAAGGCGGGCCTCAAGGTGAAGCGGGAAAAGTGTTTACTGGGAGTGCCGCAGGTGGACTTTCTGGGATTTAAGGTGGACGCAGAAGGGGTCCATCCAACCGGTGACAAGGTACGGGCCATTTGTGAGGCCCCAGCGCCCAAGAGCAAGCCCGAACTTCAGTCATTCTTGGGACTATTGAACTTTTACCATGCCTTCCTTCCCCATAAGGCAGCGGTAGCGGAGCCCCTACACAGACTCCTAGATAAAAGGGCCCCTTGGGTGTGGGGCCAGCGACAAAGGGCCGCATTCCAGGCAGTCAAGGACTTGCTCGTCTCGAACTCGGTCTTGGCACACTTCGACGAGAGGCTGCCAGTGGTGCTGGCATGCGACGCCTCTCCCTATGGCATCGGCGCTGTCCTGGGACACCAACTCCCGGATGGAAGAGAGGTGCCGGTGGCATACTTCTCCCAGACGCTTGCTGCAGCCGAACGAAACTACTCACAGATTGACAAGGAGGGTCTGGCAATCGTGAAGGGCATAAAAAAATTCCATGATTTCTTGTACGGGCGGCCCTTTACCATAGTGACTGACCACAAGCCGTTGCTTGGCCTGTTTGCCCCCGAGAAGCAGACCCCCCAAGTGTTGTCTCCACGTGTCCTCAGGTGGTCAATTTTCCTTGCCGGCTACCAGTATGCACTAATCCACCGCCCTGGGAAGGCGATGGGCCACGCAGACGCACTCAGCAGGCTACCACTACCAGAAACAGGCCCCGACCCAGCGCCTGCGCAAGAGGTTATGACCCTGGAGCTGCTTCCCGACCGACCCATTCAGGCACAAGAAGTTGCGCACCATTCCACAAAAGATAGGGTCATCTCCCGGGTCCTGGACTGGGTGTGGCGAGGATGGCCCAGCAGCAGCCCCGGGCCAGAATTCGCTGGCTACACAAACCGCAAACATGAACTGTCGGCCCACAAGGGGTGCCTGTTATGGGGAAGCAGGGTTGTTGTTCCCCAGCCCCTCCGCAAAAGGGTCCTCACAGCCCTACACGAGACACACCCAGGGGTAGTGAGGATGAAGGCCCTTGCCAGGAGTTATGTGTGGTGGCCGGGGATTGACAGAGAGATAGAGGCCTGGGTCCAACACTGCCAGACCTGCCAAGAATCCCGCCCGGATCCCCCAAGGGCCCCAGTCCAGCCCTGGGAGTCCGCCCGACATCCGTGGTCACGCTTGCACGTGGACTTCGCTGGCCCCTTCCAGGGAAAAACATTCTTCATAGTGGTGGATTCCTACACCAAATGGCTGGAGGTCGCACTGGTACCGTCCACTTCTACGGCGGCAGCCATCCGGGTACTACGTAAGCTGTTTGCAACCCACGGGCTCCCTGACACCCTCGTCTCGGACAATGGAACCGCATTCACGTCAGAGGAGTTCCAGACCTTCACAGCGCAGAACGCCATCCGCCACATCCGCTCAGCACCATTCCACCCTGCCACCAATGGCCAAGCGGAGCGCATGGTGCGGACCACCAAGGACAGCCTCCGCCGCATAACACAAGGGGACTGGGAATACCGCCTTGCCGCATTTCTTCTAGCACAGCACAGCACCCCAAGCACAACGACGGGCCGGAGCCCAGCTGAACTACTCATGGGCCGGCGCCTTGCAACTAGACTGGACCGACTTCACCCCGACAGAGCTCAGGATGAGGTAGTGGTGGGGAAAGGCAGGAACCCCCGGACATTTGTGGCCCAGGACCCAGTGTATGCAAAGAATTTTGGGGCAGGCCCAGCATGGGTACCCGCCACAGTCACCAAGGTGACCGGTCCCGTGTCGTACGAGGTACTAACGGAAGGGGGGCAATGTTGGCGCCGCCACTGCGACCAGCTACGGCGACGATTCCCAGGAGGAACCCGGGAGGAGAGCGGGACAGAGGGGTCCCAAGGGGACAGCAGGGCAGTGAGGCCTGTAGAGCGAGAGGGGTGGGCAGGGGAAGCAGAAGCAGTAGGCACAGAGGGGCGCCCCGAGGCTGGAAGGACACCGGAACCAGAGTCACAACCTAGTGGTTCAGTGGCGCCAGACCAGACAGCCCCGGCACAGCCAGCAGCCTCGGAACACGAGCCAGAACCAGAACCCCTGACCAAGGAACACCCCAGGCCACAACGCACACGGAGGCGGCCAGCAGACCTTGGGGACTACGAATGCAACTTCCCGGGCAGGACTGGAACTTAGAGGGGAGGGGTGTTATGTACTGAGCTGAATCCTAGAACAATAGGATTCAGAATCAGCGGGAGCTACCCAATCCAACTCCAGGTGGAAGTGAATCTGCAACCTGATTGGCCTGCTGGAGCAGCCAATCAGGCGGCTGGCAGAAGTGAATCTGCTACCTGATTGGCCTGTAGGAGCAGCCAATCAGGCTGCAGGCAGAAGTCAATCCACAATATATTTGGCCCACAGGTGTAGCCCTGAAGTAGCCAATCACGCAAGGCCCATTGTGTAAATAATGTATATAAGCAGATGGTTTTGGGAAAAGAGCGATTCGTCTTCTCTTCTTCTCCTTGATGAATATGAGCTGAATAAAGAGCATGAAATTCACTCTCGACTCCGAGTATATTTCAGTACATGACACCAACTTTGACCTGAACCCCAATAAAGGGGTTAGATAACAGTGAAGGAACTGCCAGAAGGCCCTCAAAGGTGGACCTCAGTGTCCGGGCTGAATGATGGGGGTGGAGATGCTCCCTCAGGTATACTGGGCCGCGGCCATTTAGAGCTTCAAAGGTCAGCGCCAACACTTTGAATTGTGCTCAGAAACGCAAATCCTCTGCTCTTGACAAAGTACCTCCCATTTGTGGCACTCCTGTTTCCACTTTCTCCAGTCCCTTGCTCAAGCTCACTAAGTGAAGTACATGCCCTCCAAGCCTAGATTTGGGGTGGGCTCTGATAAGCTGGCTTGAAGTTTAAATTCCGTCCGGGCTTCTTTTTGTGACTTTGCGGGAATTTCCTGTCTGTAAATTGGGAACAATAGCTTATTCACTTGGCTTATGTTGTAAAGGCAGTCCATAGTAAAATAAAAAATAAATTAAATAAATAAAAAATAAACAACTGTGAAGCATCTGTGGGGGAAAAATTAAATTATTCTGTTTAAATAATAAATAAAAGGGGAGCAGGATTATCATGAACACCCTTGAAGACCTCATTGATCATGAACATCCTAACTGTTTTGAGCAATAACGATAAAGCAGTGTTTGGGGGGGGGGCGGAAAAAACACAGCTCTTTGTTTTTGCTATGCTGAAAGCTAATTGAAACAGTATTTCTAATTAAATGAATTCATTCTTTATTTAAGAAAACCTCCCTAGTTATTGTGTGTTTATTGGGTTGCTAGGGGTACCTAATGAAGTATGAACTGAAGTGTGCAATGTGAATGCCAGATTTTTGGAAGATAAATGGTTTTACATGTCTCAGACGTAGAATCCAATTGGTTGAAAACTTGGCTAACAACCTAAAATGTGACATCATTCTTGGCAATTGATGGGGTTTTTTAAAAAAAACACCAGAAAAGTGTATCCTATATAAAAAGTGTACTATATATCTTGTAAGGTCCAATTCTGGTTTTTGTTTTTTGTTTTTTAAAAAAAGAAGAAGAAGAAGAAGAATGAAATACATTCAGATAGGTATTTTTTCCCTTTCTTTCTTTAAAGAAGACCTATGATAATTATTGTATGAGGTCTGCTGAGAAATGCCCATTTATAGCTGGAATTTAGATATCTACATGTCAAAAGTGCTGGAAAACTGCCACCCCACACTGGGATTGGGCTGTCTATAACTGCCAATTTCACTGCTCTCTTCATATCCTGGGGCTCTTCTGCATGCATTCTGTATATGCACAGATGCTAGACAGCAGCAGATTCTCCAAGTGTCCCTATTTTCCAGGGATAGTCCCAGATTTACGGAAGCCATCCCGTTTCCTGATTTGATCTCAGACTATCCCACTTTTCTTTAGGACGTCTCTTATTTTCATGTTGCATGGTATGGAGTTATGCGACCCCCGAGCCAAGGAGATAAGTAACTAAAGGCATACCTCGGTTTAAGTACACCTCGGTTTGAGTACTTTCAGTTTAAGTACTCTGCGGACCCGTCTGGAACGAATTAATCCACTTTCCATTACTTTCAATGGGAAGGTTCGCTTCAGGTTAAGTACGCTTCAGGTTAAGTACAGACTTCCGGAACCAGTTGTGTACTTAAACCGAGGTACCACTGTATACAACCCTCAGAAGACACCTGAAGGCAGCCCTGTATAGGGAAGTTTTAAAACGTTTAATGTTTTATTATTTTTATATATATGTTGGAAGGCGCCCAGAGTGGCTGGGGCAACCCAGTCAGATGGGAGCTGTGGTAATAATAATAATAATAATAATAATAATAATAATAATAATAATAATGGAATAGGAAGTCTGTAATTTCATCAGGGAAATGCTGGCCACACATTGAAATAGATGTTTTCAATCTGTGTCTGTGCATGCATAGATATGTATGGCCTGTCTTTTGGTATATACTTGTATGTGCCAATTCATATTGAAAATATGCCTCCCAATCTGCAGGCCATGGGAACAGAAGAGACCCCCCTGTTTCATGCAGAAACTCTCCTTGTAATTCCATGAAATCACCAGTTGCCCATTTCTGTATGAAGGCTGCATTCAGATGTACTTTCACACACAAGTGTGTGCATTTCGCTGATGCTGGGTGAGCTCTGCATTCTCCCACTTTCACTCCTGTAATGATCCGCTGAGAGCCTCCGGATCGAGCGTCTTCTCCGCACCACACACAATAAATCCACTCTTCTTGCTTTCAGGCACCTTGCATGTTTTTTTTTTCTGTTCAAACATTTGCTTAGTACTTTATTCTGAACCCTTTTTATGCTAGCTCTGAGAAGAGGGGGGTCACGTTTTCACGACAGCCTCAAAGTTTAGCTCAGCCCCTCGCACAGTGCTGCTATGAGGACAAGGGGATGTGGCTGTGTGATTGAAGCAACAACTAGTCAATCAGTAATGGGCAAATCTGTCTTCTTTTGAAGACCAGAAGAACAGGTAACCCTTGAACTTGATCTGAGGGAGAAAACCGTACACATTCCTGAAATATAGAGAGTGTGCACATTACTCAAATTGTGGTTTGGTTCAGCTGCAACAGGCAACTATGGTTTCTCGCTATGTGAATGAGCTTTGGAGAGTCTCTGCTTCTTTTGATCACTCTCCCTGGCCTATTACTTTGGGTTCACAAGGATAAACATCTTTCTATTTTAACCAACCACAGTTTCCTGTGATGCCCAAGCTAAGGGAACTGTGGCTTGTAAAGAACTGCTGGTTTGAGGACCAGGGTTTTCTTTCGGGGGGGGGGGGTTCCCCTTGCTAAACGTACTTTAAATAAACCAAAAAATTCAGACATAATGTTAATCTGTTGTTAGTTTGAAACAGAAAGCAGAAGTTTTCTATTTATATATTCACATTTGTACCCTGTCCTTTAACAACATTAGCGAGGTAGGTTTTGATAAATATTTCAGACACCTTGATATACATTGAAACCGGCTAAGGCAGAAAATCTGTATAACAAGCAATCTCTCCTCATTTTTGATAGATGGAGGATTGAATGGGTTGAATGTGTACAGACAGTCTTGTTCACACAGTGGCAAACCACAGTTTCCCACTATGTCCAAGCCACTATGTCCAAACCAAACCATGCCACATCTACCCACACAATAAAGATAACATGTCACTGTCAGGAAAACTGTGGTTTGTTGGTCTGTTGGTTGGTTTTAATCATTATTAATTAAAAGCAACCTCAGTCTTTTCATAAATAAATATTACCTATTACCTATTCCATTGTATCAAATATGAAATTGTCCTATAATCAAATGATGCGCTTAATCTTTCAGCAGATATGTTTAAATTCAATTCCAATAGGAGATTGAAGCCATGTGTATTTTGATCCAGATAGATGCGTCTACTCTGGGGTTGTTAAACCTGAGGGAAAATATGTTTTTAATAATCCATTAGTATTTCATTAGCATGCAATAACTGTCTTATTAAATCTAAATTGAATCCTTATTTGAGGGATGTAATTGAAAGTGCCACTGGGTAAAAATCTAATCTGTCAGGAATAAATTTATTTTGAAATAGAGACCCAAGGATTTTCCTTTCCTTACTTTTCAGATCATCGTAGATATTCCCTATTTGAGTCAATGAATCTCTGTAGAAATCCTTTTTCATCCATGGATGGAGCTATCTCTTCCACTGGGCTGAGGGAACTCAATGTGTGCTTTAGGCTGCATTGCTTAACATACATACGAGGGAGGAATGGTACAGTCTTAACCCCAGATCTGTGCATAGCTGCCAAGTCTCCCTTAATCTCCGGGAAATCCCCGTTTTTCCAGCTGTTCTTAGCTGAAAAAATGGATTTTTTTGTTTTCCCCCGGTTTATTCTGGCGTGGCGGCCATTTTGGAACTGGGCAAAGCAGCATCAAAAGTCACTTCTGAGCATGCTCCGCCCAGTTCCAAAATGGCGGCAGCGCTACTTCCGGTCTGCTACTTCCGGTCCAGTCCCTTATTTCTCGGACAGCAACTTGGCAGGTATGGATCTGTGCCACCAGAGGGCATAAGAATAAGGAAGAGATGGCACTCAGGTGAGGCTCTGGTGGCATCTGATAGCAGGATTGTGCTCTTGTGAAGCCCCACTTAGGGTTTCACCCTTGTCCAGAATATATTGCTGCCCATCTCCTGACATCAGTAGATCTACAGGAATGCATTTCAGCTATGGATGTTTGTCCCAGATCCACTTTTTTGAAAGATGCATTCTTGTATATATGCCTATACCCCAGTTACTGTTTTTTAAAGCCTCCTGAAGCTCAGAGCATGCCTATATATTTATATGAAGGAATATATCTGCACTTGTCGGCAGAAGTGATTGTGGGTTGTTGTTGTTGTTGTTGTTTTTCTTTCATGGCAATGTATCCTTTTCGAACGTAAATTGGAAAATTGACACAGGACCATATTAAGCGTTCGTTTTTAATCAAACAGCCCAAATATACTTGTTTATGCGACTAAATGAAACTTTTGTGTGTGGCTTTCCACCGCATCTGCATGAATAGTAGCATTGTAACAGGATGAGGTCACTGCAGAAGAGAAAGTGAGGTAAGAACGCAGCTGAATCTACAGGCTTTTCTGCCGCAGCAACAGTTCGTCTCTTCTTGAAGCGGAGCTATGACGGGCACTCCGTAGCATGCCTGAATGCCTCTCGCAGGACCCGAAATACACACACTATTGTACTCTACAGTCTGATACACAGTACACTATTTCCTCAGCTTGTATAAAGTGCACTGTGGAGACCTCTTTACACCTCTAATGTAAGCAAAGCCTCATATAGTTTATTTTAAAGCCTATGGGTTTTTTTATAAGAAAGAACGAAAGAAAGAAAAGTTATTGAGCCATATTCTGCCACTGGTGTGGCTATTGAGGAAAATTTCTCCTTAAGGATATGTCCACATTAGTAATATTGAAAACACACCAAAAGTTGTACTCACACCCACCCACCCATGCACTCGCGCCCACCTTCCTTTGGGAAAAGAAATGACTCAACCCCATAAAATATTATACACACACACACACACACACACACACACACACACATGAATGATAGCTTCATGTTGGCATCATCTTGGTGAGAACTTGCACAGTTTTACAATTCAGCCAAGATTTCGGGCTGTCTCCAAATCGCTCGTATTCAGAGTAGACCTACCGCAATCCATGGGCACCGCAAACTTAAATCCATTGGTTTTTCAGGGGGTCCGACCTGAGTATGACTGTGTTGGATACAACTCTTGAAATGGAGAAAGGTGGGAAAGCAGAGCTGAACTAAGAAGCCATGTTAGGGTTTTTTTTGTCAAAGCTATGTGTCACTTCATTTTGCACATTATGGGAACTTCAAAGGATTTGCAGCAAGTTGCCAAAGATTCATGGGCCAATAGATTCTTTTCTGCCCACCCATCATAATTAGAGCTGTGAGAACTTGGAAAATCCCTCCTGTGAGCATGGGATGCATTCCTTTTTTCCACAGTCCTCTCCAAACTCAGGGAAAAGCTAAAGCTGCTTTTAAAACCCAAGTTACAGCCACTTCTTCCTTCACTACTCAAATAGAGTGCCGCACTTTGTGCCTTAATTACAAGGAACCGTGTTCAGGCCTTTTTTTCGGCCGGAATTCAGTTCCGGCACCTCTCAGGTGGGCGCCATTGTCATTATAAGAGAACAAGGGATGTGTTTGTGGTGAGTTCTGGCACCTCTTTTTCTAGGGAAAAAAGAGCATTGCCCATGATCCATCCTTTAGAAGGGATACAGAGGGAAATAGACTTTCAGGAACCATATGTGTTAGGGACTGGCAGGACTCTGAAGACTGTGTGGTGGTGGAGGCAGGGGAGTGACTCAAAAGAAGGGAGCCAGGGTGTGACGGGGTTTGGTGTCACCTGCAAGGCAGGAGCCAAAGCAGCAGGAGGAGGAAGGGGCAGGGCAGTTTGAGATGGAGAGAGACATGCAGGATGTGGTGGAGGTGGAAGAGACGGTTCAGGCAAGGAACGGTCATGTAGACCCCTTACCACCCCCCGCCCCCTGTCTCCTAGAATCAAGTGGGGCTTGAAGAGGGAAGAGCAGCAATGGCTTCTATATATGTGTGCCCTGTCGGATGAGGGTACATAAGCTTGGCGGGAAGTTCCCCCTGTTGCTGCAACTGCTCTGCAGGGCACAAATCTGGGAACAGCTGCTTAGAGCAGGCATCCCCAAACTTTGGCCCTCCAGATGTTTTGGACTACAATTCCCATCTTCCCCGACCACTGGTCCTGTTAGCTAGGGATCATGGGAGTTGTAGGCCAAAACATCTGGAGGGCTGCAGTTTGGGGATGCCTGGCTTAGAGGTTAGAAGCACATGTGCATATATCTGGAACACTTTTGGGGAGCTGTTGTAAGTGTTTCTTTTGCAAGAAAGACATAGCTATCAGGGATGTGTCTTCCTTGCTTTCATCCATTTTTATTTTCTCACAGAAGAGAGGTGGTTTTTTTAAGGATAGATGCAGTATTTCCTTTAAAAAACACAAAACCTTAATTAGGAAAATGTCAGCCTCTTTTTTTTGAGCCATTGGAATTTCAGCACTGCTTTTGTTCTTTGAGCGTCCGTGCTTTTTTCTTCCTTATTTATTAATCTAGGGTGTCCTAGCCAACTGGTAATTCCATAGCAACTGGGATGATGTCACAGTCTTGCACAGTCAAGTCAGATTTGACAAGATCACCAGGGGCACACGAGTCAATGAGGAGTGAGGGCAACACTTCCTACATCCGTCATATTGCTAATCCTAGCCACTTGTGGGCCACATGGTAAAATATGGCATCAGGATGATATCAGATTTGGCTACATACTGACATTGCTGAGGAATTTGCAAGGAAAGCAAATTCAGGAAGCATTGACTTCACTCGGAATGCTCTCTATTGCTCTTACTTTTAAAGTAATAGCTGTAAAATCACAAAAGGTGGAAGGGATTTTTTTATGCCACTGAAAGTGACCTCTTTCAGCTCAGCTCAAATGTTCATGAAAGCCTATGTAACCTTCCAGGGGGGGGGGGACCTCAGTAGAAAGGAAAATACCACAATACTGATTGGCTTGTCAAAATATATATATATACCTGTTGATATATATTTCAGAGCCTCTCTTTTGGTTGTTGACTTACAGCAATCTTACTATTTAGAGTGAAAAGAAAGTCCTCAGCATAAAAAACATTAACGAAAAATGCATAGTTAGGAGGCAATTACTATATCAAACCAACTCAACCAACTGTGTTGTTTTTCCATGTCACATTGCCCTGCAAATTTGAAAGGGATTTTTTAAGATTCCAGGGCATAGTTATAACATATGTTTTATAGTTATAAAAGGGGTGTGTGTTTAAAATGAAGATTGTAGCTTTTACATGAATATGTAAGCAGAAACAATTAAGCAAGAAAGAAGATAGCCCATGTGCACAGTTACTTTTTAAGCAGCGATCCTCTGCCCACTTAAAAGATAAAGGGACCCCTGACCATTAGGTCCAGTCACAGACGACTCTGGGGTTGCGGCGCTCATCTCACTTTACTAGCCGAGGGAGCCGGCGTACAGCTTCCAGGTCATGTGGCCAGCAGGACTAAGCCGCTTCTGGCGAACCAGAGCAGCGCACAGAAACGGTGTTTACCTTCCCGCCAGAGTGGTGCCTATTTATCTACATAGATTTTGATGTGCTTTCGAACTGCTAGGTTGGCAGGAGCTGGGACCAAGCAACGGGAGCTCACCCCATCGCGGGGATTCGAACTGCCAACCTTCTGATCAGCAAGCCCTAGGCTCCCACCCGCGCCACCCGCACCTGCCCACTTACCGGGGACTAAAACTCCTTTGGGACTGGGAGTAAGTCTATTGAGTAGACATGGAGAAGATTGTGCTGTTCACTGAATTACAAAGCAAGAGCAGCTATTATTTGGGGGGGGAGGGGGTGCTTCTGCCTGAAAATGCTTGGGTTGAAGGAAAGGCAAGCAAGTTTTAGCTGTGTGGAATTGTTTTGAACAGGCATCACTTTTGGTTAGAACTGTTCTGCCACAAATTCCAATGCGTGCTGTCTACACCCACAATTTCCAGAAGGGAGGACAGTATTTTTTATTTTGTAAAACATATGAGCGGGCTATATTGTGAGCCTGTTCATTTCAAAGGGACTTGAATGGCAACATTAGTGGGATGAATAGAGGTAGTACAGTAGCTTGTACCTATGAATCAGCAGTGTGGTGTTATGGAGAAGCTTGGCAGCTTGTATCTATGAGGCAGAAATTCTGGTTGATAAACCTATTTGTTTCCTTTAAAAACACTCTCTTTCCATTTGGCATAAAGTACAGAATCCAATAACTGACATAATTGATGAATGTGTTTAGATTTTGCATGCATTAGCAAGCAATTCATCGACCACACTAAAGTGCCAGTGTTTGGGAGCATACTGAAGGCAAACGTATTATTATTATTATTATTATTATTATTATTATTATTATTATTATTATTAAACTGCCCTTCATCCAAAGATCAGAGGGCAGTTCACCACACAAAAATACAAAATGAGAACACAGAGAATACATAACAATAAAAAACAAGAATAATAACAAACCAATACCCCACACTTACACAGTTTTGAAAGGCCGTAGAATACTAATCACCCAGAGGCCTGGCTGAAGAGAAACATTTTGATCAGGCACCTAAAGATATGTAATGAAGGCACTAGGCGAGCCTTCCTGGGGAGAGTGTTCCACAAATGGGGAGCCACCACAGACAAGGCCCGTTCTCGCATTGCTGCCCTCTGGACCTCTCATGGAAGAGACACAAAAAAGAGCCTCAGATGAGGAAGGACATTTCCCTTTTTGAGAGCTCTTTTACGCCAAATCTATGAAATCCTATAACTGAGGAGTTGTCCTAATTTTAAAAACCACAATCCCCCTCTCTAGCTGTGTGACATGCCCAGTTTTTTTGTTTGCCCACAATTTACCCAGGCTGTTTATTATGTGAAAGAAATGGAAATCCTGCAAACTGACATCACTCTTTGCAAGTGTGTAAAATGACATCAGCAGTGGATTAGGTATAGTTCCTACCATACGCACGCACGCACGCACACGCCGCAGACTGCTGCTTATGTCATGATGTCATCTCTGATTCCTCAACCATTACTGATGGGCTTAAGTAGGTGAAGGCCAGCAACATCCTCAAAAGTCCTGGCCGTGCTTTGTTTTGAAAAATGAGCGTAATGTATTTTTCCACAGTCAACATTCCTCTTTGTAACAGCTCATTTTGGAGGTGGTTTCCCAATCCTTCTCATTACATTCCCATGGAAGCATTTCTGAGTTTCATTAGAATATTGTATTACCTACTGAGCAGTTAATCTCTAAATACAGGGGACTTTTTTTTTGCCAGTGGATTGTATATGCTTGTAATATAATTTCAGCACAAGAATAGTTTATGATTCCATTTTACGGAGCCATGAATCAGCATTTGCTGGGAATGCGTTTTCATTCTGGAAATACAGCAGTAGTAAGGCAGCAGAATGCCTGTTTACATAACTAACACTTGGAGCTGATGTGGGCATTAATATGCAATTGGGGGGGGGCTTCAAGCAAGTTTCCCTCATATTGAAAATTGAATATGCAACCCTATATATGAGACTAAGCCACACTGAATACATTTGGACTTATTTCTGACCTATTCCATCTAGAAAGGGCCATAACTCAGTGGTAGAGCACATGCTTTGAAGGCACTAGGTCTCAGCCCCTGGCACTTCCAGGTAGAGCTGGATAAAGCAACTTCAAATGCACTCTTTCCAGTCCTGACACATGTAACGGATTAGCCCCAGGATGGAAGATTTATTACACCCTGGATTAGAAAGAGTTAATCCACCTCCAGCTTAACTGACAGCGCATCTTTAGGAGGCGGGACGGTGCCTGGTTTAAAAAGGAGGGAATAACCATTTTGGGCAGTTGGAAGAGGGGGAGGTTGGTGACGAAGAGAGAAGGGGGGGCCAGGATAGTGGTGGTTTAGGTTAGGCTTAGGATAACTTGAAGTTAAAGTCTGACAGAGTTAATGTATAACTGTAACTAAGATTGTAAACTTATGCATCGTTAAGAAAAGAAAAACCTATGTTCTCAAGAAAATAAAATTCATCTTCTTTTTGTGCCAAAGAGTATCGTCTTGGTTATTCCAGCAGCGTTTTAAAACTCACAGAGGTGGAGACTCAGTATAGGGCAAAACTTACCTAAGGAAAAAGGGATAGTTTGTGTCTAAGAGTCACACAGGAAGGGCAGTATGGTGAAAACCTAGAGTGCCACAAGTTTGCCAGGGTGATACGGCAGACTGATACAGTGGGGATCTGAGTTGAGGGAGTCCCTGTTCTGTAGGCAAGAGGTTGTTCATTCAAATAGCCCTGAGTGTTTGTGAAATCAGGCCATGAAAGCTGGAATTAGACTCGCTTTACTGAGAAGCCTAGAATTGAGGGGTTTATTTTAAGGCATAAGGAATTGAGTGGTAATTGCTTTACCCCTGTACCCTTTCGTCTCATAATCTATCGGCAACGTCGGCGAGGGGGTTCGTCGCGACACACACACCCTGTAGTTAATACCTTCTGCTTAAAACATCCACACTTCTTTCTTCTTCTTCTTTGGTGATTACTCGTAGCCGAGTAAGGTTGTCTTCTATAAACACAATTTTAACAATGGGTCCGTAAGTGACTGTGGAGGCCAATTCTGGATCCACACGTCCTTCCACAGTGGGGACATTGCACAAAGAGTGTTGGAAACTGCGTGCTTTCTTAAGTATTGTTACAGTTTTCCAGCCTGGCTGAAGCAAATCTGTGAACGTGACAAAAGGTATTGATGGGCCATCTGATAGAAATCTTTTAGCGTGTGGAGACACATGCTGCCAAGGTGATGGGGTGTGTGTTTGAGGTGACAGGAAAAGAGAGGGTTGTGTGTTTTTTTTTAGCAAGGTGTTATGGGAAAAAGAAAGGAGAGAAAAGACTGGGGTCCATATTGGGCAGGCTGGCTGCAGGTTGGCTGGGAGAGATGCCTTGGACTCCAGGGCTGCACTGCTGTGGGGGACAAGCCCCTCTTGAAATGACCATGCTGTAAGATCTGGACTCCCTCCATGCAGACTGAAGGTATAAATAGGTGAATAAGCCAAATTTCTTGGAGCTACAACAGTCTCTGCCCTGTCTCAATTCTCCAAAGGAGCACAGACCCTGGGGGAGTGCCTGGAAGCCCTGGAATCTTGCAGGGAGTGGAGGCGGCACCCAACTTTTGTAACAATATTTTAACGTTAACTATTGCCTCAATCCAGAGTAAATTAGTTGAACTTAGTTTGCATTGAATTATTATTATCATTATTACATTTATATGCCACCTTTACTTCCAAAGAGCTCAATGTGGTGTACATGGTTCTCCTCCTCCTTTCATCCTTACAACAACCCTGTGAGCTAAGAGATGGTGGCTGGCCCAAGGGCACCCAGTGAGCTTCATGATTCGAACCCTGTTCTCCTGGGTCCTAGCCCACACTCCAATCATTACACCACACTGGCTCATTGGGGCAAGTTTTGTGTTACTTTCAGCCCCACTGATTTCAGTGAGAACTAAGTTCAACTAAATCAGACTGGATCCAACCCAATGTCTATAAGCAAAAGAAGAAGAAAAAATTACACAAGATTGCATTCATTACACAGTCAGAATCTAAAATAAATCTGCCTTGCAAAGAAGGAAGCAACTGTTTATTAGCCCATTAATAAGCTGATTCTCACATTATTTGAGTACACAGTAAGGTCTTCGAGATGTTGCTTTAACTTGTCATTATATCACAATGAAGCTTAAATCTTAGAATTCAACCATTTGTACGGTGGTTCCTTTTCATCTTGAAAACAACAACAGCCTACAAAATTATATGGGTAGTTTTGAGTCTTGAGTCCCATCAGATCTGTATTAGAGGCATAAAATGTACAATGTATTGTCTCTATCTGATTATGTTCAGTTCAGCTCTGCCCAGTGAATCAGTGTGCTTTTAATGGTCCATTTAGCGGTGAATGTCTAAGCGGGTGGGGAATATGTAAAGGGGCCCACAGCTGGCACTGAATGCGACTCGCTGCGCCAGCTGCCAGTTTGCTGTGTTGTTAATATTTCATTTTATGGCTTCACATATGTGTTTGGGTGGGAAAGTTGTAACATTCTCGTTCCTTCGTTTTCTTAAACATTATGTGTAGTTCACTAGCTATATTATATGCATCTCTCAAATTGGCCAGGGGGAGGGGGGTACTTATGGCTTCTCTTCAGAAATTGATACCTAGCCATGGAAATTTGCAGTGGCCACTTCTGTGACTTTCTCTTTTTCCCCTGCTTGAAAGATTTAAAGTAGACTACATTTCTGAGTTCCGATTATATACTACAACCACATAGTTAACAATCTAAAGCATTGCGCTTTCCTGTTTTTATACTGATTTGTTCAGAGGCTCTCTAGACAAATTGTCCATCACGTGGATCCTGAAATCTATCATTCCAGAATCTGGGTGGGGAGTTTTGTGACTGAATGTTTCTATGCATATAGTAAAGTACTAGTTTTCTATCTTAGTTCCCCACCCCTCTCCCTGGAACAGCATTCAATCAAGCAATGCTTTACCTGCACTCTGGATTCGTATAGCCCAGAAGCAATTAAAAGCACCATCCTTTGTTTTTTCAGAAGTAAATCCCATTTGAATTCAGTGCAGCTTAATTCCAGGCATAGCCTTGCAGCCTAGATATGTGATGAGCTATTCCATCTAGAGACAGAGGTTTGTGTCTAACTCGAACTCATAGTAAACCATACAGGGCTTTATGCACTAGTAAAGGTAAAGACAAAGGGACCCCTGACCATTAGGTCCAGTCACAGATGACTCTGGGGTTGCGGCGCTCATCTCACTTTACTAGCCGAGGGAGCCGGCGTACAGCTTCCAGGTCATGTGGCCAGCAGGACTAAGCCACTTCTGGCGAACCAGAGCAGCGCACAGAAACGGTGTTTACCTTCCCGTCAGAGCGGTGCCTATTTATCTACATAGATTTTGACGTGCTTTTGAACTGCTAGGTTGGCAGGAGCTGGGACCAAGCAACGGGAGCTCACCCCATTGCGGGGATTCGAACCGCCAATCTTCTGATCAGCAAGCCCTAAGCTCCCACCCGCATCTGCCCACTTACCAGGGACTAAAACTCCTTTTTAGTCTTTTTAGTTAAACTTTGTGGTTTAACCCACAGCACCACCCGTGTCCCCTTATGCACTAGTACCAACCCCTTTAACTTAGTGCAATACGCGGGTGGCGTTGTGGTCTAAACCACTGAGCCTCTTGGGCTTGCCGATTAGAAGGTCAGTGGTTCAAATCCCCACGATGGGGTGAGCTCTTGTTGCTCTTTTCCAGTGCCTGTCAACCTAGCAATTCAAAAGCACGCAAAAAAGTGCAAGTAGATAGATAGGTACCACTCCATTTCCGTGCGCTGCTCTGGTTTCGGTGTTCTGTTGCACCAGAAGCGGCTTAGTCATGCTGGCCACATGACCCAGAAAAACTCGGACAAATGCCGGCTCCCTTGGCCTGTAAAGCGAGATGAGCGCCGCAACCCCAGAGTCGTCTGCGACTGGACTTAACTGTCAGGGGTCCTTTACCAACCATTTAACCCAATATTTAGCCCAATACTTATTTGGAAACTTTTCCACATGTGTTTTTTCTAAACTTCTCTAACAATTGCCATTGGTACCAAGGATACATATATGCCCCACTTGAAACAAAACATTTCACTTGGCTTTCTGTATTACCATTTTGTGATCATTCACCAAAATGGCTTTTGTTGTTTCATTTTGCTGATCCACCTTCATGTTACTACCGAGTCATAATTCACCAGAGTCCTGCCATTGGATATACCTTATTACAGCAATTTAGGATACCACATTCTTTCCCCTCCCATCCTTTCATTTACTTTCCTTCATTCTATTCCATTATTTTCTATACCCAGGAAGATTGAAATGTCACTTTGGGAAGTGTAATAAATCTTAGCGACTTCACCTAAGGCTCCTTAAACTCCAGCAAGTATCTTAATTTGGTAAACAGATAACAAAATCGGCTTGATTTAAAACATTAACCTTTCTTTGTTTAATCTAGTTTCGTATACAAATAAGGAATTTCTGAAACTAGTCAATCTTAGCTATTTAATTGAACACTTCTGTGTCATCGTTTTTTTCTGTTGGGCATGCAGTAATATTGCCAAGAAAACTTACTGGCTTTGCATAATTTCACATGGAATTTTCTAGTTTGGGTTGACATCATATAGCGTCCTATAAATCAGTAAGGTGGTACCTTAAGTGCATCTTGACACTCTGTAATTCAAAAGCTAGAAAATCAACCCCAGCCCCGCACCAGTATGAGTTGTTTTTGTTAACAGAGATGAAATTATGGGTGTAACTTGTTGGCTGTCTCCAAAAAGACTTTTGCAAGCTGTTTGTTCAGCTGTCCCCAGCCAACAGCTTCATGTGTGTTGCAGAGAAATGGATTATCCCATCATCACCATCATAATTGTGTTACAGTCCCTAATAGTGTGAGTGTGTTAAAGAGAGAGGGAGAGGGGAGCACGTTTATTAAAGTTGGAAATGTCAGATTCCACATATTATCTCTTAAAGTGTGATCCCAGGGGTATAAATATACCTTCTTTAGAAGAGATTCTTCTGATACCACTTCTCAGTTAACTTCTGTTATTCTTCAACATTCCATCTTTTGAAACACTGAAATATTATTGAACTAAGCATAATACGACACTTTCACTTAAAAATATTTTTAATATACAGTCATACCTTGGAAGCCGAACGAAATCTGTTCCGGAAGTCCGTTCGACTTCCAAAATGTTCAGAAAACCAAAGCGCATAATTGTGGCCCAATTCAACCCAATACCAATCTCCTTTGTTCGTTTCCTTGGTCTTCCTCACACCAGCCCCAGGCATCATGCACCTGTGGCGGCAATTGTAGTCTAAAACATCTGGAGGGCACAGGCCGGTTTGCGCCATTTCCTGCTTTTCATGTCAGCATCAAGAACATGTTTAACCTTAATGCTCCGTTGAACCTTAATGCTGTATAAGGTAAAGGTAAAGGGACCCCTGACCATTAGGTCCAGTCGTGACCGACTCTGGGGTTGCGCGCTCATCTCGCATTATTGGCCGAGGGAGCCGGCGTATAGCTTCCAGGTCATGTGGCCAGCATGACAAAGCCGCTTCTGGCAAACCAGAGCAGCACATGGAAACGCCGTTTACCTTCCTGCTGCAGCGGTTCCTATTTATCTACTTGCATTTTGACGTGCTTTCGAACTGCTAGGTTGGCAGGAGCAGGGACCAAGCAACAGGAGCTCACCCCGTCACAGGGATTCGAACCGCCGACCTTCTGATCAGCAAGCCCTAGGCTCAGTGGTTTAACCACAGCGCTACCTGTGGTATGAACATATACAAAACATCAGGAGAAATCTCAGACTTGAAATGTAGAGTGTCTTTTTGCTTTGTTGTATAGTATATGTATCTATTCATTTAAAACACACACAGATATACTACAACAAACAACAACAACAACAACCCCCAAATCCTTCGATTTGGTCCTTGGCTAAGCAGTATATTGAAACCTGGCTCTCAATTAATGTCTGTTCCATAAACTCATAACAACCTACAGAAAGCAGTTCTTCACTGTATGCTGCTGAATGTGTTTGTGTGTGTGTGTGTGTGTGTGTGTGTGCGTGTGTGTGTTTTCAAAAACAAGAGTAATTTGGCAAGGGGAGGATAGAGAGAGTTTGACATTCATTACCTGCATATTTATTCTTCCTCTTTCCAGGCCATCTTTTGCATTTATGGTGGTGGTGGAGAAAACATATTGAAACAGTTTTGGCCTTAATATTTATAGATGCTGAATGCACATTAAATTAGTGGCAAAAGAGGAATGGGATTACAAGTGTTTTGTAACATTGCACTCAGAAACTAGAAATAAAGAGAGGGGAGGGAAAGCTGCCAGCACATCTGCATTTGTTTTAGATCAAGACATAAGGAGAACGATGAGATTGCAGAAACCTGGTCAGATGGCACAATGAAGCAGAGGCGTCATTAGGAAGAAGAGCCTAAAGAAGGAGAGGAGTGGGGGCAATCCTGCAGACATCTCTTAAAAAGCCTGGGCCATTTACAGATGTAATGTCCCAGCAAAGTAAAGGCATTCAAATGATGTGGCTTCAGAGCAGACATTAGCAGCATTCACAAATACGGGGACGAAAACCCTGGTCATTTGTTTCCTCCTCACACAAGAGCGGGAAGAACCGGGGGCCCATCCTTCCGCCCTGCGCTCACATTGGCAGTATTTCAAACCCCATCCCATCCATGCATTGAGAGCAAGCCTGTGGAGGGAACTTATTGAGCATTGCACAATGTTCCAGGTCACATGAAGAGACTACACATCTCATCTGCAGCCATGTCCTCTTCCAAGGACCTCAGAAGGAAGAGGCTATGAAGAATGCTCCCCCTCAGGCAACTGCTAATTGCAAGGAAATGTAATGACTGAATAAGACCACAGACCCTCCAAGTGTTCCTATTTCCCAAGGACAGCCCCAGGTTTACAGAAGCCATCCCTGTTTCTCACTTGATCCCGGAATGTCCCGTTTTTCCTTGGGATGCTCCTAATTACATCTGGAAAATGTTGGAGGGTATGGCAGGACATCCCTGTTTTCATCGGAGAAATGTTGGAGGCATGGAGTTATGCGATCCCCAAGCACAGGAGATAAGTTTGAAGGCAGGAAGATTTTTTTTAATGTTTAATGTTTTATTTTATTTTAATATATGTTAGAAGCCGCCCAGAGTGGCTGCAGCAAGCCAGTCAGATGGGCGGGGTATAATTATTGTTGTTGTTTTTGTTGCGTTGTTTTTGTAATAATAATAATAATAATAATAATAATAATAATAATAATAATAATAATAATACCCCACTCATCTGGCCGGGCCTTTCCAGCCACTCTGGGTGGCTTCCAACAGAATATTGTTGTTGAATACGATACCCCTCTTTTCATTGGAGAAACATTGGAGGGTATGAGACTATATTCATTCATGTCATTAAATATCAACAAGGGAGATTTCTAAATGATAGGCAAGGATAGTGCCCTTGGGCACCCCAGTATCTACATATACCCAGGCCAGGCCAATGATGTCACCCTATAGGGTGCTTCTAGCCACCCTCAGAGTACCACCTTGTGAAGAAGGCAACCACTCTGCTCTTGCCTTGCAGCACAGTATGGCGAACACACCTGGGCATCCCTTGAGCCGTGGTCCCTTGCGTCGACTCTACCAAATGAGTTGGTATGCCAAAGCAATGTCTGCCTGGCACAGCCACTATGGAGCGACTGTTGCAATTGCTCCACGTGTGATGTGCATATTGCATATTTCACGAAGTGGCTCTGAGTCACACCTGGGAATAGGCCAGCTTTCTCTCTCTCTCTCTCTCTCTCTCTCCCGCTCTTGACTTAAAGAGGATCGCTGTGACAAAGTTTGAGAATATGCGCAGTGGAGTCATTAATGAATCCATTTTGAAAAGTCAGTGCCCTTCAATTAGCCTGAATGGAGGGAAGCAGATGGGATTCCTATCCCCGAGGGAGGCTATAGAAAGAGATCACAAGAAATACCACATTGGGCTGATTTATAGGAGTAATTATAAGCTTCATTTGCACAAAACTATTCAATGTGGCTGCAGTGAGAAAAATGAAGAATGTATGAAATGCTGTTGTTGTGTTTCCCAAATAATAATGGGATCGTGTGTCATATAGAGTCTCAATTCTAAATAATTTAGAAGAAAAATCCGGGGGGGGGGATGAGCCTCAGACCCAACAAGGGTGAGCAAAACAGCCAGCCTTCAGGATATCTTCATTAAAACTCTTTAGTAGAAATGCCCGTTTTGTGCTCAAACCTATTCCTGCTGCAGAGGCGTTTTCTAATTCTATCTGTAAAAAAGTTTGCTGGGATATGAGTTTAAAAGCAGATTTTCATATGAAACACGTGTGTGCAAGTAACAGCGGAGATCTAAAACGAATAAAACGATAGGCATAGCCATGGAGATTGCTGTTCCGATTCCAACTAGAGCCGTTCTGATATGTGCTTGTGCCATGCCATTTGAAAGAAAAGAAACACTTACCGTAGTTATATCAGTAGAAATATGAAGGTCTAAATTAGAAATTTGTGGGTTTGTGTGTGATGAAGAAGGCATTTCTTCTTAAGAGCAGAAGCAAGAAAGGCAACATCTTCTCACCCAAAGCAACTGAAATATGCACAAATGCACGCCAGAATCCAAAGCACAGTCTGCTTCTAAAATCTTCCTATGCCAATTGTTTTGATAAAAAAAAGAGAAAGGCAACACAAAGCAAATACAATTAGTAATAAAATTGTGGAGGAAAAGGTTGCATGAGTTTTTGTGGCTTCTATCGGATAGTGGTGTCGTTTCTGATTTAATGGGTGGTGTAACTTCCTATGGTCATGCCTTCTTGGAATTTTTTTAGAGTTCTAAAAGTTTTGTTTCACTTTTAATTTAAAACTTCCCAAAAAAGACTAATCAAGAGGATATACCAAAAAAAGGCACTTCCAACTGCCATACATAAAACACAGTCCTATAAAGACTTGTCTTTTCAACCAGGCTTTCTCCGACTCATAATTTTGGTCTTTGTTTTTACTGAATTCCCGTTTTTAACCTGTTTCTTATAATACTGCTTGACTAGTTTTTATACTGTGTCTCTGTTTTGATGCTACTTGTATTTTATTTTTTTCTATTTTTATGCAGCTTGGATTTTTAAAAAAAAATTAAGCAGTTGAAAAAATATTTTTAAATAAAATAAAGAAATAAAAAACACACAAACATTCCAATGCATTCCACTGCTGCAGATCACAACAGCATGGGGAAATTCATCGAGTCTCATACTTAATGAGCTATGAAAAGAAAGTCGCTACCCAAAACCAATGTCCCACCATTTCAATCCACTTTCGCTTTCACACAGTGTTTTTTGTATTCATTCTTCAATCAACGTTCTTCATCTCCGAAGGGGGCATCTTCCTGTTTTCTTCTGAGATATTTTTTTTAAAGTGAGAAACACAGTAAAGCAACTTATCTGCCCATTATGGGTAGACTGCATATCATAATTATAGCACTGGGTCATGCTAGGATAAGGGAGGCGATAATATAAAAGGCTTTTAAAAATCAAATGCAAATTCTGAAAGAAAATATGTTATTTCCTAAATGCTTACCTTTTATCTCTTTTTAAAGTTAGCTCACAGTGGAGCATGAGACTCTTAATCACAGGAGATTTTTGCATTGCAGGAGTAGGACTAGATGTCCCTTGCAATCCCTTCCAACTCTAAAATTCTATTATTCTGTTATTCTAAGTCCTTTCACCCATGTGTGTTTGAAAGGGAGGAATTAAGGGTATGAATGGGGAGGGGTGATGAAAATGAATAACATAGTGAAAGTAAAATAACTTATATTAAGGGAAATTGCTTGCAAACGCATGTGCATTGGTCAAAACTCCATAGAAAACTGTGTTTCTGAGGAGAAATTTGCACTGCACCATGAGGGTTATGTTTTTAAAAACGAAAGTTGCTGTGTAAATGTGAAGAACTGAATATTAAGAGTAGAAAAATTCTGCGTAGGTTTTGAGAAATATAGACATCACTAGAATTTCAGGATGGTTTTATCTTATTTGTAGATTTTTAATTTTAAAATTGAATTTTAACATTATATTAATCCGCGTTTTAACTGAATTGTTTCTTTTATACTTGTGTTGATGTTATTTGTTGTTAGCCGCCCTGAGCCCGGTCTTGACTGGGAAGGGCGGGGTATAAATAAAAATTATTATTATTATTATTATTATTAGAAGTCTGCCCCCCAAAGCACAGAAAATTCACTTGTTGCCTTCCGTAGTAAGGCTCTTTCGCACCAAAAGCTGCAATTGGCATGCACTGTCAGAGCAACAGGGCTGAAAAATGCTCCCGGTCCTCAATTTTCCTGAAACCAGCACAGCTTGACTGCACCTTTAAGCCCTGCGCTGATAAGTAGGTGGACTGAGCAAATTAATAAACAGCTCTCTTTGCTGCCAACTGGAGCACCATCAAAACATGGGATAAATTATCTCTCCTGGCTTTAACCACAGGAGGGAAAATAACTAGAAAAGATGTAGTCACCTTGACCCGCTTGTCTGTCTGAACCCAGCCCCACCACCACTGAGTTTGCCTCTCCCACAACCTGCCTTCTACACATTGGCAGTCTTCCAAGGAGAAGTAGCTGTACGAGAAGAACTTATTTCATTTGCCCAGGCTGATAGCAGATAAGCTCCTAGACTGTGGTAAGATGCAAGCATTCTGTGGGAAAGGGAGATCATCTGTTCCACCGGCGAGGCGCGTTCAGATCCGAGGTTGCCACAGCTTAAGCCCGCAAGATACTTGTTAAAATGAATGGGGTGTGTGATGTGGTTTGCTAGCTTAATAGTGCAGTGTCTGCTTTCTCCAGTGGTATCTCTGCTTAATGCCAAACAGCTTTAGGGCTGCTCTGATAGGGTTTCTCACACACACACACCAGACAAGAAAATGTGAACTGTTCCCTGTGTCTGTATAGCCGTGATCTCCAAATAATATGCAGAGCTGTTGCAAGTTTTCCTGGCAGTGGGTATAGCGAAATTGTATACAAAGATCTAAGGAAGGGTCACCTAGAGCTGGGTTTCCCAAACTTGGGTCTCCAGCTGTTTTTGGACTACAACTCCCATCACCCCTAGCTGGCAGGACCAGTGGTCAAGGATGATGGGAGTTGTAGTCTAAAAACAGCTTGAGATCCAAGTTTGGGAAACCCTGACCTAGAGCCACGTGTAATACCTGTCCTGAACAAAGACTGACCTATGCTCCGTCAGCACCTGTATGTACCTCACATTTGCAGTTTTCCCCATTCAGTTTTGTTAAATTTGGGCTTGTCCTTCATTCACTGTCTTTGGGCTACTAGCCGTATCCCAGCACCATCCTCCTTTCTTTCAGGATTGTGGTCCTGTTCTTTAGCAGTGAGAAAGGAGGAAAGATCTAGACTCATTAAGACCCATACGAACGTCACCATTAAGTTCAGTGGCCTGCGGCCTACACCAACAAATTATTTTGTTTTGTTTTGTTCAAGTGGGTGCAAAATCCACTTATTTTCTTCTTTCCCCCCCTCACCCTGCACAGTTTGAAAGAGGTGAAGCTACTAAGGTGAAGCCTAGCAGCTTTTAAGAAGACGAGCTTCTAATAAGACAACAAATTGGGTGTTTTTGTAGATATTACTGCTGAAAATCT
This sequence comes from Zootoca vivipara, assembly GCF_963506605.1. Taxonomy (NCBI): domain Eukaryota; kingdom Metazoa; phylum Chordata; class Lepidosauria; order Squamata; family Lacertidae; genus Zootoca; species Zootoca vivipara. The sequence continues at coordinate 21,945,865 of NC_083287.1, read as the reverse complement.
GTGCCAGCCAGTTAATGGCGTCCATTTTGTTACTACGAGGTATGCCCATTAAAGAAGGAGACTCTCTGGTCTTTCAGGGTTTACAAGTTTCCATCTCCACTCGCAGCACTGAATGACATATTAATTTCCCCCAACGTGAGTATGGTTTTTGCTTGGACTGGGTGGATGATGCCTCCTTGATAGAATCCTGCCAATTTCGGTCAGAAATTCCACCCACACCGTGTTGCATTGCGGGCTGAGCAACACCCCACCCATAGAACCAAATCCCTCACATTGGCTCTCCACTCCGACTCCCATCCAGATCAGCCCAGCAGTTCAGGTCATTGTTCCAACTGCTGTATGTCTCAGTGTTGGAGAACAGAAGGGGCACAAGCCTGGGACTAATTACAAAGATTAGCAAATTAGCATTGTCTAAACTAAGACATAGACCTTGATGTGGATTTTTGGAACAGCCATCCCCCTCTTGAAATCATTAGGCGTTTTCTGTTCAGAAAAGAATGCAGCTCCTTACATGTCATCATCATAAACAGCTCTATCCGTTTCTGAAATGTCATCGTTAAATATCTTCAGTTCTGTTGCTGGATAGAGATGAATTATATTCAGCTTATTTTTTTACAAATCTTGAGTGGAATGCTGGTTTACAAAAAGCAGCTTCATCTTGTCGGCCTCTAAAGGGTTTGGTGGAGAAGCACGGGATAAGATTCATTCCTGTGCTTCTTCTGTCTCTCAGTCATCTTAAAAGGCAATGAAATATCAATATAAATGCATTTCTTTATTTACTTATCGAAACGTTTCTTCCCACAGAAAATATCCACATGGTAGCTAGCACCCATTACATGATTTTTTTTAAGTAAAAAAGTCCCAAACACACAGCACGATCTAAATGTCAAAAATCATCAGCAGTCCATCGAAACATTGGATAATATCAGTAAATAAATATAAATCTACACCTGCACATTCCCAAAGCTTGATGGAATACCACTGCGTTAGCAAGCCACCTAAAAGATTATGGGAGAATGTGTGATGCATGTGCTTCAGTTCAATCCTGTTAGGGCCACCACTGACAAAAGCCTATCACTGTATATAGAATCATAAGAGTTGGAAGGGACCCTGAGGATCATCTAGTCCAACCCCCTGCAATGCAGGAATAGGCAGCTGTACCTTATGGGGAATTGAACCTGCAACCCTGGCGTTATCAACACCATGCTCTAACCAACTGAGCTAACCAACACCAGACCATGCGTTTATTATTATTTATTTCACAAAATAATGGCGGCTTGGTTGTAGAAAACCTCAAGGGAAATTCACAACCGTACTTTAAAAGGTACAAAAGTTAAACTACTAAAAGAGGTGAATTTAAATGTACCAGTAGTCGTCTACCGCCTAGCTTGCCCTGGTAATCTTGCTGCACATGCAAATGTTTTTGTAATGCAATTTCAAGTTTCTTTGCCGTGGATTATCTCGCTAAAACCTGGGGGCAGAAGATGTTGCATGGTTTCATTATACATAACCCGCCCTGGGACTCCGTGTTAAAGCCTGGGCAATAGATTTCTATAAATACATATACAGTGGTACCTCCACTTACAAATTTAATGCGTTCCAAACGCACATTCGTAAGTCGAAGAAAATTGTAAGTTGAATCCCATTGGAATGCATTGGGAGAAAAAAGTCGTAAGTCGAAGCAACCCTATCTAAAAATTCGTAAGTCGAAAAAATCCTATCTAAACCGCATCCAAGATGGCGGACGGAGCTCCGTTCGTAAGTCGAAACATTTGTAAGTCGAGTCATTCGTAAGTCGAGGTACCACTGTATTTATTTAGTTGTGCGCGTGAGGAAATGTGAGTAGGCTCGGGGGAACCCAAGGTTTATTTAAGTGCAAATCTTTTGCTTTAAAAAACAAAACCCTTACATGGAGGACCTCTAAAAACAGTTATGTGAGCTTTGAGCATGTTCTGTTGCTTCCAAATATCGCCTGGCCGTTGCCAGGGGGTGGGAGGGAATGTGTAGATGGGAAGCTGGAATGGAGTATCATGGAAAAGGGCACTGCTGCCTAGAACAGTAAAGAACATTGCAGATCTCACTTGAAATATGAATTAGAACACGCATCCCCAAACTTCAGCCCTCCAGATGTTTTGGACTACACTTCCCATCATCCCTGACCACTGGTCCTGTTATCTAGGGATCATGGGAGTTGTAGGCCAAAACATCTGAAGGGCCGCAGTTTGGGGATGCCTGAATTAGAATCTAAGTAGCACTTGGCAGTATCTAAGACATTTTGTCTACATTATTCCAGTAATGCACATAAGATAATTTGATATTGCAGTGTCCATGTTGCGAGTGTTGCGGTGTCACTCTATTTTGCAAAGCTTTCAGTTTTTTAAAGGTCTTAAGTGCCTATTCTTAAAGGCAGAAGAATAAAAAATGTTTCCTCAAATACTTCTCATTCATGGCAAGAGCACGGTGTGTGTCTGATAAATGTTTTGCAGGGGCTCCGTAACACTCCTGTCAATGCAGAGCTGACCTAAGCATGGAGTTAAAGAGGGGCTGGGCAGTTGCTGTTGCTGCTATGGGATGAGATGAGGTAGATAGCTGGTCTCTTACCAGAATTTGGATCCAGGGCAGCTGGCCCACCCTCCCATTGGGAAAAGTGAACAAGGAGCTTGTAAAGTACAGAGACCACGTACAAATGACCCCTATTGACAGAAACCAGCTGCACGTCCAGCTTCTCCCTGCCTCTCTTGATTTGCAATCTCAAATAAACAGACGTGGCTGAAGGGTCTGTGGAAAGAAAACAGAATAATGTATTCCACTGAGAATCCAATTCACAGCTTTTATAGTTGTGTGTGTGTGTGTGTGTGTGTGTGTGTGTGTGTGTGTGTGTGTGTGCATTTGGAGCTGGGTGTTCCTTCACACATTAAGGTCTTTTTCATCCCTGACACTTTGGGGAAAGGGGAAGAGAGCTTGGGGAGTGTGCAGTTTATAATGGCAAATGGCGCAGTTCACCATCAAAGTAGGATCATTTGGACAAACAGTGCGTGGGCACATCTACAGACTAATAGTCACCATTTATAAAAATTCTGGCAAATAGGGGTTTGTGGGAGTTTTATATTTGGGCAGAATAAACACTCTTTAATATAACGTTACTGGCCTTTTACCAGAATGGTGGTAGTTATCCAACCCTTTTCATGCCACAGATTTGGCTTTGAAAAAGAATGCCTCGCTTGAAAATGATTTAGATTGGTGTATTTTTCTATATCTTCCCTTGGTGAGTTTCGTCAGCTACCGCCACCAGCTATTTTATGGCTACGATAGAATTTGTGTTCACTTTTTTTAAAAAAATTGCCTAGTTGAAGAGATCCTCCGTTTCAGTGTACAGCAAAGAACAGTGTACAGTGTACAGCAAAGAACGCGGGCAGCAGAGCTGGGAGTATTTTGGTTTTGATAATGGAGGTAAGGATGAATTAGAATTCCTTGATAAGTTGCTTGTTTTGCTTTTTGAGTGGCTGCAGTGCTTCTGTTTTTCAGCAAGTTAATTGGGGACCGATAACCTAATTTATGGCGCAGTTGTCCAAAGTAAAGACACCAGATCTATAAAACAAGTGGGTTTTGTTTTGTTTTTTTGCTTTGCTTTGCTTTTTGGCTGAGAGAGTTCTTGCACATCATCATCATGGCCAGGTTGACCGACCTGTGTGCCCAAATTGGATTCCCGGCGTAATGGGAAAGGATGGATGTAAAACTCAATTAGTCCTATTGACTTAAATAGAGACTAGCTTAACTACCGTGTTTCTCACATTTTAAGACGTCCCTATAAAATAAGACATGGCATGATTTTCTGGAGGCAATAAAATATAAGGCATCCCCCCAAAATAAGACATGCTGAGTGGGAGCAGTGGTGGGAGCAGGTCTGCATGGCGGTTTTGCAGCGTGCGCCTCGCCGAGCGCTGCTGTTTCTCCCGGGTCCCGCTCAGTCGGGACTCTGCGCGGTGAGCACTACTGTCCTTGCCGGCTCCCGCTGAGTCGGGGCTCTGCACAGCGCACGCAGCTGTCTTTGCCGGCTCTTTCTTGAATGAATCCCCCACCCCGAATTCGACCAAGCCCAGAACAGCCTGCCAATCACACCAACGAGCAACCGACGTCGCTTGCTCCCAGCAGTCGTGAAGGGGCGGGGCTCCGCTTGTGAGCAGGCCGGGGGGAGGGTGAGAGCAGAAGCGGCCATTGGGTGAGAGGCGTTTCGCGCCTGAAATGGCCGCCGCCGCCGAACAATGGACGAGCCTATGGCAGGAGCAGGGCCCACCGCGGTCGGTCCTGTCGCCATGGGTGGGGAAAACGAGGCTGAAAGCCGGCAAGGCCCCGCAGACCGGGCCGACGGAGAGTCGCGGCCCAACCTGTTGGACACTTGCGGGGTGTGCGGCCAGAACATCCAGAGCCGGCGGCCCAAGCTGCTGCCGTGCCTCCACTCGTTCTGCGTGCGCTGCCTACCCCCTCCGCATCGCTACCTCATGCTGCCGCCTTCCGCTGCACCTTCGCCGGGCGCTGGCGGCCCCAAAGACCCGCCGCTGCCTCCGCCGCCGCCTTTGCTTCAGCCTTCCCCGGCCCCCTCGTTGCCCGTCGCCACTCCGCCCTCGCCGCTGCACTGCAACCCGGGTAAGGAAGCCCGCGCGGCGGCCGTGTCACGACTGGGGGGTGAGGAGGAGAAGGGCTCGTAGTTATCTCAGAGAGGGAGAGCCCCGACCCAGCGGGAGCCGGCAAGGGCAGCAGCGCGTGCCGCACCGAGCCCGACCCAGCAAAACTCTGAAAGCTTAAAAAATTAAAAAGCTTAACAAAAAAAATAAGACATCCCCTGAAAATAAGCCATGGCGGGTTTTTTTTGGAGTAAAAATAAATATAAGACATGACTTAAAATGTGAGAAACACGGTAGGTCGGTCAGTTCTGGATTAGCCAGAAGTAACTGTTCCAGGGAGATCACCACCACAGTGCCTGAAGAACCCTTCAGATGGAAATGAGTCTGTTCATGCTGGTCTCTGTATATGCTGTGTGAAATATAGTACATTTAAATACAGGGGGCAAGAACCTGAAGCCATCCAGGTGCTATTGTTAGACTCCCAAGCTGCCACCAGCTCAGCCACCATAGCCAAGTCAGGCTTGGTGGGCATTTTCATCATCATCAAACCTTTTATTGGCATCGCGTACAAACATCCAAAACAAATCAATACAGAATTACCACTTCCCTAGTGGCACAAAACATTTGCTAAAAGAAAGGAGGCAGAGCAATCTATCTTGGGTGGGCATTTCAGTGCAACAACATCTGGAGGGCCACAGTCCCTCATCCCTGTTTAAATGGATGAAATCTCAATATTGTATTGCTTGCATTGGATTCCTGAGTTACACATACAGCGGTACCTCGACTTACGAACAACTCGACAACCGAATTTTTCGACTTACGAATGGGGGAAATGGCCGCGCGCTTACGAATGTCTCGACATCCGGGGGGGGGAACCGTGGCTGTTGCAGATAGGAATTTTTCAACTTACGAATTTTTGGATAGGGTTGTTTCGACTTACGAATTTTCCCATTTCCAATGCATTCCTATGGGAAATCGCATTTCCAATGGCGTTTTTCGACTTGCGAATTTTTCGACTTACAAAGGTGCCTTCGGAACGGATTAAATTCGTAAGTCGAGGCACCACTGTACTGAGAAACTAAGGTTACTAAAGTATTGGTGTCTGCCACCCTCCATATTTTCTTCTTTATTTGTCGTTGTTGTTGTTTTTCTGAACCTGAGGGGGCGTGCAGCAATCTTGAGTGGGTGGAATGTTGCATTTGGTCTGTTCACCAACAAAAGCTTTCCTGATCCTGGGCCAATAGCAGCCTTACCTCCTCTGCCTCCTGACATCTCCCCTCCATGTCTCTCCTTGGCAAATGACATTTAAGTTGCGAGCCCTCTTAAAAAGAAATGTATGGCCATGTTCTGCGGATCACTGTGTGTATACGGGTTGTGTAGCAGTAGCTGAAGTCAATCCAGGGGAAAACGCTCTCTTTCCCCAAAAAAATTCCTAACAAGTGGAGAAAAAAATATGTTTCTCTGAAATAAGTGGTTGTTTGGCAAATGCCTTGCTGTTTTTGGATGGTTATTAGGTGAAAATGTGAGATACGCAAAGCGGATAAGGGGAATCTTGGTGTTGAAAATGAATGCAGGCTTTTGAACTTTGAACAGTGTACTTTATAGCAGAAGAAGCAGCTAAAGGTTATTTTAAGAATTGAGGTCTGCCTGTGATACTTTATCAACAGTTGTATCACATATTTTGTGTTCTTCTGGCTGCAGTCCAGAGGCCGGCCTGCATGTGGTGAATTCTTCACATTTAAAAGTCTGGTATGGAGGAATTCTTTCATCCGATGTGTACGGCAAAACTGAATGGAATGGATATCTGAAATCTGTTGATCACACGAACTGAAACAAAACAATCCTATTCCTGGAAAGAGGTCACTTTATGCCTCCGAACCAAAAGGCACTAGCTGTGTTGAGTTCAAAACAGGAGGTTGGTAGCATTGTTGCCTTTTCATTACTACGGAAGTTGATTATTCCACAATAAGTTAAGTGAAATCAAAGCTGCTGCACCCAAGCAGGTTGACACATTTATTTCACCTATATTAAAGCTGAAGAATTATCCCTAAGGTAAAATAAAAGATGAGGACCTCTTAGACTACAATGTGCATTTAATGTTTGGTTGCTCCAGCAAATATTTCAATATTCTCACCATTGTTTTTTTCCTTAATGCCAGCAATTAACCTTTTAGTCTGATGGAAACAGTTGCTGTTTTATTTGAGTGTGGCTGAGAACTTGTTACATTCCAGGCTCTTAGGTTCTGAAACAGAAAAGCACATCCTATTGTTCAGTCTCTGGCATTGTCAGACAAAAGCCACACCAGACATTTGGAGGAAACTGGATGAGTGATTTGTGCTTCCTTCATCCCCACGCTTCCGAACTTTTTCCAAATAGGAGATATGCACGTCGACAGAGACACAAACCTCAAAAGGAGAACCTAGATATACTGGGTTTTAAAACAAATTTCATACCGGAGCATTCCAAGTTACCTAATGCATCAGAGGCCATTAAAAACCGATTAAACAGACAAACAAACAAATCAACACTCAATTTAAAACATGAGGTTTTCATGTTAGCACATCATGCCTTTAAAAATAATATATAAAAGCGTTCCCAATGGAACCTCAGCATAAACAAAGAAGGAAAAAGTAAGCGCACAGAATTACTAAAATATAAAAGAAAGAAACCTAGTGGGTTTTCTAAAAAGCTTTGGATGTGTTGAATCCTTGTTTAAATAGCATTTTGGATATTTTCCTCCTCTTTTTACGAATCAAGTATATTTGTGTGTAGATGAATGGTGACTTTTATTATTTAATACCAGGCATACAGGTAGTTGGTGCATATTTTTATTGTAATCATATACTAATTGATATTTATAGATTAGTGGCATTTTAAGAGCCTTTAAAAAGATTGTTGATTTTTCTTTCAGTGCTTTTGTGCCTCTGCTGTTTGAATTGGTATTGCAAGACACCTTGAAATAAATAATAGTTTTATTTTAAAGAACGGTATACGAAATGTCACAAAACAAATACAACTTTGATCCAGGGATCTAAGATGTTTCATCTGCTAGCAAAAAGAGCCTTTAACTTACTGAAGGGATATTCCCAACCTAGCGGAAGAGCACATTTTGAGAAAAAAATTATCCAGATCCGGAAAAGTTCTCCTATGAGCACAGCCCTTGAGCAAGTCCTTTTTATGAATCACAGTGGTTGATTTGCTGCAGTTTGTCTCTTCTTATTTGCCATGTTTCTAATAATGCAACACACATTTCACCAGCCTGGTGCCCACCAGATGCCAGTCGGGACTCTTCTCAACCCTGGGTGGCACCAGTGGGAATTGTAGTTCAAAACTTCTGGGGGGCACCAAGGCTTAACCTCCGGGTGGTGCAATGGGTCAATGCATCTGGCTGTTAACCAGAAGGTTGGTGGTTTGAGCCCACCCAGGGACAGCTGTGGGTAGGATTTCTGCATCGCAGGGGGTTGGACTAGATGACTCTTGGGAGCCCTTCCAACTCTACAATTCTCTGACTGAAGGCTATTATAACCAAGCTCTGTTGTGGTGCTGTAAGGCCCACCATCTGCCACCGGCGCTCATTTTTACCTCAGCTCACAGTTCCTTGGATTCAAATCTATGTTTATACTCAGGTTCCACTGAGCACTTTTTAACAAAACAATTCCTAAATCACCCTATGGTTGCATTAAATGGCTGTGTTTTAAATGTGAGAATATTGTATTGAATTATCTGTTTAAATTCCGTTTTCAGCATCCTATTCTCAAAACACTTGAGGAATAATTTGGTGTGGATCAGTTAATTTTTCTAGCACTTTTTTGAGTTTCTCCACTGCTTTTTGATGTCATTTTGGTTCTGCTTCCCTCAGGAATATTCACATTTCCCCCTTCAAATGAGATTCAAACAGGGCTACAGAGTGTTTAATTGTGGCTGCGTTTTTGTCAGTTAACAAAACCGACAACAGTTGTGACAAATCTTAGCCGCGCATAATCTTTTTTGAATAGTTTTCTTATGATTTTAATTGCTGTATTTTGCCACGTTGCTTTGAGACCTTTCTTTTGTAGACAGCGGCCGACATATGCAAAGAATGAATAGGATGTCTCCTCGCCAGTGGACTGACTTTATAAACAAACTTTCTTTGTTGCAGAGGTTGAAGGCGGCGTTGTCTCATCATCCTGCAGGGATGTCAAATGGAAATATGAACAGCATGGGCCATATGATGGAGATGATGAGCTCCCGGCAGGACCAGACAGCGCACCACCATATGCACACACATCCGCATCAGCACCAGACGCTTCCACCTCATCACCCGTATCCACACCAGCACCAGCACCCAGCACACCACCCTCAAACGCATCACCAGCAGAACCACCCGCACCACCACTCCCATGCTCACCTTCATGCGCACCCAGCGCATCATCAGACCTCGCCACATCCACCCCTGCACACAGGCGGGCAAGCACAGGTAGAACTTCCTCAAAATATATTCTGCCATATAAATTCGGGTTTTAAATCAAATGTTCGCATTGTCTTTTATGTTGGTTTTGATTTTCTCCAGCTCTTTCTGTATACTCATTGGCAGGGCCGGATTGAGGTTTGATGAGGCCCTAAGCCAGGCATCCCCAAACTGCGGCCCTCCAGATGTTTTGGCCTACAACTCCCATGATCCCTAACTAACAGGAACAGTGGTTAGGGATGATGGGAATTGTAGTCCAAAACATCTGGAGGGCCAAAGATTGGGGATGCCTGCCCTAAGCTACTGAAGGTAATGGGGCCCTTCATTTGACCAGCTGTCCTTTGTCAACAACAAATTGTCGCTGTTTTTTGTGTTGAATATATGCTGTGTGGCATACCTATGACAAACTTAGTTGGTCTCTAAGGTGCTACCGGAAGGATTTTATTATTATTATTATTTTATTTTATTTATTTTTTTATATGCTGTTTGGTAATTTATGGACCTAATTCTAAAGCCATTTGCACATGTTGTCATACAACCAGTCAGTGCAGAATGTAGGCACCCTATATATAGAATTGAGCAAACCAGTGATATTTTAGGGAGCAGGCTAGCAGGCAGGGCCCATTACTTACATCATAGAAGCAAAACACTGTTGCTGTATGTAGGTTTTATTTTATTTCCTTTTTATCTTATATTTTGGAAATGTACATCCAGGTTTTTTTCCTTTAATTTTTTTTTGGGTGCCCCAAGAGAATGGGGCCCTAAGCTATAGCTTGTTTAGCTTGTTTAGCTATAGCTTGCTTAACTTATACGTAAATCCAGCACTGCTCATTGGCACCTTCACTTTATATCAAGGACTATTTGAAAAAAAAATCTGCATAAAGGTGGACATTGTACTTCAAAAAACCTAAAATGGGTTATGTTCGGGTAAAAGTTCAAACACGTTTCTAAATGTAGGTATCATTGCTTCCACCATTTGCCACCTTCCAAGAAGCTTGAATCAAATGTTCAGGTTAAAGAAGTCTACGGTTATGAATATATCTCAAGGCAGGTCCACACTTTATGCCGCAGGGCCCATTGTTGTGAGTTACAGCAGTATTTGCGTGGACAGGCGGAGTCCCCCTAAACCCCAGGTGACCCCTGAGCGGAATATTGACTCAAGACAACATGTTATGGGATTAAAATTGGCCACAACTTTATTAAAATTCAGATGTAGGAAGACCTTGGCTCAGGCATTGGGCGTTTTCCTTCCCCAGTCCCCAGCCAGGGATCTGGGGGACTTCAGGGTTATCCAGAATGTATGGGGGGTTGGGCTGGCTCTGGAGAACATTTGTTCAAGCAGAGAGAGCCCGTCCCTGTTCGCCACCACTGGAGGGAGAAACTCGATGTATGGCCAATGCCTCCCCCCAAGACCCCTTTAACGGGGGGGGGCTGATCTTGACGCCGCAAAGGGGGTGAGGTCACCACCTCACACACACACCTCTTTTAGGAAGATAGCCTGAAACCACCAAAGTTGTGACGTATTGCTACGGGAAAGGCAAAACCTGCCAATGCAGGAAAATTCCTTTCCGGTCCTTCAACAGCGACCCTGACATAGCAGCACCTGCGTACTTGTGGAAAAAAGGTACGCCTGCAAAAGAAAACTTCAGTTAGGGTGTGGAGGGTGGGAGAAGCTCTTGAGCCGACTGCTGCTTGCAGGTAAGATTCAAATTCTATTGTGTGAGCTGGACAGTCCCCCCCCTTACCTGGCCTGTCCCCTGGCAACAACTACCCAGGCGGGATTGGACGATTGGCTGGTGTAGGCGGAGATCCCAGGTATCCAGCCTGGAGAGATAGTGGCCAGATTCAAACTACCAGGTAGCCGCTCTGTGGTTCAGGGGGCTGCGCGCGACCACACAAAAATCACACACACCCCATTTAATGTGGGGAGCAGTCATTCCCATGGAGTATTCATGTGTTTGCTGCCATACACCAGCTGCAGAAGTGTCTGTCGCACAAGGTTTTCAGCTGTTCCAAGTGTATTGCTGCAAAATGTCTTGAAATAACTAGCCTTTCATGTGCGTTTTGGGGCAACATTTGCCCATGTGTGTGCCATGGTTGGTTTGTTTTATATACCATAGCAACCTACATGTCATTACTATAAACATTTAATGGATGTTACGGAGAATCAGTCATATAGGAAAACAACATATATATTTTTACTGTTGAGGGTTTTTTTTCAATCTCAGTGGGATAAAATTCACCAGGTTAATGCAATACCCAGAACAAAACTGAAACCAAGCTGAATATAATATTAAACATTAAAGTTAGATGTGAAACCATTGAGGAAGTTTGCATGAAGTTTTTTTGTCTAGAATGCCATCAAGATTTAAACACAGCAAGGAGCAAAGCTGATTATAATTATTATTTACTCACCCTTCATCCTAAAGTCCCTGGGCAGATTCCAACAATCTAAAATACAACATTAAAAAACCATTTAAAACAACCTGCAATCCTTTAAAAAAAATGTCCTGAGTATCAAAGGTGAAATTATACATTCTATATATCAGTTAGTCAATTTTATTGTATGTAACCAAAGGGCTTTACAATGGACAACAGAGAATAAAAGGGAAACTTTCATCTAAAATCATATAGCATAACCTGTATCAGTTAACAACATAAAGGAAATTTACATTAAAATTTAAGATTGGAGTGCATTCACACAGGGGGAAAATCAGCAGATAGTGTGTAATATCTTCTACCTGAGGAGATCCATATATACATTTGCGAGCCATATGCAGAATTCCTCTAAATTTGCCAAGGGCACTGTTGGAATCTTAGTTCTACAAAGGCCCTGCATAGTTGTGGGAAGGTCAGAGTCTCAAGGTAACGGGGCCTTGAGTGATTGGTCTTAATTTGGGGGTACCAAGTAGAGTAACAGGTAGCAATGATGGATGCTCTGTCTTGGTTGGCATCCTGATCAAAAATCCAATTTCTAAGATCACGTGTGCTAAAAAACACACACATATGTTACAGGATAGTGACAAATGGTGCCAAGGTGAAAAGTTGTGGAACTCTAGAAGGATAATAAGTAATACCAGAGAAAGAAGAAAGTGACGTCATTAAGAAATGGATCTGACTTTCTCATTGCTTGGAATGCAATGTTTGACCCCCTAGAAGTTTGAAGGAAGTGTATATACAAGATGGACACTAACTAACAAAAGAAGCAGTGCACAAATAATTGAGATGGGCATAGCCAGTTGTCATTTGTGATTTAAAAAATATATGCATTGGCCCTTAAGTAGAGACTCTTGTGTATGAAAAGAGATGGTGGTGAAGGAATACTGCCAGCTTTGACAGTACTGATCTACGCTTTCAGGGAGGAACAGTTGAGATGCCTGGAATCAGTTCTTCCATTCCTCAGAAGAGGTACTCAACAATGCAATGCTCAACAGTACTAAGAGTTTGTACATGCGGTCCTGATTTAGGTAAAAGCTTGCATGTGCAGCCCTCAACTAGATGCAGGGCTTTTCCACCCGTGCAACACATGGAACTTGGATCAGGAAAGGCAATCCATTCACACACAGGCCCTCCTGCCATATGCAGATTGCCTTTGCCAGGTTATAGCAGTTGTGCGGAAGTTCATCTTGCACCCATGAATAAAATTCCATTTCCATGGTGTTTAATTCTAGGTGTATGTATCTAGGATTGGTGCCTTGGGAGAATTGGGTACAGTCCTTCAACCGCCCGTTCAGAAATAATTGTTACCAAACTCCAAGATAATTGCATCTTCTTTCTAAACAGATAAATATTTAATATTTGCACATGGAAGGATGAAACAACAGACAATGGCTGTTGCCAAAACTCACAAAGAGCAGAGTAGTCTCACGGGCTTTAGTAGAAATTGTTCCATTTCTGCAGGACATGTAAAAAAGCTATTTGTTCAAAAAACATTGTGTGGTGCTGCTTGGAGGATGGGTGGAGATTTTAAGATCTATAGGTCAGGTAGTTCCCTGGACAACGGAACAGTTTGAATTCCTCATGGGAACACAAAAGCAATGACACTTTTTGAAGAGGGCATTGACTGGGATAAAAGATGGTTTGAGTGAGTAATAAACATAAGGTTATTGCTTTCAAAATCCATCTATAATTCCCCTCAGTATTGGCCTCTTTGGGGGGTCAGACTCCTTCAGCAGACACATTAATCTTATGGTACACTTTACTAATTATTAACCAACTCTTTCTATTGAACCAAATACTTAAGTTTCAAGGTTCATGTCAAAACCAACGCATGATCTGAATTGCTAGGAGCTACGCTCCCCTTTTTGCCATAACTTTGATTATTTTATGCCATGCCCCTGTATTAAATTTCAAAGTTTTCAACAGCCCTGCAGAACCTAATGAATTATGGGGTTGCTAAAATGAATGGCTAAAAATATAGCAGTAGGGTTATAAACAATTCGAGAGACATACAGGATCAGGGGTCAAGGCAAAGCCCAGCCAATTTAGCAGTTCCCTTTCTGTTCTGCTCTGTGCCGGCTGGCCTAATTCAGATATTTCACACATGTTTGGTTTTCATACTGAAATTTCTTTCAGATGAATTTCCAAGCAGAAGAACTTTGAGACAGCAAGGTTGTAATTTCCTGGACATAGCCGGTATTCAGCCCTTGCAAACAGCATCCGGGTGGGAATCGCTGAAATATCCGGGGAAATCACTAAAAAAAATCTCAACAACTTTGCCCCTCTGAAAAAGGTCAACCCTACATTACACCTTCTTGTGAATTATACACAGTCAGAAATGTGTTAACAAAAAAATTATATATGATGACATTCTGTGTCCTTTTTAATTGATTCCGCCACAATGCATAATCAAATGCATTCATGTGTTTCAAATGAGTCAGTAGCTCAAAAACCTGCAGTCTATGCACTTCCATGATCCTCTGTCATCACATGAGCACAAACAGTGTCATATTCCTATCAGCCTTTGGAGCATACACTAAATAATACATCTCTAAGGGCATTGGCATAGCCAGGCTGATGCGCTCAGAATATGTGTTGGAGAGATCTGTAAAGAACTCATCCATGTGTTGAACAAACTATGGAGTACATTTACCATGTCAGCGGGCAACACATTATGAGCTGGGGGTGTAATGTGGACTGAGATACAAGAGCTTCCCTTCTGTGGGAAGCTATCAGATGATTATTTCACATACCCTGCAAGTGTCCCAGGAAAGCCGGGACACCCCCTTTTTTTTTCTCGTGAGAGAACGGCGGCCATTTTGGGCACTGTGATCTCGTGCAATTTTGCACCGCAATTTCCCTCCAGAAAAAAAACAAACACTTCCCCACCCCACCCCCAGGACTGTGATCTTGCGCCTTGAAAAACACGTTTGGAGGCTCCATGCCCCCAAAATGTGCTTTTCGGGACGGGAATTGCAGCATGAAATCATGTGAGATCACAGCACCCAAAATGGCCGCCCTTCTCTTGCGTAAAAAATGGGTATGTAGTTTTCTGGTTTTTGCTTTCAATGTTTTGGAGGGTATGCTTCCAGCATATGCCAAACTTTGGACAGAACCGCTCTGGCCAAATTTCCTGCATGTTGTGTAAGGCGGTCTACCTTTTCCACAGTGAGGTACAAGAGCCCATGCCATCTTGGGATATTCAGGCCACAGAGGAACAAGAGGCTGAAAAGGAACACATTTTCACTCAAGCAAAACAACATTAAAGGAGTGGAAAGGGCTGTTGTGTATAAGAGAACCAACCTGAGAAGTAGAAACAGAATTTACAGCTTGAATTAAAAAGGGAGAAGGCAGAAAGGCTTGTGCAAAGATGTATGCGTCCTGCAATGTAAACAACAAACCTTTGATGGCTCAGAAGGTGTTGCTTGTGGCTTTTGATGTTAGGCTGACAGTTTAAAAGAGACCTTTGAGGCCTTTACGTTTCAGGTGTGTTGCCGTAGAGGCAACATACATATCCCTGCTGGAAGAGGCATCTGGCATTGCTCAACATAAACTTCTCAAGCCAGGATGATAGACACTGAGGACCAATTCACCGAATCCAGCAAGAAGGCTAAAATGTGAGGTGGATGGCATGGAGCCTGAGCTTGGTCATGCAAGGATATTTTCATTATAAAAGCAGTGATTGCCTTACTCATGGTCAAACAACTTGGATTTGCTACGCATGCTGCCGTTTGGCTTTTACTATTTGGAAACCAACCAGCAGCTGAAAGTTGTTGTTGTGTCACTGTAAAATCTTTGAGTCTAGGCACATTCACAAACTCAGAGGGCAAAAATGTTTGGCAATTCTTCACGACACTCCGGAAGGTTTTTGCAGGGATTGCTTACTTGAAAGGACCATGTCGTGCTGGTGCAAAGCTAGCAAGCCAAGAAAGCTAGTTCACTGGCCTAGAATTGTCCTCCCTGGTGTAGCACCCATGAACGGGCTGAGAGGGAAAGCATTTCCAATATGAAATCCATCATGTGGCTTATGAGGCGTTCCAGTTCCTCACAGAACTGTCACATTAATGGTTCTGAGAACATAATTTCTTTTTAGTTCCCATAAACTCATCAGTGAATCACCTCAGTTTCCCCCAAGAAAATGGAAAAGGGGGATAATGGGACACCCCTTAATTGCCCACTTGGTTCAAAGCCTGCTTCCATTTTAAGGTTTATTTATTTCTCCTAAATCCAAAGCACAGCAAATTAATGGGTTGTTACCTCAGGATAACTATCTGTGTAAACAAGACATGCAGTGCAAAGGAAAATTAGGAACAAAATTAAGGGTCCCAAGGCTCCTTCTATTTTGTGATTAATGCGAGTCACTGGTGTGATTTAGATGTTTCACATTTGAACTGACTGGCTTTTTTTTAACTGTTCTTGAAATGAAATGAAACATATATTTTTTAATACGATGGAGCAAACTAAAATAAAATAAAACATCCTCTCCGCTGCAATTCAAACAGGCCATTTTCCAAAACATCTTCCTGGTCCATGCAGGCTGTTAGCTGAAGAGTAATTTAAGGGCATCTGGTGGAATCTTTGAACTTCTGCCACTCTCATATCTTGCCAAAATGTCTGTATTCAAAGAACATATCCCGGTCGTTATTTTTTTTATATTACAGTTGATCTTTATTATTATTATTATTATTATTATTCCACAGTCAGCTTGCTATGGTGTCATCCCCTTACTGGCTACTTAATTAAGATCAGTCATGTTTCTCATTAGGTCTCAGCAGCAGCCCAGCAGATGCAGCCCACACAGACGATACAGCCGCCTCAGCCCACTGGGGGGCGCCGAAGGAGAGTGGTGGACGAAGACCCAGATGAGAGGCGGCGGAAATTTCTGGAACGAAACCGAGCAGCTGCCACACGCTGCAGACAGAAGAGGAAGGTCTGGGTGATGTCACTGGAAAAGAAAGCAGAGGAACTCACCCAGACAAACATGCAACTTCAGGTGCGGGCTGCTGTCTAGGACATGCCTAGGACACAGAGAGGCACTGTTTGCCTCGTGGGTCACTGCTGCAGCAGCAAGACCTTCTTGACTTAAACTGGTGCTGCTACACTTTAGGCTACTAGCGCAAACACAGAGAATCTGAACAATATCTATCTATCTATCTATCTATCTATCTATCTATCTATCTATCTATCTACCATCTATCTATCTGTCATCTACACACACACACACACACACACACACACACACACAGAAAGAAAGAAAGAAATATTAACCAAGAAGAGTGTCAAGATTTGGAAGCCAGTAGAAATTGGAGTTCTTGGTAAAGTCCAGAAATAAACAGAAAATTGCAAGAATTCGGGCCAGAAGAAAAATGGATTTCAAATATATATTCACAGGGTTTTATTTGTGTGATGAAGAGTTCAAATAGGAATCAATCCCAGTATAGTAGGCAACAGAGTGTACCTGTTTGAAGGCAAACAGACTTGGTTCACTCTGACCTGTGAATCTCTGCTGACGAAGAATTGTTGAAACAGGGCCTTGTCCTGATTTTTTACTGGAATTTATTTTTATTTGCCTACTATACTGGGATTGATTCCTATTTGAACTCTTCATCACACAAATATATTGTGAAGATATATTTGAGATCCATTTTTCTTCTGGCCCGAGTTCTTGCAATTTTCTGTTTATTTCAAGATTTGGAAGCCGGCTCACATATAAAGACATTCTGAGCAAACAGTGTGAAACAACACCTTTTGTTCATTGCATCTTTGTTCAGGTATGGAATGGATGTTTAAAGACAGTAAGTAATAGATGAGGTGATGTGCAGAGAGATAGGAAGCCTTTCTCCTCTAGCCTGAGCCATTTTCCTTCGTACTACCAGGCAGCAAAAGGGAACGAATGACCTCCACCCTCCATTTTAAGTAGAGAGCCATGGATCTGAAGTAGACTAAACTCTGCACTGATCATTTTTCTCACCGCAGACGGTGACACCTTAAGACAACCATGCGTACTAATAGCAAATTCATTCGCAGGGTGCCAGTCCTTATGTAGCCAAAATGGCACCGCCCACATACAAGAGAGGGACTCGGGAAGATTGGGTGAACCCAGAAGGATAAGGGGAGGACGACGACTGTAAGGTGGGCAGGGGATACCAAAAGAGTTCAGTGAGGACTGTGCACAATCAATGGGCACAGATTGAGAAATTCTTGCATGCAAGCCATATCAGAATGAATGCACTCATTATAAGATGATAATATACAAAGGATAATTTCCAGGTGGGCCCCCCCCCCAATCTCTGCTTCCTTGTCTTCTATATCATGCTGGTCGATCGTGGGATGTTCCTGGTCGATTTGGGTTGATCAAGGGATCCTGATGCCCCCCCCCAACCTCAATAACTTTGATGAAGGTTCCCCCCCCCAAAAAAAAAAACTCAACAACTTTGGCTCATCCTCCCTTAAAAAAAGCTCAACTGCCAGTTTTTTATAGTGGGAATAGACTGCAGTCTCTTGGAAGTAGTTGGACGTGCCTGTTCTATATGGTCCCAGTTCCACTATAGTACAATGTAATCTAGACAATGTAATCTACACATTGTAAATCAATGTGCTGCAGCTCAGTATGAAAGAGAAAAGATAAAAATTCACAGGATTTCTTACTAATGAAGATGCATTTGATAGTCAGAAATGTTCTGCTGAAGTTAAAATAAATTGTTTTATTTTAAAGAAAAGGTGAAGCAGACAATCTATCTCTTAAATTTATTGACACCAATTGGGATCAATGCATACCAAATGGCAGTAGTTTGGTGACAAGCCTAACCTTTTACTGTATATAATATAAAAACTGGTCGTTTCTACCAAATTAATATGATTTCCTGCTTGCAAAAAGCGATGAGTGAATTAAAATTCAACTGTAAGCATGTATTTAATGCTACATCATATGTATGCATGTGTAAGCTAGAGACAAGCACGTCCGATTCGCAACAGTCTTTTCTGAATTGGATGGATATAGTCTGTATGGATTACGGGGATGATTTTCGTCACAGCAGTCATTTCTGCGCCTTATTTCCATCTCTGATTCATTCCGTCTGACCTTGCTAGCCTAGCCAATACTGCAGAAGAGATAAATTTTTCAGGCAAGCCAATAGAGTCATTGTAGTTCTCTTTTTAAAACAGTTACGAGTTTAAGTTTTGATAACATTTTTTGCTCCTTGAATGGAAGAACCCCTTCTGTGAACACAATTCTTCTTCTGTAAACAGAAGCTTCTTCCATTTACAGAGCAAAACATGAGGCTCCAATCCATTTATTTGTAGCTACAATGAAAAATAATTGCATGAAGATTCAAACTGTATGCAAGCCTACTATGTTTATTAAAATGAAAAGCATGCAAAGCCGTCTCCTCTTAAGATGTATATATTTAATAAAGTAAAAAATCTCTTATCTCCTTCTAGAATGAGGTTTCCATGTTGAAAAACGAGGTAGCACAGCTGAAACAGTTATTGTTAACACACAAAGACTGTCCAATAACAGCCATGCAGAAAGAATCGCAAGGATACCTAAGTAAGTAGGTAACATATTTTATATTATCATAGGTTAAGTACTAATGATGCGTTTCTTTTTTGACCTAACCTCTCAATTTCTAAACAGTCTCCTTCAACCACCTTTAGGAATGGCATGAAGTTAGCATGGAGGAAAAGCACCTGCGGTGAAGCATACTAGCAACCAATGCTTAAAATGGCCTGGTTTGCACGCAATGTTAAACCAAGGTTAAATAGCTGGGAGCAACAAACCGCAAACCCAAGTTCGTGTGTTGCTGTGAAGCCAAACTATGAGGCCCTGTTCCTATGTAACAGCTAACAGCAAGTCGAGGCTTGGGATTTGTTGCTCCCAGCGCAGAGCACGGAAGAAGCAAAGTTGGGACTTTTGAGCACTTCTTGTTTGCATGAAATCTAAGTGAAATATAAAGTATGGTTTAACATCATATGCAAGCTGGACCGGTGTCACCGTTCAGACTTAGAGCAGCCTCATTACTAAAATATACATGGTAGAGGCATCTCAAATGTCCAGTAAGAATGTCCAGTAATGCCTAGCTCTGTTGCTCTGATTCTGGGCATTGCACCTTCCATATACAATCCTATATCTGTCTATTCAGAGCCCCAATGCACTTGGGAGTAAGTGGATATAGGATTGCAGTCTAAACCATAAGTTTACTGTTATTTTATTTATTTGCTTTCTTGTTCAATCTATTGGCTGTCATTCAGTTCAAGTCTTCAAGGGCAGGGTACAATTTAGAATGATAAATACAATTTTAAAAAAATACCATATAGGACATTGAAAGGACAGGAACAGCTAGAGATGCAGGGGGAAAAAAATTTGAGACTGGGGGGAAAGCATCAAAGATGGCGCCAATATACATGGCAATGCTGTACCCCTTCAGGCTGCAGCAGAAGGCTTACGTAGTTGGAATTGCCCTCCAAAAATGAAAGAGATCAAGCCACCTCAAACACTTCTTGCATGGTTTTATTAATTTCTTTGCTTCTCTGTATGCTATTGAAAAGCTATCGCTTCTCTGTATGCTATTGAAAAGCGTAGAATACCTGAAGTGGTCCTGATTGGAACTAAAACATAGCCTCAGTTGTGCACCTAGCAATATGGATTATGAGCACAACAAACCTGTGTTTGCAAACATGGATGCCATACTGGTATACTTATTTGAGAGCTCGGCTGTGCTGCCAGTTGGGTGTGCATATGGCGGCAAACCTAGGCTTGTTGCTATCTGAGGTGTCCCTCAGTTGTAGTTTAGTGCAAATAAGGTCGGAATAAAGCCCTAAACACGTCAGGCCCCAGATACCTGAAAGAGCACTTCCTTCCTTACAGCACCTCACAGGTGCTAAGATTGGTGGAAAGAGCCCTTTTGGTTATTCCGCTGCCCACCGAAGCTCTGGCGATGGCAGCCTCAGAGGGGGCATTCTCTGTGGCAGCCCCTAAGCTGAGATGTGTCTGGCACCTTCATTGTACAGATTTGGACGAATGCTGAGGATACACCTGTTCGCCTTGGCTTTTGGTACCCAAGACATCTATTTTTAGGACCCATGTTATTTTTGTAATTTGAAGTTGTTCTTAACATGTTGTGTTTTAATATTCTTGCTGTGTTTTAATTGTTGGGACCTTTGTGGGAAGGGCAGGTAATAAACTGTAATCATGCTGCTGCTACTACTACTATCGTACTACTCAGTGTTGCTCCAGCTCATTACTTCTCTTCACCTGGGGAGTGAGGATCTCCCCAGAGACAGCAGCATCCATAAATTCCTAGGGCCAGAGAAGGCTCCAGAACCAGCCCTACCATTAGGCAAAGTGAAGCAGCCACCTCAGGCAGCAGATGCCAGAAGTCAGGGAGACACGAGATAGATCTACCCTGATCTGGAAAACGCTATTGAAAAGCGTAGTATACCTCTCAATGCAATTTTACATTGATGACAGATCGCTGCTCCACAGCTCCCTCTGGTGTCACATTTTCATAACACATTTTTAACGTTTTAATTAACCACTGTAGATCAGTCCACAGTGAGGTGCTAGTGGACAGAGTTTTGTATACCACACAACTTTGCCCTTTGTGGAAGTAAGATTCAGCTGCTGGCTGGACTGGGGAGGGAATGCCATCTTATCCTTTTGCCCAGGCTGCCTAATGCCTCAGGGAGCAGTGGCTTCCTGCAATACTCATACTACCAGATTCCCATGTATCTTTGGGGATTCAAGGAATCTGGGACTAGCACTGCCTTCCTTTCCCAGCTTCACCTCGTTCAGAGCCCCATTAAAGTGCTTGCAAAGGAGACAAGGCAGCCTGGAGAGGAGAGGCCACATACTCAGTATTTTGCTGGAGCAGTTCTGACTTCATGAAGATGATACGTCAGTACATGCAAGTAGCACGGTGATGATTTACTGTGGACACCGAGGCATCATTATATAAATTTCCAGTGCAATCCTACAGTTGTGAGTTCAGTGGGTCTTACTCGTGTGTGTGTGTGTGTGTGTGTGTGTGTGTGTGTGTGTGTAGAGGATTGCAGCCTCAAAATGCTTAAGGCTTAAGACAGATATGTACTTTCATAATAATCATCATCATAATATGCCCTAATCTGCTGCCTGTTTAGCAGCATTGTAATATTCTGCAAAAAGTGGGACAAATGGAAAGCTAGTGGAGGAGAAAGTGAGGTCCGTCTACCCATGTCGACTTGAGCCTTCATTTGTTCCTTTCTCAGGTCCTGAAAGCAGTCCTCCTTCAAGTCCTCCGGTCCCTGCCTGCTCCCAGCAACAAGTCATCCAGCATAACACCATCACAACTTCATCAACGGTCAGCGACGTCGTCGGAAGCTCCACCCTCAGTCAGCTCACAAGCCACAGAACAGATATGAATCCCATCCTTTAAAACCTGTCGGTCAGGAACTGCTATGAAAAAGTGATAGGGAAATATCAGATTTCCTTTCTGGTTTAAAGGCATTTCCCCGCCCTCAAAGTTATATCAGATCTGGAGGACTCTTCAGCCCCCAAGAGACTATGAGTTCCAATTTTATAGTTTATAAAATGTCTTTTATACTTAGTAATAATAAAGGGAGTTATGCAATGACTATGCTATCAGCTTGGGGAATGCTTTGGTGCTTTCTCTGGTTTTTACTGGTACCAGTTGTTTGTTTGTATTCTTTGTTTGTTTGTTATGTTTAAACCAAACTGTTCCTGTACATAATGATGTTCCTTCTCACCACTGCAAACTGTTACAGCGGAAACGTGTTAAAGGGCCACTTGTTAGCCAAAACAAAGCTTGAGAAGCATTAAGCAGCCACACACTGGCAACTAGGCATAATTGGACTATAAATACATGAAAAAGTCTGGTTGATAGCATAATATGTTTCTTTCTTTCTTTCTTTCTTTCTTTCTTTCTTTCTTTCTTTCCTATAGCACCAGGCTCTAAAACACATCCATAGCTTTGCATATCCATGTTCCGTTTTGAAAAATGTTTCCATTCTTTACATAGATTTTACTCAAAAATGCAAATTATGGCAATGCGCCCAACTGGTCCTGCTCTCCATCTTGTCTCCCTTTGTCCAACCTGTTTATCATCTGTAATTCTCCATGCATAGAATTTCACTTGGGATTTCAGTGTGTTGTGGCACCAAGTTTCAATCCTACAGAATGTTTGGCTCTTCCCCCACCCCCCCTTTCCCTTTATTTTGGTAAAATCCGGTTTCCTTAGCCTGCTTGTTTCCAGATGAATGTTTGAAAACATGTGGGTGGTCCGTTCTGTCACTTTCTTAACATTCTCTCATCCAGAAGTCCAAAACCTCTAGCCTACCACCACGATGCCATTGAAATGATTTTTGAGCTTCCACTGTGTTTTCTGTCCCTGTCCTTCCCTCTGCATCTTCCGTTTCTATTCACAATAGTTTAAGCAAACTATTGTCCTCCTTTTTAAGCATCTTTATTGTGCTTAATACTAACTCTGCAATCCTATATATACCCAACTTAGAAGTATATCTCGTTGAGTTCAGTGGGGCGTTCTCTCAGGCAAGTGGGTATAGGATCGCAGACTAAAGTTCTTATTCCTATTTCTTGCTACTTGCACAATTTTCTGACAGTATTCAAGAAACCGTAATGCCTCCAGGCCCACCAGCCATTTACCCAGAAACAGCTGCTTGGTCACTGTTTTCAATAGCCACTTATCCACAGCTGCACTGGCTTTTGCTTTGTCAAAAAAAAAAAAAGAGGGGGGGAACCCACAAGGGGAGGGAAAAAACCCTCCTCATACATTTTATGATCCTGATTTAGTGTTTTTAATAAATAGTAAAAGTTAAAAGCAGTTTAACCACAGGTGAAGTCTGCTTGTAAGTCATCAGTGCTCGGGAAACTCTTGTAAGATTTTTGTTGTAAAAATTCATGGCATAAGAGGAGGGCAGATCTCATTATGTCACTCGCAGTTTTCTGTTGCGTTGCCAGTCAATAAAGAGCAAAACATATGCCAAAATCCAGGAAACTGGGCGTAGGGATGGGGGAGGAATTTGCACAACGCAGATTCCAAAGCAGAGTCACTGGATCTGATCTGGGTGGATCATGAGCTGGATTGGATCAATGGTCCACTTCAGAATCTGCAGTCTGCCAGATTCCTAGACAAGGCATTCCAAGGGAAACAGTATGGGAAAAGTACAGTTGTCAACTGTTAGATTCAGTATACGGCAGCTTCCCTTGTTCTTAACAAGACTTACTTCCAAGTAAATATGCCTAGGATTACCGTGTAAGATTCTTGTTTTCTTATACACATGAATCCTGAGTCGTTTTACCTACCTAGTCGATGGGAAATTATTCTTGCCATGAATTGGTTTTTCTTAAAAACACATAAGCAACTGAACCCCTCAATGAAAGCTGCATTGCCATATTTCCTTGGGCTAGAATGGATTTCCTTAGGCCAAGGAACTGCCTTAAAACGTCAAAAAGTCTTTAGATTTTCTGTTCGTTGCTTTGAAAATTACACATAGTCCAGATTCACACACAATGAAAATTTCCTCTTTGGTGCATAATGTTCAGCAAGCCTTGCACTTGCACCTCCCCTCCTTTTGCATATGTCAGAGCTGATCAAAGCGTTTGCTTGCCATTTTAAAGTAACCACACTTCCCCATGACATCTGAACTCAGGAAACTGCGCCTGAACTATAATTAGTATGGGTTACAAACAAATCAAACTGCGGTTTCGAATTCTGGTTTGTTCTCAAACCGTGGGCTGAGATCCAAACTAACATGAGCAGACGTCTGGCTTATGTAGTGAGGCTTCTTCATCTTCTCCTACAGCTCCCCACCACCACCACGCCCCCAAAATCTGCTCTGAAGGGTTGAGGAGGAACTTTGGGCAGCAGATTTTTGGGGGTGCATGGGGAATAGAGAGGGAGAAGACAAGCCAGAAGTTCAATTGAGCAAGTGGATTTCCATTGAATGCCACCCATAGTTTAAGCAAACCACAGTAGCCCGAGTTCAGACATCACAACAGAACTGTGGTTAGTTCAAAATCAAAAGCAGGTACTTTCAGTTTCATCCTGGTGTGTGTTAGAGAAGGTAAATGGTAGGGCATGATCCTGAGGTTCATCTATACATGTAATGGGAAACCATGGTTTCCCAGTATGTCTGGACCAAGCTACAGAATACAAATCTCATCATTTTGAATGGCATTACTAAATATATTTAAAATGCCTATATAGCATTTCATATACATTTTGTTCTGAGGCCGACATTAGAGATGTATACTGTGTATACAAAATACACTGGGAGTTTTAAAAGGAAAGGATAAATAGGTGTTATTTTCAAACAGGTAAGAATCGGTTGCTGAAACAACTAGGGAACTTGCCCGCCTGATTTCTAGCAGCTCCCTAGGGCAGAATCAAGATCCCATGCTCCCCCATGATGTTGCAAATGATGCTTTGTATCCTGTGGTAGAGAACTTTATGATGAGCTCACACTAATCCTTGTGTGATCATACGTACTCTTCATTCTACAACTAACTAGACTCAGGTGCATCAAAACAAACTCATCACGTTATGCTCGTAATTACAAGTCTGTCGAAAAAGATAAGTGTGTCATTCTTCATTTCCAGGCTTCGGATAACTCTGACCTATCTTCTCTCTCTTATAGGTAGCCTTGCTTCATAGTATCACATCCACAACCCCTCACATTCACATGAGGAAGTGAAGGCCACTTTCTCCTCTCTCTTTATTTTAACTGTGTTCTACAACTGGAGGCCAATAAATTTATTTCCCCATCCCCTGACTTTCAATTGCAATACTGCTCTGGTGATATCGGCGCCTTAGCCATTTCTCTGAGCATTGACAAAATGGCGGCTAATTATGTCTGCATACAACTGTTGAACTTGGTTCTTATTGCTTTCTATTGATGCTTCCATGGTAGGTTATTGTGAACTCAGCGTTGCAATTTTTGCATCTGCACAACATTGTCCACAACCAACTGCCGTACCACATCCCCCCCCCGGCACTGTTTAATCCAGATTTCCCATTGCTGGAGCAGTTCCAAGAAGTAAAAAAAAAAAAACAGAAGAAATGGTAAAACTCTATCACATGGGTGGACGTCGGGGGGCATATGGTATGGCATTTGAATGAAGATGACATCCTGTGAATGCTGTGAAAATTTGGATGCATGAGATGTTCAGAGTCCACAATAAGATGCCATATAGGAGTGTTCTATCTCACTTTACAAAAATGGAAATGTGTGTGTCTGTGTGTTTGTATGTGTAGGAAATTCCAAGCACTGCTGATTGCAATACTTATCCCAAAGGGCTGTGTTGCAATACACGTTTCTGTGCTACATTGATCTTTTATGCAAGCCATATTTCTATGACGCAACCTGGGGGCAAAAAGCGGTGTGTGTGTGTGTACTTTTCTGGTGTGTTTTATTATGACAACAGGGAGCTTTTACTGCATGCTCATCCATGCATTTTAAGTAAAAGTGTCCCACCCTTTGGCGAGTGGGTGGGAAGAACAGGGGAAAGTTGAGTGGTGGGCCTTCAAAAATTGGTGTATATTTCTCTTCACTAACAAGCTAGCTGCAACTGGTAAAAGCCCTTCTTTGGGGGGCGGGGGGGGGTTTATATTTTTAAGCGATGATATTTTGTGTGCAGTGTGTGTTTTTAAAAGAAGCCTTTTAGTTAGAATCTGCTTTTTAGCCAACAACACTTTTTTCTACAAAAGAAGAAAAGAAAAAAGAAAAAAAGTATATAGTGGATTTATGGAAATTCATTAAGGACCAAAGTTGAAATTTAAAAACAAAACAGGAATCTATTAATTTAGTATTCACATAGAATTTTATAAAGTATTTATTACTAAATGTTATTTTTAACACATTCCATTTAAACAGCATTCTTATATTAGAATATGTTTGTATTTTTCTTAGTTACATTGGGAGTAACCCATCCGGTGATGGCTGCTGCACATTCATGACTCTGAATCTCACACAAGCCTCACGGAAAACCAGAGAATGGCAGCAGCGGTTCTGAGTGGACTACTCCATTAATTTTTGCAATGCACAACTCTCAGTGTATGTATATGTAAATATATATATATATATAAATACAAATATAAATATATATATCTTTGTAGATCTCAAGCAAGAGTTATCCATCCTAGATGGAACCTCTTTTGCTGACGTCTACCACCTGGAAATGTCCAGAATTCAGTATTTTCTTTAAAGCAGCATCTGCTATTTGTAACGACGACAACAAAAGCGTACAAATGTACAGTTGTTTCCACTTTTTGTTGTTGAAGAGGTGCACAGGCCTGCTCAAGGGAAATAACCCATATAACTGGAAAGCTGCCTTTATGAATAGGCTCATTATTAAGCAACTCCAATGGAGAACTTGCCCAACGCTTGCTTCTTTTTCTAATATCGCCTAGTGAGTTGCACTAAAGCTGCCTTATCAGTCCTCCTTGTGTCCCTTCCGAAAACAGCGCTCAGTAGCTTTAAACCACTGAAGCTCCATTGTGTATCAGATAAAAATGTTCTGCCATGTTGCCGGGGTGGCGGAGAGGGGGAAGTAAAGGTCTTGGTTTTTGTACAGATACTCAAACAGTGCCTAGAGAATGGAAACCATTGTAACTAATTAGCATCTCGCGGCATTTCAATTATTTATATTATTTGAAAAGTTGCACTTTAGCTGTCTCCCCCAGCCGAAGTTCTTTCCCCTGTAAGAGGTTGGCCAGTGATATATTTAGATGCTGTAACTGGAGGCATCTCTACCTTTGTCTCTCACTCTAGCTCCAAGAAGGCCTGCTTGGATGACTGAAGTAGGGGAAAAGCTAGTCACTAGTATGATTCAAACCATATCCCAGGGACAGCCAAGATGGCGCCCTCCATGTATAGTTGGACTACAACTGCCATTAGTCATAGCTAGCATTGCCAAAGTCCAGGGATGATGGGAGTTGTAGTCCCAACAACATATGGCAGGCACCACATGGACCACCCCGCCACATACCCTCTTCATCTAAACTTGCTGTTTTCTAATAGCCTGGTATTTAAAAGTACCCTATCTAAATCTGTTTTAAACAACTTCATCTTAGGGTCTTTTCTCCAAAGAGTCTTGGGGGTTTCAGTTTTATGAGGTGCTAGGAACGCTCTGCTAAATATCCCCAGCTCTTCTACAAGAACTACAGTTCCCAGATTAAGCCCATAGTAGGTATATGTCATTGGGCAGGAAAGTGCCACTTTTCCATTGGAATGCTCTTTAAATATTGCCCAAGTTGTTGTAGCAGCAGCTACTTAAGCTACGGTGAGGTGAAGACAACAGTGGTCAGACGTCCATTTTGAATTCCAAACCCACTTAATATCACATCGCCTTGTAGATTAACGGGAGACAGCACCTTTTTAATTTTTTTAAAGTGTGATAACGTAACAGCAAGTATATTTAACGCAATAAAACGTCAAGTAGATTATATTAAAGCCAACCTTTTTTAAAAAAAACTGAAAGATAAAAGGGCGATGTTGTTTTTCTTCCACAACTATTAAAGTGTTCCTACTTTGTTTTCACGTCACTCTACCCGCCCAACCCCCACTGCCCAAATAATACCTACTGCTATATTGATAACTGAGGGGGGAGAAAATGCATATAAACCACATTCTTCAGGAGTAAATATGCATGTGGTCAGAGACTTTCCCTTGCCAGACATACTAAAATCTGTGTATCAATAGAGCACATGTTGGAAGCAGCAATACCTGTGTATCAATATTGGCACACGTTGGAAGAATTAATATGTTTAAGCTGCTTCTGACATTTTTCTATCTCTGTAAGTGACTTACAGGGATTTGCAAGTGGGGGGGGGCTGAGAAGAGCGTAAATTCGAAATGTTAGCATGAGGCTGAGAAAGGAATTCTCCCGAGTGGAAACCTGACCCCTTTCCAAGTTCTCCTTGGATAACAACTGAACATTATGCTCAAGTATGTTTACACAAAATACATAATATGTGGAATGCGCCATCTGCAGAATCTTGTTTCATTGAAACAAACATTTCACATTATGTTTCATGAAGCAGTTCTGTTTGAGAGCATTTTATTACAATCACTGTGTCCAATGGTATTTTCTCCCCAAGTCTGCAGAGCTACAGGTTATTTCCTTGAAGTTGTACAACTAGGGAAATCCTTAAACAAGGGAAGGAAGACCTTCATGGCTGTCTCCAATACCCTCTTGAAAATAATGGACACAACAATAAAATTTTCTGTATTCCCATCCTAACCTGTGTCTCTCAACACCGAATCAGTAGCTGTGGTCAATATCGCCCTGTATATTTCCCTTTTAACCACCCAACACTCTACTTACTGAAAACCAGCTGACACAGGTTTTGACTTTTTTAAAAGAATGCTTTTAAGAAGAGAATAGTAGACAGGGAACCCTACCTCTGCTACCATGGGTGTTTTATTACCGCAGCCTTGAACACAACTTCTGATGGGGCAGAGTCACCATAATGGATTTTGAATATGCTAGATTTCCTTTGCTAGGTAGAGCTCCAATCAAAGGCAGTAAGAATGTAGGACTGGAATCAAAACAATAGCTGTTTCCTTTCTCTGGAGAGCTCCTTTATTTCCCCCATATCTCCAAATTATTCCATTTTAAGCACCGGCGGATCAATGCAAGTTGCTTCTATGAAATATTATTACTCAACTCCATTGATTATATTTTTTTAAAACGAACACTTAGCACCGGGAGAAGCAAGCACTGTGGGGTTTTACAGGGAGGGTAAAGATTCTGTCGCTAGAGCTGGGGCTTAATCCTTTTTTTTTTGTATTATTTACAAAGGTTTTGTGCTTGATCTTATTTTCTGTTTAAACAGCCGCCGCCACCAACCACCTCCCTTGCTGGGAGGAGAGAAATAAAATTGGTACATACCTGTAAATAATGTGCAGTTGCTTTTAATATGTTTAATTTTATCTTACGCTTCTTTTGTCGCATTGTGAACACATTTATTACGAATGGACAGTGAAGTTCATTGAGATTATTCATCTAGATCCAATTTCTACATCTCTTTCTAACGAGGGGAGATTTTGTGCATTTGTACAAATGTTAATAATATCACTGCAATTCCAGTATAATAAAGCACCCAAATGCAATTAAATGCCTGCAGTTTCCACTTTTTATTTCATTCTCTTTAATTTTAACTGGAGGCAGCCCTGTATCAGGAAGTTTTATTTTATTATGTTTTTATATGTGTTGGAAGCTGCCGGGGGTTGCTGGGACAACCCAGCCAGATGGGCGGGATATTATTATTATTATTATTATTATTATTATTATTATTATTATTAGGGAAACTTTTAAAAATTGATCCTTGGGTTGCTTCAATCCAACCTCTTTCTCTGGAACTGACATAACAAGTTCATTCAGTTATTGCATCAAATCCAAGCAGCCTTGCTATCAGACAGTTATCTTCCATACTGTCCTCCCATTTTTTATCTGATTTGTGGGATTGAGAAGAAACCTTGCTGAATCAGACAAAGGCCCATCTAGTCCAGCATCCTCTTTTCACAGTTGGCCGCCAGAAGCCTGCACGTAACAGCACCCTGCCTGAAAGTGTAGGTGGGGTTCCCACGAGCAGGCCCGGCTTGCCCATTGACTCCAGTGGCGCAATGCACCATGGCGCCTGGGCGATCAGGGGGGCGCTGAGGGGCGCCCCAGCAAGTGCGGGAGCTTTGCGGCGGCCTCCCTTTTTCCTCCACCAGCCGCGCCGGGAGAGCAGGGAGGTAAGCGAGCGGAACAGGGGCACTAGGACCCTGTTCCGCTCTGCAGCGCCAGGGTCATCCCTCACCCCGGCGCTGCCTTTCATTGGTAGAGGCGACGCCACATGTCAGCTCCTCTACCAATGAAACGCAGCGCCCTGTTGGCGGGAAGAAACCCCAACGGCCGCATCCTGCACTCACCCAGCTGCGTCTCTGGCCGGCGCGCGGAGCTCGGCAGGCGGGCCACAGAAATGGCCCGCGACACTCGGAGGCGGCCCGGCCGTGAGCAGCTCCTGTCGCGCCTCAGCAGCACCTCTTTTTTCCGGGTTGCTTATCCAGCGGCCTCCGGCACAGCGCGGCCCCGCTGTGAGGTGTGGGGGCCACCGTGAGGCTCCTGCCACCCGGCACGCCAGGTAAGAGTTTTCCTTCTTTTCTTTTCTTTTTAAGAGTGGGGGGGGCGTGCCCAAGGGATCCCTGCACCAGGGCGCCCGAGGACCTTAAGAAGGCCCTGCCCACAAGGCAAGACACAGTGATAACAGCAAGAACCTTTATTGAACTAACAGAGCTAGACAACAGGGGCAAAACAACTGCTTATATACATTTCTGAAGGCCTGAGCCACTCCCAATCCCAACGTGATTGGCTGTCTCAACTCCCAAGCTGCGAATCATGACTCAAATTTTAAGGGCCAATGGCAGAGGCCCAAATTCTGAAATGTTCTGTGATTGGTTAATATGTATCGAATCAGAACACAGGCGCTCAAAATCCTTAGTCCAGACTCAAGCTCAGGAAAATACAGACCACTGAATACTGTACATAACGCTGCCCTTTTGCCATTCCTAGCAACTGGTATTCAGAGGCATAAGGCCTCCATCAGTGGAAAGAGACCATAGCCTGATTCTCCATGAATTTGTGTAAACCTCAGAGAGTAGGACCTAAACCAATTGGTTCAAAATGCAGGGACAGAGGTTTCACCTAAGCCTTAGGAAGAACTTCCAAATGGCTGTGGAGGTTTATAAGCAAAGTTTCAGGGTTGCTACGGTGGTGGATTTTTCCTGCATCACCAGGAAATTGAACTAAATGACCTTTGAGTTCCAACCCAGCTCTATGAATCTTATCTCTCTCACACACACATGCACACACACATGTATATTTGAAGAATTGACCATACTGATATAAGTGTTTGGGAGCCAAGATTCCTTGTACGCCACCCCCACCACCATTGCCAAGTGCCTATTCTGTGGTAAACCTAGTTTTGCTGGTGCATAATGTGTGAGTGGTTATTATTATTATTATTATTATTATTATTATTATTATTATTAACAACTTATACCCCACCCATCTGGCCGGGCCTCCTTAGCCACTCAGGACGGCTCCCAACAGAATATTAAAAACACAATAAAAGATCAAACATTAAAAACTTCCCTAAACAGGGCTGCCTTCAGATGTTTTCTAAAAGTCAGGTAGTTGTTTATTTCCTTGACATCTGATGGGAGGTCATTCCACAGGATGGGTGCCACTACCAAGAAGGCCCTCTGCCTGGTTCCCTGTAACCTCACTTCTCGCAGGGAGGGAACCGCCAGAAGGCCCTCAGAGCTGGACCTCGGTGTCCGGGCTGAATGATGGGGATGGAGACACTCCTTCAGGTATACTGGGCTGAGGCCATTTAGGGCTTTAAAGGTCACCACCAACATTTGGAGGTCATTCATTCTTTGCAAAAGTCTCCATCATTTCTATGTCTTTTACAGAAAGCACTATTGACAGCTCCTATGAAGGTTATGATTATACCAGAGATTGGCTCCTTTACATAGTCATCATTTTGCACCCACCCCTGAACAAACTACAGTTCCCAGTATTCTTTTGGAGGGGAGGGAGAGTGCTTTAAATGTTTGTTGCATACGCATCCATAACTTGAACAATCGCTTTGAATTGTCTTATTCTAATCTGTGAATGAGGTTGGATACACGAAATCCTCCAGTTCCGTTGACTAAGATAGCTCTTGTGTAACCCAATTCTTTTTTTAAGAAAAAAGTGCACATTTTGCATATTGGTCTCTGCAGAAGGAAGCAACCCAAATTCTTCCTTAATGGTCAGAGAAGAGCACAGCAAGTAAACAATTAGCCTGCTGAGATTGCCTAGCATTTCGCCGTGGAATATTCCTGCAAAAATGTTCTTATTTGAAAAGTGTGGCTCTCCACCCCAGTGGAAAAATGTGTCTTTCAAAGAGTGACAAGGCAGCAAGTTACACATGCCCAAGCCTATTGTTTTCCCTGCAGGGTATTGCAGACCATCTCTTCTCCAACCTAATCTCTCTTCTCCAGTGCAACACAATGCCGTGTTATGAAAACGACCCTTTAAAGCTGATAAAATATTTAAGACATGTGTTCTGATAGTGTTATGTAAGCAAATACCAGGAGAAGCCTGACCATTAGTGAACCTGATCGGCCCAATCTCCGAGGATTTGCTTGGAGCGCAATCAATATGGGCCCTAGATACAGGCGAGCAGAGATGTGGCCTCGCAGCCGGAGAGGAGCTCATGAGCATAATCAACTGGGGATGTCCGGCATTTATCTCCCTGGCATCCCACTGGAAAATGAGGCATCCCTACAGGAAAAATATCTCCGTCAGCACTTTGCAGGCAGCGGCAATCAGTCAGGGGGGGGGGGGAGATGCTTGACATAACTGCTGAGTATATGAAGACGATGGGCTTGAGACAAAAGCATGTAAAAGCAAGAAAGTGGTTGCTTTTCAAGCAGGGGGAATTGAAATATCCTGACTCGGGCAGAAAGGGGGAAAGACTGAGCAATTTTCTTGGACTAAAAACATCTGTCACTTATTTAGATTTATGTCAACTTCC
This sequence comes from Zootoca vivipara, assembly GCF_963506605.1. Taxonomy (NCBI): domain Eukaryota; kingdom Metazoa; phylum Chordata; class Lepidosauria; order Squamata; family Lacertidae; genus Zootoca; species Zootoca vivipara. Next base: position 21,912,770 of record NC_083287.1, on the reverse strand, counting down.
AGATCCCACCTTTCTGCCTATGCATCCAAGGTGGCTCCCTGTCAAAACTCACAGGTCGTTTGCAACAATAAAAAACCAAATAAAAAACAAGGCAAAGCAGCATCGCAGAGCCAGAAGCAGGGGAGGCTGGCCTGGGATCATCATATCAATCAAATCTTCACCTGTTATCTAAAAGCAAAGCAGAGAAAGAGCTTTAGTATTTCCCATTTCTTGTTTCATGCAAATACATTGGAAACTGAATCACATGGAGAAATGCCCTTCCCCTGCTAGTTCATATAACCGACTATATTCCACCAATGTACACTAAACACAAGGTCAAGAGCGTTGGTGTTTCCCCCCCAAATGTTTTTATCATTTGTTGGTTAAAACTTGATATGGCTAGCAGAGGCCAGATAAGATTGATTCAAGCCACAGCAGGCTAATGCTTAAGCCTTCCTGATCTAAAGGAAGAATGACAAATACAGTCGTAACTCGGGAGTCGAACACCTTGCGACACGAATGTTTTGACTCCCGAACGCTGTAAACCTGGAAGTGAGTGTTCTGGTTTGCAAACGTTCTTTGGAACCCAAACGTCCAACGCGGCTTCTGAGGCTTCCGATTGGCTGCAGGAGCTTCCTGAGCCAATCAGAAGCCACTCCTTGGTTTCCAAATGTTTTGGAAGTTGAACAGACTTCCAGAAAGGATTCTGTTTGACTTCCGAGGTATGACTGTATAGCTGTAAAGCAGGACGGAGGAACCTGTAGCCCCTCCCCCCATATTATTGGACCACAGTTTCCATGAACCCATAGATCAACAATAACTGGAAGGCCACTGGTTCTTCAGCCTTGTTCTGGGCTGGAATCAGAGGTGTGCAAGCTTAGTTGCTGGTTCTCTGTCCATTGCCATTTCCAGAGATAAAGCTTGTCCATTTGAGTCACTTTTGCCCTTTGCCTAATTTCACATTTGCAGTCATTCAGTCAATGAAATAAAGGCAGCTTCATAACAAAGCCCTATACTAGGCCAGTATCTGGCCTTCTAGAGCCCACCCATACAGTCATGTATTAAAGGTTAAAGGGACCCCTGACCATTAGGTCCAATCGTGACCAACTCTGGGGTTGCGGTGCTCATCTCGCTCTATTGGCCGAGGGAGCCGGCGTACAGCTTCCAGGTCATGTGGCCAGCATGACAAAGCCGCTTCTGGCGAACCAGAGCAGCACATGGAAACACTGTTTACCTTTCCCGTTGTAGCGGTACCTATTTATCTACTTGCACTTAGACTGCTAGGTTGGCAGGAGCTGGGACCGAACAATGGGAGCTCACCCCATCGCGGGGATTTGAACTGCCAACCTTCTGATCAGCAAGCCCTAGGCTCTGTGGTTTAACCCACAGTGCCACCCGCATCCCACAATCATGTGTTACATCCACCTTAATTGCTATACTTATCAGAGGAGCTGCAGTATTTTAGACTTGACCTTGTGTTATAAGGCAAGTATAAGTTACAGGTAGGTAGCCGTGTTGGTCTGACGTAGTCAAAAAAATTTTTTAAAAAATCCTTCCAGTAGCACCTTAGAGACCAACTAAGTTTGTCATAGGTATGAGCTTTTGTGTGCATGCACTTCTTCAGATACACTGAAACAGAAGTCGACTTCTGTGTGCATGCACACGAAAGCTCATACCAATGACAAACTTAGTTGGTCTCTAAGGTGCTACTGGAAGGATTTTTTTTATTTTGTTAAGGCAAGTATAATTATCCTCATTTTTGATAGGCGTTCCACACTCTTCCAGAGAGAAAGGTTGGGCTCCGTCTCACTCTTGGCTCCCAGTTCATGTCGTCTCCGAAACAGCAGGTCCTGGAAGAAGCTGAGTTGTGTAGAAGCAAGGCAAGCTGCTCCCTCCCACCCTACAGGCCTCTTTCCATAAAAGTCTGAACCTCCACACAACCAGCCAGTTCCACAGAGGCCCTGTTTGTGCAATCTTGCCTCCCCTCCTCACACCAACCCACCCACAGTTTTGAGGGAGCTGAACTGAAAAACCAGAAACCCCAGGGTGTCAGGTGTTTTTGTTGTGCTGCAACAGTTAGCCGTAATCAATTAAATTTTGAAGGGTTGCTGCTTTTCAATTTTCTTGTTTCAGAAAGTTGCAAAGTGGGGAAATCTGCGTGAAAATGCAAAGTGAATTGGATTTCTCCCGCCACCCTCCCATCTCTATACAGGACTGTGCTTCGTATCTCAACCTCTGCGCCATTGATCCAGAGAGAGATTTCACAGCTCTTTCTTGAATCTGTTTGTGTGGCGATACCCCGATGCCTCCCCGGGAGAAATAAAGACATAGGACACGTTGCATAAGGTTAATGGGCATAGAAGACCACAACTTTATTGATTATGGGTGTAGAGAGGTATTGGCATAGGCATTGGATCTACCGACTATATCCGACTCCAGCCCGCTCTGCTGGCAGTCTGTGAAGGGTTAACCAACGATGGGTGAGTCCTGCGATGCACATCAACTAGGAACTAGGGGGCGTGCCCTCTGGCCCTCACCTACCACGGTTTCGGACTTGGCAACGCCCCCGGACTCCTTAAGGGAGTACTCTTCAGCATTTTGGGGGAGGTGATGGCAGCAACCTCTCCCCCCCACCTGTACCTTCCTGAGATAATCCAATGCCTACCGCCAATCGAGCCCCAAAAGGGGCCCTAGAAGGAAAAAATGGCATTTAAAAACACCGTTTTCGAAGTGATCCAGCGGTGCTCAAGCAAAGCTGGATCCATGAAGAAACGAAGCAGCTGGAGGTCCGAGGAAGGGAGGCCGATTCCCTGCCGCGCGCTCGCTTAAATCAGCGAGCCACGCCCCCCTGGTACATCCTAATTGGATGCGCCAAGGGCGCACCGTGGCAGGGAGCCGACCAATGGGCTGGAGGGGAATGGCAACCATCCCCCCCCACACACACACACGTGAAGGCCTCATGGGCCCACAACATCTCCTCCTCCTACGGCGGAAGAGATCTTCTCATAGGAACAGAAAGTGGCACCAGCCAAGGTATGCCCGCATGGGGCTTGTTCAAATTCCACTTGAGTTGCACATTCAGGCTTTCAGCTAGGATTTTTCATGCACCCCTATGTTGGGCAGCTGGCTAGTGTTTATTTTCAAAAATCAGAAAGAGGCAGGGTTGTTTTCCCCCCTGAACTATACCTTTCTACACTTCATAACTCACTCCTTCAAGTCCTGGGGCCTACATATAAATCCCGTTATCGCCATGGGAAAAAATTCCCTTGGATTCCTTTAAAGATACCCTTTGGTGTTGCCTCCTGTTCCATACACACGACTAACCCTTTCGCCAGGATTGTTTATGTAGGATATTTCCCTGAGCTATTGAAAACATCACCTGGTTTTTGGTAGCCGGTTTCTGGTCTGGGTACATAAATATTATGAGGGCTTCCACACACTGCGGCTTGCTAATGGAAAGTCTAGTAAGCAAAATGTTTTTTGAAAAACAAAAATGAAAACCAACAAGCCGTAATAAATTCTATATTTGTTACCATAGCATTCCCATTAAAAGCATTAATTACACACACACAAAACCATTTAATGAAGCAAATTAAAAGGGAACATTATATACAGAGCACTGTAAAAAGAGGGAGAATATTTAGCTATGTGTACTCTTGTATATTTTAATAGAGGTCCTTACCTTAGGGTAAAAATCCCATAAACTATAACCTAATGGGCTGCGGGACTTACAGTTGATTTACTCTACAATTAGCCCTTTACTAGAAAGCAACTTGTATAGACTTCTTTTTGTAAAAAAGAAAGAAAGAAAATATATATTCTGTTTCCCATTCTTAATAAATCTGTTGAATATCCTTGGAATATGTTTGCGTTCAGTAGGATTCTTTAATCTTCATGCACACTGTTGACCACATCAATGGGCAAGAAAATGCTTCATTTATCTTAGATTTCCAATATTAAATGCTTCGGCTATAGGGATAAGAAATGAATATAAAATTCAAGCAATTCCATGAGATCTATCTCCATAGACTACAATTCCCACCATACCTGACAGCTGACTGCTTGACTTTGGCTTTTGGGAATTGTAGTTTGGAACACCCATAGAGCACCAGTCACAAAATCATTGCTTGAGTAGAACAGTTTTCACAAGCACAACAGAGAGTACCCACTCTCTCGTCCACCTGTGCATCCCTCACCAGACCCTTAATTCTAAACTGGAGGGTTGGGGGGAACCCCCATAACAAATCTGGGAGGGGAGAGAAGTTTCATGGTGCTCAAAGAAGTTGATCCAAATGCTCACTTTTGTAGTTGGGTACAACCCACAGTTGCTGTTCATAATTTGTGAAACTATCGGCATATATCGTCATTCTTCGTTTTTCATCCACACATTTTTGAATCGTCTCCTTCTCTTCTCTACATTCAGTTGCATTATTAACAAGAAGAAAAACAAAGGTTAGCATAATATTTTTAATGGATTCCAGAAACCTTTCCGGAATTTGTTTTCAGGAATTAGGGCCCTTGTTAGGAGGGATCCCTTTAGAGCAAACAGCTACAGCTGACTGAGGAGAGGTGTTATTTGTGCACATTTACAGTGGTGCCTCGCAAGACGAATTTAATTCATTCCGCGAGTCAATTTGTTTTGCGAAAAATTCGTAGAATGGTTAAGAAACCATAAAAGTAGGTGTAGGTGTAGATGCCTTTATAGTTTTCAGTGTTCTCCTTATTGAGCTAATCCAGCAGTGGAACTTCTGTGATGAGGGTTTCCTGCCATTGTTTCTACAGCCTTGTGTGGCCACTGTTGTCAGCGGCGTTGCTAGCCTTCTGGCTGCCCGGGCCAGCAAACCCGAAGGCAACCCACCATCACATGAATGCTTTGCACTACGTAGCAGGTTGCCGGGGGGGGGGGTGCTCCAGCGCCCGGATCTGAGGATCCCGATGCTAGAGCGGCGGTGGCGGCAACTCGCTCCGTAGCTCACTGACACCCCTCACTGCTCCGCCTGAGCAGGAAGAAGCACAAAGCGAGCTACGGAGCAGGTTGCCGGCGCCGCCGCTCTAGCATCGGGATCCTCGGATCCAGGCGCTGGAGCACCGCCGTCGGCCACCCACTCCGTAGCACGCTTTGTGCTTCTTCCTACTCAGACGGAGCAGCGAGAGGCATCTCCGCTGACACCCCTTGCCGCTCCGCCTGAGTAGGAAGAAGCACAAAGCGCGTGGCAAGCCGATCCATAGCGCGCTTTGTACTTCTTCCTACTCAGGCGGAGGCGGAGCGGCAAGGGGCGTCTCTGCCCCACCAAGAAGAAGCGAGGGGCGAGGCCAGCAACATTGGGGCCTCCGCGATGGCGGTCGTGCTGCTGCTACGGTAGAAGCAGCCGTCGGTGGAGGTGGCGAGGGGGCGCCGCGCTGCCCCCCCCCACAGAGTGGAGCCCAGGGCGCCCCACCCCCTATTGCGACGCCCCTGCCTGTTGTGTCTACTGTGTGGAATCTCTGTTGGTTTTTCTGCTAGACTTCCTTGGGCCTGACTGTTGCTCTTCTGCACAGGCCTTGTTGCTTCCCATGGGATTCTTATGCGACAGCCGGATCAAGTCAGAGAAGCAGCTTAAATGACGTGCCGTATTCACACGAATCTAATGCACCGTCGAATCTAATGCGCACCTCCATTTTCAAAACCTTGAAACCAAAAGAGTATTTGCTGGCGAATGTAAATGCGCCATCAGATCTAATGCACACCCTAATTTTCGTGACTTGATTTGTCCAAAAAAAGGCACACATTACATTTCAGTAAATACGGCATTTCCAGCACAACAGAAGAAGAAAGCACTTCCACCTGGTAACAGTTTGTAAGAGAGAGACTGTTGTTCCTTACACACATGTTGCTCAATAAAACTCTTGCAATTTCTACTCTCAGTATACAAATTATTATTATTTTAAAAACTTAAAATTCTGAAGAACTCTACCTCACAACATGGACAGACAGAAAATATGGACCATACTGTACCGATCTGTCCTTTTTGACAATCTGTCACGAGAATTTGCTTCCGCCTCTGATTTTTCGTGATCCAGGAATTTGAGCCATAGGATTCATATCTTGTGCACACTCCTCCCTGCTATTGCAAACACCAATATTCTGTACTCTGGAGCACATAAAGGCGAGATGGATCCATAATTCATTACAGTGGTACCTCGGTTTATGAACACAATTGGTTCCAGAAGTCTGTTCATAAACTGAAGCGTTCATAAACTGAAGCGAACTTTCCCATTGAAAGTAATGGAAAATGAATTAATCCGTTCCAGATGGGTCCGCAGCGTTCATAAACCAAAAATTCATAAACCGAGGTGTTCATAAACCGAGGTTCCACTGTACAAGGTAACAGAGACCTATGGATTCACTGGAAGAAGGAGCAAACTGATAACCACAAAACAATTTGCAGATATCTTGCTCCTACAAACAAGAATAGGTGAGTATGGAGAAATCCTCAGGAATCTTAAAATGTGCAAACAATCCTATCTTTACAACAACAAACTTTTTTTCAGGCTTCATGTCTAAACAAAAATTTTATTTTGAGGAAATGGTAGGACTGCAAAGTTCCTTTTAACAGCTCTACATATTTAAAAGGCTGGGAGAAAGGGTTGGGGGGAGGACATTAACAGAACAGAGAAAACAAATGCATGATGAGGCATTGCACTTTGTTTATGTAGCCCACAGTGCCCTCTAGTGGAGCAAATGGAAGGATTCGTTTGAGCCTCACAGAAACTGCAGCCTGACGTTTATTGTTTTGTGCATTTATGCATGTTTTGTGCATTTGTCCATTTATGCATGGAAATGAGATTTGGTTATATATCAAACCAAGGAGAGACTTTTGAAAGAATGTTGCATTCCAGTGGGGTGATAAATCCCATGTCCCAACAAAATGAATTGCCCTTCTGCCTTAAAAATTACACCATAGTTTAACTCAACAAAAATCAGTTCTCTAATCTGTCAGTGATCAACCTTTGAACAAGTTATCAAGTCACTTTCAGAGGTCATTAAAAAAAATAGATTTAACTATAGCATTGCAGTCTATCGCAGCGTAAGTGTCTCTGGGCCAACTCAAGCAATCACACCAAGAACATAGCCAAGGCAATTATTATTATTATTATTATTATTATTATTATTATTATTATTTATACCCCGCCCATCTGGCTGGGTTTCCCCAGCCACTCTGGGCGGCTTCCAACAGAAGTATTAAAATACAATAATCTATTAAACATTAAAAGCTTCCCTAAACAGGGCTGCCTTCAGATCTTCCACTATCAATGTAACAAACCAAAACCACTTTAGCAAGCAATGAAATAAACTGAAAAATAAAGTAAATGAAAAATAGAAAAATAAAGTAAATACTGATCAATCAAAATATATTAACTAGTGGAGATAATCAGTTCCTCTTTTACGATCCACTGCCAGATATGAAATACTAACTACTTCTGTTCAGGTGTTTAGTGAAGGATGGTTTGTCTATTTGAGCAAATTCTGCTCTTAGTGCATAAATACAAACAGAAGCAATGGCAGCCAGGTGGTATGATCCAAAAGCATAAGTGGTTCGTAGGGAATCAGCATCCCATTCGAAATGCAAAGCTCTGAAATTTGAGCATGCTGGATACATTGGAACTCTGTCGAGGTTACGGTAGCTCCAATTCCCTTGTAGGAAGGGCAGGAATGGGTAATAATAATAATAATAATAATAATAATAATAATTTATTTATACCCCGCCCATCTGGCTGGGTTTCCCCAGCCACTCTGGGCGGCTTCCAACAAAAAAATAAAACACAATAATCTATTAAACATTAAAGGCCTCCCTAAACAGGGCTGCCTTCAGGTGTCTTCTAAAAGCCTGGTAGTTGTTTTCCTCTTTGACATCTGTTGGGAGGGCATTCCACAGGGCAGGCGCCACCACCGAGAAGGCCCTCTGCCTAGTTCCCTGCAAAGGTATTTGATTCAGTTTGCATTTAAAGATGAACCTACCTAAGTCACACTTAACCTCAACGAATAGGAGACCCAAAAGACAGCTGCCCTATATGAATGTCCATGGGGAAGTTTCAATGAGCCACAGAGATCAAGGGTGCTTTGAGACCATTGCTATTTTCCATTGGGATCCAATCACATACTGGCAAATTAAGTTTGCGCTCCTGTGCTATGAACCCACTTCCCCCAAAGATGGGGACTTTTGTGATCAGGAAAGTGACACGGCACTGCACTAGAAAGTGTGGGATTACACTCGCTTTGATGCAACAACGTCTATCCTGCCTGCTAACAGATTGGAAGGAATGCTCCCTAAGTAGCCAACATCTCGTAATCTCCCTGGAAACGAATCAGGTTGACTACTCAATAAGCAGGTCAGCTGGAAGTACCCTCAGTTCTTGGCTTTACCTGCTGAGTGGGGGGGCAAGCTATCTTGCCTGTCTTTAGCTTTCACCTTCCCACATTTGCAAACTAATGTGGAATTAGTCTGGAAAAACAAAAGGGCAGCTGGAAGATTGAAAAAAGGGACCCCACAAGGGCAGGGGACGTGTGTTCTGGCATTCCTAGCATTGGGGAACCGGTACGATTATCAAAAGAGACCACCCACTATCTTCTAATGCTAGTCTTAGGAAATTACACCACTTAAGAAGAGTGTTTGTATTTAAAAGAGAATTTCAAAGCCAAATCTGGTTCAAAAACACATAGATAATAAATTACATGAGATGTGTTTGCATTTCTTTTTAAGCCAGGGATCATTCAAGGCCTCTGGATTTTTCTCTAGTTTTTCTCCATCGGAGTTTCATGAGTACTGGTGATTTGTATTGATCACGGAAGGGTGAAGACAGACATTCTAAGGCTGCACTCCTAGGCACATTTACTTAGGAGTGAGTTCCAGTGAGCGGACCGAAACTTATGTTTGAGTCATCTTGCACAGGATTGCGGCAGAATTTGGTCGGAGCACACATTCGCTGCTTCAGCAGCAATAGATATTTTATCAAAGTGTGTTGAAACCACTTTAGAATGTATACTGGTCATCATTCTAAGCACATCTCTCTGAATCAGCCTTTCTGAGCCTTGGATTCCCAGATGTTGCTGGAATACCACTGCCATCATCCATAGCCGGCAGGGGGAGCAGTCAAGAATGATAGGAGTGTTAGTCCAACATCGCCAGGGAAAAGGGTTGCCATATTTCAAAAAGTGAAAATCCGAATACAAAAGATGTTGAGTTTTTGGGGGAAAGTTGTTGAATGACACTTCCAACACGGGTACCATACGTCCGGATTTTGCCGGTTTCCGCCTGGACACTGCTTCCGACTTCAGTATTCTGGGTTTGTCCGGACGTATGGCAACGCTACCAGGCAACCAACTCTATGTGGTCCCTATTTTCACATGTATGCACACCTGACTACTCACAACTTGATCACCTGGTGTGAACTGCTTTCACCAGAAAACAATGTATCTTCTGTGTTGTCGACTGACACGAAAGCTATGTGTGCAATGTTTTGATCTCCGATGGATGTTTCACAAATGCAACCTATCACTTGATCTTGCAGTCATTCCTTGATGGTGGCGCATTTGTAATAGGTAATTTAGGCAAGTAACCCTTTTCCTGGCTGCAGCAATTATTTTATGTCAAACGAGCAACAAAGATGAGAAAGCTGAACATCGATAATTTGTTATTTCACACTTTGATGCCTTATTGTACAGAATTATGCCTGGTCATAAACAGGAGTGGCATAGTGAGAGCAACTGGCTCATTTCCTTCAGCTGCAATGTTTTGAAACACTGCCCCCTCTGGACAGCACAGATGTACAACAGACAAGGTTAAGGCAAGTGACACCTTGGAAGCAAATAGTTGCATAAAATAGATGTGAGTTAATGCAATTTACCCAACTAGTGTCGGTGTATTTGGGCAGGCATTTTTTATGAATCTGCTCTCTCTCCACTGTCCAGATTGTACTAATCTCATAAACATCACTCTGGAAAAGATTCTTTCCGATTTGTAGTACTGCAAACAAGGAAACTGAATATTCCTCGTGAAACTAAAAGGTTGGGCCGAGGAGGGAAATTATAGACACACCAAGGCATCTTCATCAAGACAAAATTAAAACAGCTTTGAATTCATAAATTTTGGTAAACATGCATTGGAATAAATCCCAAACTTTTAAGAAGTACATTTCTTTTACAACAATCTTATTACCAGAAACCATTACTTGTGTCAGTACTATGGTATCCAGTTTAGTATTAATGACACCAGTCAGTGGGAAACAATGGAATATCTAAAGACAGAAACTTGATCTCCAGGCTTTACCGTTCTAAAACATTTACAGACATTTAATGCTGCTTTTAATGCCATGGCAAGATCCCTAAAAGGGTATTAAAAATGTGAAACATTGTGGTGGCAGAAGCTATTGACGCTGATGTTTCACAAAGCCCGATATCCTTCCTTTAGTGGAGGCAAGATGTAGGAGTTTAAATAAGCTGTAACAGTACAAGTTATGAATAGTGCTCTATTCATGGCGCTGCATGCTAGCCTCTGGCATTTTCTGCTATTAGGGGACACTCTGAGTGATTGAACTTCTTGACTGAACTCCACAAGAATGTTTCCTCCAAGAATTGTACTTTGGGAGAGTACCACTGATAGCAGCAATGTCCCTACAGAGTCTAAACAGGACTCCACTCCATTCGAAGAATTATAAGAGGGCAACGCATCTAGAGGCCCAAATGAATCTAGTGTCCCCTAATAGCAGTCCCAATAACTGGACTATCATATCATTGCCCTGTGATCTCCCTCCAAAAACATGCAATGGAGCCAGGCCTCCTTACAGGAGCAACGTATCTGGAGTGATACATTTCCCAGATAGATGAACGAGAGATTTTTAAAGACTTTCTGTTGAACTTAGATATTACTAAGTAGTGAATATTTAAATGAACTTGAAATTCCACGTTCTGGGAGTTGAAGATGTCCCCTTTAGAACTTTAAAATACCCTTTTCAAAGGGTCTTCTCACTTTCTCAAACTCTCCAGTGTCATTAATTATACTGCTTTGAGGATCAGTCTAGGGACAGGCCCTAGACTCTATAAGCGCAAAATAAAAAATAAATTGCTGAATTCTTTCCCCCTCCCCATCACATTCTCCTGGCAAACCTATATGCAGAGTGCAGGATTCCGCTCTTCACCTGAGGACAACAGCTGCCGATCATTTTATCTAGCTTATCTAACTGAAATAGATTCTGGGTTTTCCCAATGGGGAAATGCCACTGCCTATTTGAAGAACGTTTGGCGTACGTTTCACCCCTTGCACAGAGATTTCTCATTAAAGACATTGATGGGCACCGAGTCCTGACTCTTACATTTGACTAGTCGTCCCTAAAGAACAATTAGTAGTTGGAGCAAAAGGGCAAGCTTCATCCTTTAGAGGCGCACAATGTTCCTTTCTGTCCGTGTCTTCTCCAGAATTCCAGAGACAGATGTGAGCTTAGGGGAGGTACATTAATAATCACATTTTCTGCAGGCGTCGAGATTGTAGTTTGACATTATGGCAGCGGAGACAAGGAGTAATTGCAGGCTGTCAAATGATTACAGCAAAAGGAGTCAACTGCCAACTCTTAGAAGCATCTCAAGCTTCATAAAGCACTATGAATGGGGCCAGCGCATGATATTTTGCTGCCTGAGGTGAAAGACAAGATGGCATCGCCGCCTCAGTCCATCTACAGAAGCCAACTGGATTGGCAGTTGAAGCTTACTTCAAACACTGGGAATGCATCCTTTGCCGCACCTGAGGCAACAGACTAATAAAAAGCCACAGGATACACAGCTCAGTCCGCCAAAAGAAGCACATGCTCGGGAGGAACAGCTGCTTCCACCCCCAATATTTGCCACCTGAGGTAGTTGCCTCACACTGCCTAATGTCAGGGCCAGCTCTGTCTATAAAATAATAGACACTTGCACCATACCCTCCAACTTTCCTCAGGTGAAAATAGGCACTTTTCTCTCTCACACACACACACCCAACTGACCCTCCTCAACCCCCTATTTTTGTGTGCCCCCCACCCACCCAAAGAGCATTTCCTATCAGAAGAAGGGTGAGTTTTGTTGCCACCACACCAATGGGGCACAGAACACATGCCCTCCGCCATCCTGATAAATCCCCTTATGCCCGAATTGCATATTATTTTATTCTTTGGTAGATTTACAGAAAGAAAAACACAGAAATTTTAGAAAGGGGCAAGATTAGTCAGGGACTGCCATATTAGAATGATTTTGACGTTCATGACTTTTTGACTGTTTTAAATTTAAAAGGCGGTTGGGGGGGGAGCAGAAGGTAGACTGAGATCTTCACTAAGGTGTAGGATGATAGAACGTGCCCTGTTTCCAGCAAAGCCAAAACAATTTTCACAATAACACTGTTGTATATGAGTATAGGATTACACAGTTTATTAATGTCAACAAGTAAGTGATACCAGTTCATAATTTCTCATTTAACAGTGTGTGGGGAATATTTTCCTCAGCACTAACTGAAGGCTTGCGGACATCATTGTTCAGCTAATCATTAGCAGGTTCACCCTTAGGAAATTTTGGCTCACGAAGGATCCCTTTCTAATCTGAATCAGTTGACACAAAGGGAATACATGAAAGATGTGTTGGTTTTCAAGTGGGAGGTCTTTTGTTGGAGGCTTCAAACATGCGTGAGTTCGGCACATTGACCAGCTACATAAAAGCAACTTGGTTTAGCCCAGACTATTTGGCCACTCTGTAGAAAATAGTCCTTGCCTCTCCCACTCACCTACCTTAAAATCTGGACATTAAACAACATCCCTATGAGCCAAAGGAAGGAATTGGTGCTTTCTTATCTCAGTCTTAGCTCCCAGGCCCCCATCTAACAGTGCCACTGGTACAAATATTTTGAATAAATAAATAAACGCAGATGAACAGGCATTAGGGGTGGAATTAAACACTGTGCCACACCAGCACAGGCATTTGAGCTTGCCGGATAGAACAATTCCCACTCTCCTCCTGCTGCTTGTTGTTTAGTGCTGTGTGTGTCAACACACACACAATTTCAGTGGGCCCAGGAAGTGCAGGAGGAGGAAAGCGATGAAAAATTCCATTGCAAACGCAGAAACCCTTTGTTAGGTGGGTCCCATGCAATGACTTGGCCAGGGCCGGCTCGCCCATTGGCTCTAGTGGCGCGGGGCGCCTGGGCGCCTGGGCACTGAGGGGCGCCCCAGCAAGCGGCGGCCTCCCTTTTCCCTCCTCTGAGTCTTGCACGCCCGCCAGCCGTGCCGCTCAGGGGAGAGCAGGGAACAGGCACTAGGACCCTGTTCCGCTCTGCAGCGCCAGGGTCATCCCTCCCCCTGGCGCTGCGTTTCATTGGTAGAGGCAACACCACATGGCAGCAGCTCTACCAATGAAACGGAGCGCCCTGTTGTCAGGAAGGAACGCAGCGCTCTGTTGGCACAAGGAAACGGCTGGGAGGCCTCCTGGCACTACCCGGACCCATCCGGGCCCTGTGGCCCACCCATGGAGGGGGGGTGGGGTGGGGGTGCCCAAGAGATCCCTGTACCAGGTCGCCCGCTGAGCCCTGGGCTTGGCTCTAGATTAGGGCTAAAATCCTTACCTAGAGCAAGTCAGTGAGGTTTACTTATGAGCAGACATGACTTATAATAATAATAATAATAATAATAAATTTTTATTTATACCCCGCCCTCCCCAGTCAAAACCGGGCTCAGGGCGGCTCACACCAACAGAACCACAACAAAACACAAAAACAATTAATCAAAATGCAGATTAAAATACAATATTAAAATTTAAAATGCAGCCTCATTTCAAGTAGTCCATAAATCCAAGCCATGAGGAGGAAAGCACAGGGGTCAGGCTGAGTCTAACCCAAAGGCCAGGCGGAACAGCTCTGTCTTGCAGGCCCTGCGGAAAGATGACAAATCCCGCAGGGCCCTGGTCTCCTGAGAAAGAGCGTTCCACCAAGTTGGGGCCAGTACTGAAAAGGCCCTGGCTCTAGTAGAGGCCAATCTAGCCATCTTATGGCTCAGGATCTCCAGAATATTGTTGTTTGTGGACCTTAAGGTCCTCCGCAGGGCATACCAGGAGAGGCGGTCCCGTAGGTACGAGGGTCCCAAGCCGCATAGGGACTTGGGATTCCACTGAAAGTTAAGAGAAATTGTATCGCACCGAAATCAATGAAACCAGTCAGTCATGACTTAGTTCCTATTAAAGTCAATGAGACTTAAGTACAACTAACATAAACTAGATCCAAACCAATAAAATTTATTGTTAATCTGTTTACATCTTACACATGCACACACAGCAGAGCCTCTCTGGGTTGTTGTCCTTGCACTACGAATATCAAGCAAATTTTTGGCACTTTATTCATCCTATGTTCCATAAAAGCAAAGTTAAATGGTTATCCAGATGAGAAAGACTGGTGTCATGGGGATTCTTCTGTAAACTCCTCTGCTTATATTGGAACAGGCTAGTATTGTATAAACAACTCAAATCTCTTAATCATTTTTCTTCAAGCAAAAGTTAGACAAATATTTGCGAAGCATGACACTCGTGTTTGGAGCTGCTTGGTGTCAGCTTATTAATACAGAACAATAGTCCCGGGCACGACAATGAGATGTCTTTGTGGAAGCAGGGAATCCAAATAATGAAGGTTTTAAAGAACTGTTTAATTGCATGCAGCTATATTTCACCCCAAGCGCTCAGTGTAGAAATCTTGCATGGGGAAGATAGGCCTTACTCCTCAGGATGAGGGAGAAATTCAATTCAGTTTGCATTTAAATGTGAATGCTCCTGAACAAGACCTGAACCCAGTCCATCCTTCAATTGTAGAATCGGAAGGGAGCACAAGGGTAAAGTCCAATCCTCTACAATGCAGGAATCTTTTGCCCAATGTGGTGCTCAAACCCGCTTGAGATTAAAAGTACAGTATCATGTTCTGCTGACTGAGCAAAGGCTCAAGGCAAATTTTGCACTGCATATGTACACTGGGATCGAATGCCCATAGAAACCCCTATGCTAATAAGATATATAGAATACTCATTATATTAGGGGGGACTGCATACAAAAATGGGTATATGTGGTCGAGTGTCTGTTCTGAATTCAGAACACTCCAGGTTCAATCTTCAGCATCTACAGGCAGGAATGGGAGAGTTTCCTGCCTTTAAAAACCTGGCGTTTCAGTATTTGTCAGTGTCGACAGTACTAAATTAGGACTCAGTTACACAGGTCAATTATAGTGATATAAGTGAGTTATAGAAATGTGACACTGGATAGCGCTGTAGAGCTGCAATCCAAAGTCAGTGGAAAATTGCATGGGGATATATATATTTATGATGTGTGTTTTTGTATCTGTGTAGATCCAGCCATAGATGGACCAATGGTCTGGCTCAGTGTTAAGTCAACTTCCTGCGTTCCCTGGGAGGCTTTCTCAGGGACAATGGGATTGTAGAGTAAATTTATTTAAGGCTGAAACCTTGGAGAGCAGATTGCTTCGTGGCTTGTCTTTCAAGAGAAACAATGGCTGCTTCTGGCTGTCCATTTTGACACATCTGCATTAATAATGGCCGCTGCCTCCGAGAAGAGTACAAACCCCAAACCACTACAGGGGCAGGCGTAGCGAGAAACAGAGGCAGGAAATAAAGTCATTACAGTCATTACTCACGCTTCTTATTACAGTTATGACTCACATGTCAAACGGAGTAGTGGTAACAAGGCGAAAATAGGAACAGTTGAATCCAGCCTGTTAACAAGAATTATAGAAGAAAATAAAAAGGGGGGGGGGGAGACACAGTAATTAACCAATTGAATCTGTCAGTCATAAAAAGAAAGCTGAATTGTGATTTCTTCTGGATGTCAACTTTGTCTGAAACCTGATCATTGGGGAAACGCTGATGCCGTTTGAAAAGTATGTTTGATTTAGTCCACGTTGACAAGAGCTTCATCTAATAGCACGATTTTCGCAAAATGTCAAAGGGGTTCCAACTTTGCTTAAGGGGTAAATCTCATGTCAATGCTCTTCTGCCGCAACAAACCATTTTATTGCCGTGACAGCTGCCAACAAGAAAAGCACCAGTGAGATGGAAAGCGTAAGGCGCTACGAAGTGCAGAAAGTGTATCAAAGTAGTGAGATTCACTCATATTTCAGAATCCGTATTACAAAGTGAGGTCCGCCACTAAATGTTGCAGTAGGGAGTGTTCATTGTTAAGCCAGCCATTCCTTATTTCAGGGTACTTCCTTCCCCCTCATCTGCCCCTCCAGCCAAATTCGCATTATTTCTTCTCTATTATTTCATCCCAACACTTGGCCATCTTGCAATCTTTGGGGTTTGTTTCACCTGTGTCTTGTTTTCCAGTAGCCTCAGTTTGGCTACATAGGTACCTTAACACAGCATTTGCTGCAAGTGCACAGGCAACTGCCAATTTATGTTCTAAGGCACTGTGTGTTTAAGTGAAATCGCACATATTTGAAACACCATTGAAAAAGCCTGCCCCCGCCCTGCCCCTTTCTGTGATGTTTTTGGGTCACTTTCAGGTTCGGGGCAATGGGCGCATGCGCGATCATGCTCATATTGGATGTGCCTAAAACAACTGCTGCCTATAATTAGTTTAGGCTAAAATCCTAGGCATGCTTCTCAGGGAATAGGCTCAACCAAACAAAGCAGAACTTACTTGTAACTAAATGTGCATTGCATGTATCAAATATGATCTTTTTTTACATTCCTGTCTTCTTTGATTCCCCCACCTCAATACACACACGTTTAAAAAGCAGGACACACAAACACACATTTTTTCATAGGGAAGTGGAGGAAACACTAGTACTTTAGGCTGAATATGAAAACTCTTCCCCTGTCATCAGTTGCAGAAATCCTTAACATTTCCCTAATAAATACCAGAATGCTGCTGTAAGGAGCTGAGAGCCAAGCAGCCACTCAGCTCAATTTGGTTCCTGATGGCCACAATATTTTATACCCAACAGAGCTGAGCAGGATGAAATAAGGTGACTGCAAGGTACCATACAGGACTGCTCAGCTCCTAGGCCATTATAACACTGCCACTACAACTGGCTAAGGTAAAGGTAAAGGACCCCTGGATGGTTAAGTCCAGTCAAAACTACAACACAAACCTTACGAACACAGTTAAGCTATACACATACGTAACTGGCTACAATGGAGTATTCAGAAACTTATACAAAACTAGGTTCAAAAATTTTTTTTCATTTAAATGAGAACAACATACATCAAAAAGCGAAGTCCAGTCAAAGGCAACTATGGGGTTGCTGCACTCATCTCACTTTCAGGCCAAGGGAGCCAGCGTTTGTCCACACAGTTTTCCAGGTCATGTGCCGCAACAGGACACCACGACAAGAAACACCGTTTACCTTCGCGCCACAGTGGTACCTAATTATCTACTCGCACTGACATGCCTTCAAACTGCTAGGAGCTGGAACAGAGGAACAGGTGCTCACCCTGTCGTGGGGTTTCGAACCGCCAACCTTCTGATCGGCAAGCTCAAGAGGCTCAGTGGTTTAGACCACAGCGCCACCTGCTAACATCTGCATGTGAACAGAAAACGGTATGCATACACTCCAACATTTCTCCAATGAAAATCGGGACATCCTATTCCATAATGTTACTATTTATAGCCCACCCATCTCACTGGTTTGCCCCAGCAATTCTGGGTGGCTTCCAAAACACATATAAAAACATAATTAAACATTAGACATTTTTTTTTAAAAAAAAACCTTCCCTATACAGGGCTGCCTTCAGATGGCTTGGAGGTTGGATAATTCCATACCCAGCTGCTCAGCTCCTAGGCCATTATGACACTGCCACTACAACTGGCTAAGGTAAAGGTAAAGGACCCCTGGATGGTTAAGTCCAGTCAAAACTACAACACAAACCTTACGAACACAGTTAAGCTATACACATACGTAACTGGCTACAATGGAGTATTCAGAAACTTATACAAAACTAGGTTCAAAAAAAATTTTTCATTTAAATGAGAACAACATACATCAAAAAGCGAAGTCCAGTCAAAGGCAACTATGGGGTTGCTGCACTCATCTCACTTTCAGGCCAAGGGAGCCAGCGTTTGTCCACAGACAGTTTTCCAGGTCATGTGCCGCAACAGGACACCACGACAAGAAACACCGTTTACCTTCGCGCCACAGTGGTACCTAATTATCTACTCGCACTGACATGCCTTCAAACTGCTAGGAGCTGGAACAGAGGAACAGGTGCTCACCCTGTCGTGGGGTTTCGAACCGCCAACCTTCTGATCGGCAAGCTCAAGAGGCTCAGTGGTTTAGACCACAGCGCCACCTGCTAACATCTGCATGTGAACAGAAAACGGTATGCATACACTCCAACATTTCTCCAATGAAAATCGGGACATCCTATTCCATAATGTTACTATTTATAGCCCACCCATCTCACTGGTTTGCCCCAGCAATTCTGGGTGGCTTCCAAAACACATATAAAAACATAATTAAACATTAGACATTTTTTAAAAAAAAAAACCTTCCCTATACAGGGCTGCCTTCAGATGGCTTGGAGGTTGGATAATTCCATACCCTCCAACATTTCTCCAATGAAAATAACGACATCCTAAGGAAAAGCGGGACATTCCGGGATCAAATCAGAAACCGGGACTGCTTTTGTAAATTCAGGACTGCCCCTGGAAAATAGGGACACTTGGAGGGTCTGGGTATGCAAGGAGGAGGTTGGTGGCTGTGGGTACTTGTGGGTCCCTCCAAGTGCAGCCTGGTTAGGGGGCCCAAAATCTGGAGCCGGGCCTCCTTGATCTCATGTGTGCAGGATCTCGTTTTACATTCCATGTTGGAAAAGGGGAGAAATGCTGCTCAGTTTGTAACAGAGCAGAACAAAGTGATATTTCATTCAGTCATTTAAATTGGGGTGGGTGGGTATGCAAAACATGAGCAATGTACTTATTCTGGTCGATCCTTAGAGACCCTCTGAGTATCTTCCTCTTGGGGGCCTTATAAATCCATCAAATGCATTTATGTATATAATATTCACCAATTTTAATGCACACTTTCCTCTAATAGGTGCATTTTTGTAAACGCTGTTTGGTTGGAGAACTGCTCTACAAAAAAAAACATATAGCCTCAATTCCTAAATATGGCTTTGTTTCAGTTCTCATGTTATTTCAGAAAGTGTGAATTCGATAGATTTGGCCTTGACTGTGAACTGAATCAAATTTCTCCTCCATCCCTAGAAGCTGGTATTTCAAACTTCACCAACATCACTAGAGTTACTACTGAGAGCAGGAACGGTTGCCTATTCTGAAACCTAGGGACCAGGTGAGCCACAAATACAGCAGCTGTCACTTGAGATTGGATTTGTTCATGTGGGTGAAGAAGTTTTTAAAATCACACTTTAAAAAAATTAAAATAAACTCAGAACTCCAATCATTCCCCAACTTGTGCAGATGCCAAGAAGAGAGTTCATACAGCTTCCACTAGATTTGGATTAAAGCAACAGCTGATGCAGATTGTGTGTTGTGTTGTGTGTTTGTGTGTGTGTGTGTGATGTATTGCCCCTTTAGTAATGTGGACAGTTTGAAAGCCACAAAACAAGCAGGGACATAAAATGTGCCTGAACTTTCCATGACCCCCTTTCAGTGATTATGTTAGCACATAATTAAAATTCAGAGAGGAAGTGAGATGGATGGTAAAGCAAACATGGGGTGCTTCTTTAAAGGGGTGGAAAATATTTTATAGCATGTTTCTTTATAACTGGAGGACGTTGAGATGTTAGCAAAGCTGGGGAGAGGCGCGGAAACCATTTTTAAGCTGGTATTTTATTAGATCTCAAAGATGTAAGCTATCTATGTTTAACCATGCAATTCTTTGCACATATATACTTTTAGAGTGAGCCTTGTTGGTTAGAACAACATTTACTTTCGAGTAAACAAACACTGGCTTGCATTACTGTTTTGCTCCTTGATATAAAAGGGTATGTTAGAAATGTGGGATAGTTCACGTTTCAGTCGAAAATGTGTAGATTAGGTCAGGGGTAGTCAACCTTTTTATACCTACCGCCCACTAATGCATCTTTCTTGATGGTAAAATTTCCTTACCGCCCACCAGTGCTGCAGTAACATGTGCCAGAACCCCCTACCACCCACCTGGAATCCTGAAGCGCCCACTAGTGGCCGGTAGGGACCAAGTGGACTATTCCTGGTTTAGGTAAATGCTAAGATTTTCTTCCCCAAAGAAGGGACATAGCTCAGTGGTAGGAGCAGAGGTTTTGCATGCAAGTTCAACACCCAGCATCTGCAGGTAGAGCTGGAAAGGACTCATGTCTGAGAAGTAGACCAGAGATTGCCTTAGTCATGGAATTGTAGAGTTGGAAGGGACCCTGGGGATCATCTAGTCCAACCCTCTGCAATGCAGCTGTCTCGTACAGGGATTGAACCTGCAACCTTGGCATTAGCCATGGACGTCTGGGTAGTCTGCAAGGTCACATTCCATGGAAAGGTTGCAGAACAGGTGGGAATATCTGTACTTAGCCTGCCCATGATGTTTATAACATGGTGCTGGCTTTGATGCTGACGGAAAGAGTTAATTAAGTGGTCTGCGAAGACCCACAGCAATGTTTAAGCAGTCCACAAAACCACAGGGTTTGAGAAATGATAATACTGAGGTAAATGGATCAATAGTTTGACTTGGTATTGAGCATCTTTTTAAGCTAAATTTAATTCAGTACAATGCATATCCACAGAAATGCTCAACTCATATTGATTTCAACCTACCATAATAAAATTGTCAAGTATATATGTTCCATTGATTTTAGTGGAAGGATTATTCAGTTTGGCGTATTTAGGACTGCATGCTTAGTATGTAATGAATGAGCATGTTTGGCGGGCAGGAATTTAAAAGAAAAGGAAAGATACTAGGGTCACGTGGAGCCATAACAAAAGCTTTTAAGGCCTTTGACAAATATGGGCAACTTCATTAAAAAAAGAATACGATAAATGTGGCACCAACAGACCACGTCCTGATGATGATTTGCACATGCATGTTCATCACCAATGGCAACATGACATGCTGACCTGCATAAGTGAAAAGACACTTGCAGAACAAATGCAACAGACAGAGATCACCTCAGCCATAATGCTTGCACTTGAGGTCAAATCATCCATTCCATTGTGAGCTGCTGAAAGTAAAACTTTATAAAGGTCCACTCATAAGTCCCATTTGAGTTCAGCCACCCTCACAAGGCACATTTGGTGGGGAAGCAAAAGAAGGCCTTCTTAGTGGCTGCTCCCAGACTTCGTTACTCCCTCTCTAGAGAGGCTAGACTGGCTCCCTCCTTGTTGTCCTTCCACCAGCAGGTGAAGACTGTTTTATTCTGGCCGGTTTTTGAGAACTGCCTGCTTTTAAGGAGAGGACTTAAGTGTGCAAGGTGAGTGATGTGTGTACAAGTATCAATCAGCCCGCATAAGATGCACCACCAAGTAAGAGTGATTAGCCTCTTGAAGCATTTATGCCCATGAGTAACAACACTTAATATTTTGTTCTAGTGCAGCCAGGGCCAGTGCTAGGGCTTTTTGTGCCCTAGGCAAAATCACCTTCTGGCGCCCCTGGCACATGCATCATGACGCATGCGTCGCACGTCATGACGCATGCGTCATGCCCCACGCACAATGCCGCTGACGCTCCCTCCATAGGCGGGAGGAGCGCAAGCCAAAAGAAGAGATCAGCGCCCTCCCGCTTATGGAGGGGACCCTGTGAGTTCCTCAGCGGCGGCAGCGAGCGAGTGGTGGAGGCAGCAACAGCACCCTTAGCTGAAGGCTTCAGCTACGGGCGCTGCTACCTCCACCACCGCTCGCTCGCTGCCGCCGCTGAGGAGCTCACAGCGTCCCCTCCATAGGCAGGAGGAGCGTGAGCGTGCGCTGTGAGAGGGCGGCGGTGGCGCGGGGGTTTTGCGGGGCAGGCTGGCCAGCGCCCCCTCCATTTACGCGCCCTAGGTAACTGCCTAGTTCGCCTAAATGGACGCACCGGCCCTGAGTGCAGCCTAGTTCTAGCTTTTGCTCTAGTCCAGACTTGCCCAGCCTGGTGCCCTCCAGGTGCCATGCGCTATAACTTCCATCAACCCCAGCCAGCATAGCTACCCGTTCTAACCGATGGGAGATGTAGTCTCAAGCATCAGGAGGGCACCTGGTTGGGAAAGGCTCTTCTACTCGGTTTTACTATCATTGAGTTTTCTTCAGTATCTTTAATAGCAATCAGTGGCAGAGACCAGCTTTCTAAATCACAGGAAATCATATTGATTCTGAGCTGAGACCTTTGCAAGCTGAGGAGCCGCCACTTCGTAAACAAAGCACAACTGGGTGCCTTCATCTGGCCCAGCTGCAACAAAACTTCTCTCTCCTGCATCAATCTCTACAGCAGGCGCTGCAACTTTCCAACAGCTTGACCTCACCTGCAAAGGCACACTCCTCCATTGTCTTCTGAGACAGACAGGTGCCAATCACGTGGTACATGGGACAGCTGAAAGTATAGCTAGCTGACTTGGTGGTGGGAATGGTAGCCATAACTTTGTAAATTATTTTTAGCTGTTTTATCCTGGCATAGGAGCCAACTCCCTGGGACTGAGGTCCCTTCTGCCCCCCGCAATAAAAATATTTGAGGGAGCTGCCCCCCCCCAAAAAAAGTTGACGGGCATTGCCATTCAAATGGTGTGTGTGTGCCATATCATGTGTTCAATTATGCACTGCAGAGCTTACCTGGGCACACATTTTATTCATGCTGGCTCCCCTGTCTCCTGGTGGTGCTGACTTCTAATCACTGAGCCCAACTGGGATATAAACAACTAAGACCACTTGGAGAGGAGTGGAAGAAAACTAACCGGGGTGGTTCATTTTCTCCTTCATGTCTGCCCATGTTGCACTTTAGGGCTGCAATCCTATATACCAGTCTCCCCCAATTTGGTGCCCTGCCCTCCAACAGCTTTGGCACAATTTATTTATTTTTTGCAAACCATGATAGAAGTCAATGAAATGTTAGGTTGGGATAAGATCAAATGTCACCTCTTGCAGCTGAGTGATATAGCCAAATGTCTTGCATATAAGGTGTGTGTCTTCCTGCTTAATTAATTGTTTTAGAATAACTCACAGTTGCTTTTCTAATTACAACAGCTCTTTTCAGATGGTCAGGGAATGCAGGCAAGGAAGGAGACTTGGGTGACTCCTTTCCTACTTTGGACTTCCTAGGCATTCATCGATTCTATCAGGTTGTAGAGGAGAGATGAGTAGCTTTCCATTAGTTTTGCTGAGAGACCAGCTGCATTTAACTCCTATCACCCTGAATGGCTCCCATTTCAGCTGGTCATTATAAGAACTATTATGCAACTTTAAGAACTGGTGCCTGGGTTTTCTTCCTTTCCTTTTCCCCACCCTGTGCTTAATAGCAGGGTTAAAAAAAAACCCGTATTATTACAACTGTAAGCATCATGCATTTATAATGTCAATTCTGTGTCCAGGACAGCTGTCTATCAGCTCCATCTGGTACGCAGGCTGAGACCCTACCTGCCCGCAGACTGTCTCGCCAGAGTGGTGCATGCTCTAGTTATCTCCCGCTTGGACTACTGCAATGCGCTCTACGTGGGGCTACCTTTGAAGGTGACCCGGAAACTACAACTAATCCAGAATGCGGCAGCTAGACTGGTGACTGGGAGCGGCCGCCGAGACCACATAACACCGGTCTTGAAAGATCTACATTGGCTCCCAGTATGTTTCTGAGCACAATTCAAAGTGTTGGTGCTGACCTTTAAAGCCCTAAATGGCCTCGGTCCAGTATACCTGAAGGAGCGTCTTCACCCCCATCGTTCTGCCCGGACACTGAGGTCCAGTACTGAGGGCCTTCTGGCGGTTCCCTCGTTGCGAGAAGCCAATTTGCAGGGAACCAGGCAGAGGGCCTTCTCAGTAGTGGCACCCACCCTGTGGAATGCCCTCCCATCAGATGTCAAAGAGAAAAACAGCTACCAGATTTTTAGAAGACATCTAAAGGCAGCCCTGTTTAGGGAGGCTTTTAATGTTTAATAGATTATTTTATTTCATTTATCTGTTGGAAGCCGCCCAGAGTGGCTGGGGAAACCCAGTCAGATGGGCGGGGGTATAAATAATAAATTATTATTATTATTATTATTAATATTATTATTATTATTATTATTATTATTATTATTATACATTTAGCTGGTGTGAACTGGCTACAGGGTGCGTGAAGATTCTGCAACACGCCAAAAGGCTGGTCCTCCCCAGAACCGATGTGCAAATCCACATGAAGTCTAGGCTGCAATCCTATATGCACCAGCCTGAAAGTAAATCTCATTGTACTCAGTGGCACTTGCTTCTGAGTTGACAAGTATGGGATTCACCGACAGTGTGTTTCTGAAACCATTTCTTATGATTCCTCCATTTTTTTTTACAAATCAGTTTTAGAACTTCAGCTCAAAGTTCATATGTCCAATATCACTTTAAACTTAGGTTGTCGTTGTTAATTAGAAGCAGGTTTTTTAAAAAATGTAGTCACACACATTCTTTATTACGGTCCAAAGACCCACAAGAACAGTTTCGAAAGCAAAATGCAGCAGAGATACAAGGGAATGATACCAAGACAGTACAGTAACTGTGTTTTATCCAGAGCATGTTTATTTCTATTTCTTATTACCTCTGAGAGAAATTTTGCCATGGCCAAGGTAATGTCGTTTGACTTATCTTTGAGAAGATACCTGAGGTTTCAGTATTTCCAGGTAAATTTACCAATAAGAGTTTGATTAAATTGATCCCTAGCTTGTTTATACAGCCCACAGTGTAGTAATATATGCTTCATACTATTGACAGCCTGAGAATGTAGAGAGATTCTGTTCTGATCAGGTATACCAGTCTGCCATTTAGATCTTCAGATGGAAATACATTTAATGTGGCTTTAGTAAGCAGTCAACGATAATTGGGTATTGACAGATTCGTAATGTATTCTCACACACTGATGAATTGAGATCAACTGCCTTGGAATTAAAGTGAGACAGTTTTGTGGCTCACCTAGCTTTGTGTCTCTTTAAACAATCCACTTTTGATCCCACCCCTTTTGACAAAATCTGAGAATTTTAAAGCTCTGCAGTAAATCCCAAATCCACAAGGTGGCAGTAGATTTCTTTAAGTAATTTTTTTTAAATAAAAACTGTGAGAAGACCTAACAAGCACAGACTGCAGATGACATTTCAGAAAGGAAGGGCTATAATAAACAAACTGTTCGTGGTGACAGGCTACAAAGCCTAGCTTAGACTTCACATTGCTGTGCTCCACCAGAGGCCAGCTCTGAGGCAACAACACGGTTTCTTTATAGCAAAGTAGACTCTGCAGAACACAGGCGGTTTATGTGACCACAATCAAGTCACAGCTCATTTAGCAAACTGCTATTATGTGGAAGTGATTTTCTCCAGCAACGTGGGCACTTGATCCACTCGCTGGAAGACAAGGCAGATATGTAATTCCAGGTGGCGGCCAATGTGCCGTTTGTCCAGGTTCTGTAAACTAGCCAGCTGCCTCCCTTGAGAAGAATCCATCTGCATAGAGCATTGGCAGATTCAAATTCCTTTGGGTGGATTATAACTGTATGGGAGACTTGATATTTTCCATAGTGTTTTATATTTTCAGTGGTATCTTATAGTGTGTGTGTGTGTGTGTGTGTGTGTGTGTGTGTGTGTGTGTGTATTTATTACGTTATGAATTGCCTTTTCTCTCCAGATGATTTGCAAACATGCCAAGGAAACGCTTAAAAAGAAAAACAGTGCAGAAAACAACTTGCAGTTGGGATATTCTTCTAACTATCAAACTCTCCAGGCCAAGCCCGACTTATACCAGTGGGAGCAGGGCCAGCTTTGGCTTTGAGGGTGGGCATTGTGGTGGGTGGGTGGGGGCTGTCTAGCTAATGTCTCCTGTGTTAAGCCCCCTCCTCTGCTGGCAGGCCCTGGAGAATTGATCTGGGACCACTGGTAGACAGGAGCAATGCTCCAAGCAGGGGCCCGCTGCTTAAATTTCCCTCAATGCTTACAGTCATGCTGCATCAGGGTTATTTTGGGAAATTCAAATAGGAGGTGTGTGTGTTTTTTTGGTTTGTTTTTAAAGGAGCCTAGGGTAGGCATCAGTGGAAGTGGAATAATGCCACACACGGATGCCAACCCTGTATGGGAATCTGTTCAGATGCAAATGCTCTGGTGTGTGAGGTGTTGCTGTGGTCTAAACCACTGAGCCTCTTAGGCCTGCTGATCAGAAGGTTGGTGGTTCGAAACCCCACGACGGGGTGAGCTCCCGCTGCTCTGTCCCAGCTCCTGCCAACCTAGCAGTTCGAAAGCACACCAGTGCAAGTAGATAAATAGGTACCGCTGCGGCGAGAAGGTAAATGGCATTTCCGTGCACTCTGGTTTCTGTCACGGTGTTCATTGCGCCAGAAGCGGTTTAGTCCTGCTGGCCACATGACCCGGAAAGCTGTCTGTGGACAAACGCCGGCTCCCTTGGCCTGAAAGCGAGATGATCGCTGCAACCCCCTAGTCGCCTTTGACTGGACTTAACCATCCAGGGGGTCCTTTACCTTTATATAAGCTTTCCACCCTTCCTCAGCTACCACTTGACAGAAGACGCAATTTCAGCAGGTGCTGCCACATTAGGACGTGTTGAATTTTTTCCCCAAAAATGAAGGGTGCTACAAAGTTGTAACATGGCTTGGGAAGTCAAAATATATTTTGGTTAAATTAACACAATGTAGTTTTGCTTGGTAAGTAAAGTGTGTGTAAAATTGCATAGAAATCATGAATGCCTGCCAAGTACTTGCAGTTATAGTATTAGTATTTCTTATCAGTGCTTTTCCTCTAGAAAAAAGGGTGCCGGTATTGCATACCCATGAGTATTCTCAGGAAAAAAAGCACTGGTGGTTGTGGTTGTTGTTGTTGTTGTGACAATACCTGACATTTTCAGAAGGTAAAATTAAAATTCTTTGGTTTTCCGAAAGCAGTTTATGTGCTTCTTCATCAAACAGAAACTTTCTAAGCTGAATGTTGTAATCACCAAAATAGTAGCCGATTTAAATTCCTCATGCCCCACCAAAAAAATATCTTAAAGACCCAACACTAAAGAAATTTGCAAAAATTAAGTTTTGCCCCCTAAAATCACATACCTTACTGCCACACTGTCTAGTGCAGATAGCGACTGACCCTGTGTTCATGACAGAAATTGGGACTTCTGTCCCAGGTTAAAACCAATTGCTCTTTCGTTTGTGCCGCCACATTGGAAGCAGTGATAAGCTTCCACCAAAGAATTGTGGGTGCTATGTTTTGTTAAAGGTGCTGTGAGTTGTTAGAAGGGAAAAGGAGTTTCATAAGAGATACAATTCCCGGGGTTTCCTGTGAGGGGAAACCACTCTGGGAATTGCAGCTCAGGTGAGGGAGTAAGAGGGGCCTCCTAACAAACTCTCAGCGCCCTTAACAAACAACAATTATCCAGGGGAAGCCATGCCAGTTAAAAGTGGCATCATTCTATGTATAAATCTATGGTGCCAATGTTGCTGTTGTTGGCATCTGTCTCTAGAGAGACGATGGAGTGAAGTCCAACCGCTACATTAGCATCACCAAACTGACCTCCCCAGGGTGCAAACCTGGGCAGCGTGTACTGTATGGAGGTCCTGGGCTGCTCAGATGACAAGACTCTGCCTCGCTAATGTGGTCCAAAGGAAAGCAGACTGATAAGTTTGGCCCCAGCTTGGCTGCAGGAGTTGCCGGAAGGTGGCATGCAAGGTGCCACCCAACTGTCTTAGGCAGTGCAATTCTTCTAGATGCCAGAAGTCACCATGCATTCCTCCATCATTCTCTTAGAATGGCAATGGAGTCCCCTGAGGGGTGTTGGAACTGAGTTACAGAAAGTTCCAGCTGAAAAAGGCCTTGGTCTTAGGGACTCCACTTCGGATTGTGTAGGGTTTACTCTCTAGCCTTTTCTTCTCCTGAAGATATCCCACAGGGCAGTGGAGGTTTAACATGAGGTGTTTTTTTCCTTCTCAACTCTTCCCAGGTTGATGAGCCTCATCTGCCCCTCACAAACCGCCTTCTTGACCATTGAACCCACTGTTGGTCTCATCCACTCAATCCTCCGGAGCCTGACTTCGCATGCAGGGGAAACCCCTAACTCACTGTGGGTTCGAGACCCATTGGCTACCCTCACCCACTTTAGTTGGCCAGTTTAAGCCATTTCCCTGGGTGTGACAGCTTTTAGCAGCCACAAGTCGTGTTTATCTATGAGGGAAATGGAGGAGCCGGTTTTTTTGGACTGAGGCATTTCCCCCCACCAGAGCTCTGAAGGCTGGTTTTGTTAAACTCTCTTGACATGTCTTCTGGCAAACATGGGCATGAAATGTTTCTCTGTCATACAGGGCTGAGGAGGGAAACTAAAATACACAGATCTACAGGCAGCTCATCCCTTCGGTTCCCTTTATGCTGAATTCCCATTTCTCCAGGGTTATAAATTCTGCTATGGGTAAAACGCAGATCCTGCTAAAACATTTCGAGAGACAATACCTTTTTATTACAAAAATGAAGTGAGACAGCATTACTATTACCAGGAGGGGGGCAGAGGAAGGAGTAGAATTTCCCCCACCTGGCAGATGATCTTCTGAAGTGGAGAGATGTGCAAGCTTAGGCTATTAAACTTTTTAAGGCTAAATGAAATCCAGCTGCTGTGCGCCCGTGGGCCTTTCGGTTTAACGGTTCACAGTACATATTCTTTCAATCCCTCTGTTTTTGTTTTCTTTTAATTGTTGGGGCCTGAGATCATAAACGCCTCAGCATTTCCAATCCAAAAGCATAGTTCTTTGTAATTTGTCCTAATCAACTGCAGTATTAAAAAAAAACCCAACCCTGCTCCATAACCCTTTGTGCCTGCCTTCCCGTCCTCCTCCCTTCCCTTCCTCCCTCCCTAGACAACAGAAAACACCCCTGACAGAAAATAAATCATCTGGTTTGGATTCAGCATCAAACTGCAGTTAGTTAAAGTGGCAACTATCAACCTAACCTCAAATGGTTTATGTTTGAACATGATTTTTCATGGCAGCCGAACTTTGAAAAATGAAGAAGTCTACATGTAGGATTGTTTTAGGAGGTTAATTCGCTTGAAAATGCTCTCTTGGAGGGCTTCTCCTCTCCCTCCTCAGCTCAACTTTGTCACCATTTCATGGCTTCCATGCACAGGAGATTATTATTCACTGAGGGGGTCGAAGTAACCAGATACATCACAGGGCAACACAGAGCAAAAGAAGCAAACAGTCGTCTGGAACACAGAGGAGGA